>NC_051159.1:22610978-22924311 GCF_013339745.2 Dermacentor silvarum
AAAATTGAACCTTAAGTATCCTTACGTGATTTGAATGCGAAAGCATTATGACTTCTCTTAGTCATTACCAATAAAGACTTCTTAAATATTACAACCTGTTTGCGATCCTTCCTTCGCTTTCTTTTCTCTGCGTTCATTAATCACCAGACCACAACAATTCAGAACTCATCGCCAAGTAGCTACCAGTTAATATGGTGATCCACTTTAATTCACCTTAAGCAAATTTAATTCATTGCAATTTAGTTTACTTCACCTTAATTCACTTGACTCCACCTTAAGTCACCCTACTCTTAATTGTTGTAACTTTAATTCACTTCACTGTAGTTCACTTAATTCACAATAACTACCCATAATTACTACTAATTAACGTTGTCATACCATTTACTATTGATTTCATTCAAGACGCTGATGACGTCACACTGACTTTTGACACCACTCGTGGACGACGCCGGCTTTTCTACCTCATGGCTCATGTAATGCTTTCGCATTAATGACTACTGTAGACGACAGCCGTCCGTCTGCACGGCATAGAGTAAACAGCTTTCCCATTTTCATTGCGATTTGCGCAGCCCCGGTGCGCGGCGTCCCGTCATGCTCAGAGTTGCTGCAGGTAGTTCTTGCGCGGCGGCGAGGGTGAGCGTGTATACTGCTCGAATGCACGCGATAGGAGTGAGACCGCTGCTCCGGCCTAAGCGGCCAGATGTGCTTCCTGACGCCGTGGTGGGAACGCGCCTTTGCCGATACGGATGGCACAAGAGCTGAAGCAAGTGGTATACCGGCGTTGTTTCCGCCATGTTGTCTGCCCTGTGCCGAGTAGAACGACTTATATCACTTGTCGCGGCGTGACGACGCTCGGCCAACGGCGGTGCCGGTGGCGCGAGGAAAGGAGAGGCCCTGCGTATACAGGGGCACTATCCCTCACTAGTACACGGGAGCCCAAGCCCAGAGTCCACTAAAGTTTGCTTAAGAGATTTACTAGTGGAGATGTGGTTTATAGTAAATGAAAAAAAATAATAATCACGATAAGTAAGCCAGAGAATGTTGATTCCACTGTCAATGTGCATCAAATCGACAGATTTAACTCATGAAAACTTTTCTATAATCGCAATGGAACATTCGCATCACTTATGCTAAAACCCTGCGTTGGATCTCATGTAAAGCTTTCATTGTTGTTGTACTTCCTCTATAATAATGATTTAATAATAATGTAATAGTAGTAGCAGTAGAGGCACTGATGGGGCTTCAGACCCTCCCCCCCCCCCCTCGAAATTATTTCGTGCTGGCATGCACCGCCGATCAAAACAACCACCGGCGCCGGGAATCACTCTGGATTTTGTCTACAATGTCTGTTTCACGCTCGTAAAGACATTTCGGCACGCACATTGCGAACTCGGGCTGGATTTCGTGGCAACGCCCTTGCACCTGGAGTCACGTAACGCAAGGAGCCCCATCGGAGCCCAAACTTTCAAGGGTTTTGCGATAGCGAGCGGGCACGTTGCGGCATCTCGCAGCGGCCGCGGAATCTACGGAGCGCATGTAATTCAATTCCGAAACTTTATTGCTATAAAGTTCTCATAAACTTATGACGCGAAAGGTGCACTGACATTTCCAAAGGCGTGCTTTAGATTTTCAATTCTGGATCTTTATCGGTTTAATGTTCTTATAAACTTGAGCTAACATGCGCGCACTGGAGCCCTCGTGTCCAAGCCATTTCAGAAATGTAAGCCCGCGCTCGCAATCTTCCACACACACGAAAATACTAAATATGACCGTGACTGCCAGCTGGCAGCTGATAATTTTCTCCAAACATTTTCAGGAAGGGCGCCCGATGTGATCAATCAGCTGGACCAGGGCAGGCAAAGTAAAATAAGAGAAAACAGATGAAAGTTAACGGCCTATTATTGAGGCGGTTCTCTTTTGCGGACGATAAGGTCTGGCTCTCCGTGTCCATAGGGACAGTGGTCCTATGAATTTGGGCAAATCCCCTCTGAAAATATTGGTATTTTCAGAGCGCTTCTTCATTTGCGAGCTGATTGTGGAGATACATATCTGAAGAACCATTTGGATGTTGCCCCAGTAATACCTCGCATTTAAGCTCAGATGTTCAAAACCAAATTATAGAAATTTGTGGTGAAATTATCAAAGAAAGCCTAGATGCAAAAATAAATGTGCAGGCTGCTTCTCCATATTTGATGACGAAACTACAGATATTGCCGGTATTCAACAGTTTACTGTTTGTGGAAGGAACCTAAACAAGGATGCCAACGACATCGAAGAAGTACTTTTAGGTTTTAGCACCGGAATAGATGCCCTCCCTCATTGCTACAGCAGGTTCTATGTAAATGTGTAGAAACGGCTTCAGATTCTAGTCACCCTTCTAGTGACCACTTCAAGCGCAGATAGTATATTTTTAACATGAGATTAATAAAACACTACTTGTGCTCTACAATGTCTGAAGCACACATGGTTAGGCAGGCGCTTATATACGTCCACAGAGACGTCGGCATCAACGTGTCCGAAGTCATTGACCGCTTCACTAAACTTCCCCGCCGAGTGAAGCTTGTCCTTTAGATAGCGAAGTGGCAAAAATCAATGCAAGTAAGAGTTCTGTTCCTTCAGGTCCATAATCTCGTAATTATGAAAACGTATGACTGTTCATTTGTTTCTAAAACCGCAGAAATGTTCGTCGTTTATTCAAACAGTTAGCATCATGATCAAAATTGTGGTGTGAAAACGAAAATTACGAGGACATCAATAACCAATTTTTACCGACCTTGTTTATTGAAAGCCCGGCCCTCGCGGCATTTCCCTACAAGCACACTCGGATATTGGGTAGTTTAACTTGCCGCATCATCTGTGGCTTTCGTTTGGTTTTTTTTTCTTTCCTTTTCAGCTACCCGCTTTTACTTCTTTTTAGATCCGAAGCAATACCCTTCCTTAATTTTCTGTGCAGAAAATATGTCGCCGCTCTGCAGGCAGTTATATTGCACATTTTCGTACTGATTTCTGCATTATTCCTCTATTATCTACCCATATGGTGCTGTCGCGACCGCCGCATGGCCCAAGTACATATCACGAGTTACTTTCAGACACAGCGCAAAAAAGTACGCACAGCACACACGAAGACACGACAGACGCGGAAGAGCGCTACTACCAACCGTTTATTTCAGTCAACAAACCCTCCGATCTATAAGGTGAACAACGTACACCAGTGTCACGCCCCTTTCCCATGCGAGGTGATAAAAGGAAATCTAAAAAAGTTAACAGTACTATCTGCCTCAGGCAACAGAGTTCAAATAGTTCACTTCGGCACTGTGCAAAGGAATTGACGCTTCGCTTATACAAATATCTGAGTTCTTGTGGATGTAGAGTGCTTCTAGAGCCACTCGAGCCGTGTAGTTTGTTGATTTGCCTAAGATAGTGGTCTCATAAAATCGTGCCTCGCAACCACCCGTAATGATGTGGGCAACCAAATGTGCATACTTGTCCTCTTTTTTCTGAACTTTTAGCGCTTGCTCCCTGAGCCGGTCGTTTATGCACCGTTCGGTTTGGCCGATGTACACCTTCCCGCACAACAAGGGGCGGAGTATACCACTCCTGTCGCACACCCCACGAAGCGGCTATCGTGGCTGGTTTGGCAACCTCCTTTCCTGTCACCGCAAATTCGAGGGCAGGGCCTGGATAGCTTATTAGGAGCCGTGAAGACCACAGGAATACGATGCCTGTTCGCGACCTTCTTCAGGTTGTGCGAGACCTGATGCATATAAGGCATGGCTACGGGTCTCGCCATCCATCGCTGGGTCTCAGCCCTTTCTGCTCCAGCTCTGTTCTTTACCCTCTGCAGGATAGACTCGGCCACCGCAACAACAAGCAACTCAGAGAATCCCGCTGCTAAAAGGTGACCAATATGATTGTCAAAGCTATGCTGCATTGAATGCGGGCATGACTTACGGAGCGCAGCATCCAGACATTGTAATGCGATGCCCCTTTTTACTATGTTAGAGTGGGCAGAGTCAAAAGGCAGGGGACACTTCTTAAACCGTAGGAAGTAATCTCAGCAAACATAGCCTACACTAAATTTTAGCCTGAGATCCAGGAATTCTAACTGCTCAGTTCTAAGCAATTCATGAGTGAAACTCAAACCCTGCCCAGCTTGAATAAAAACATCTAAAATACTCCCAGGCACAGTGAAACCCTCCTCTTTCTTTAAAAGAATTAAAAAGTCATCGACGTACCGAAACACTTTGAATACCTTCCCCCCATTAAAAGCCAAATCAAGCGCACTGTCAATCTCAGCTAAAAATATGTCGCATAGAATGGCCGTTGCATATGTAGAGTCACGAGCAAAAGGTTGTGGACCAAAGGTACGGTATGATGGTATGATAAAACTCCCACGGGCCGCTCCCACGTCGGTACAGAAAGGCCGAGCCTCTCTGCTGCCATGATTTTATTTTTTTTCCTTCGCAACCTGGGCATTCCGGCTGAAATCAAGAGCGCAAGCCTACGTGCGCGTGTTGGACCAATACAACATATTAAGCCAATTCGGGGCCGCGCAGCTGCGCTTGAATATATTTAAACTTTTTGCTGATGCCATGGTCTCCAAACTTCTGCTCGCGACTGTACAAAAAAGTAAACAAGGTTCTTGAATGACAAAGATTTATCTAAATATTTGTGCTCAACTTGTTCTTTTCATGGCCTTTACGTTTTTCACACCAGCTGTATGCACTGCTTTGCTGGTTTCAAACTGATCTAGTTCTGAAGCTTGTGTGATATTTTCTTTACTTATTAAATAGACAAAAAACGCCGAAGCCTTGATATGCGTTATTTCTGCCACAAATTCTGGGACATACGAATATATTCTTTTGTGAAATAATAGATATTTTACGTGACAGTTAATTAGCATTCAGTATATAGTTCGTTGGCAGCCTCTAATATACAATGACATTGGCAATGGCAGTGCAGTTATCATTGATGTATTTGATCCCTCGACAAAGTCTATAAGGAGGAGGCCGCGCTGCAACGTGAGCCCCCCCCCCCCCCCCCTTCCGAACTAAATTTCTGGCTATTCCACTGTGCAGTGAATCAGGTCTTTGAACACTGAGCAGTTACAGATGATTTTCTGCATTTACACCCGTCGCTTACCAAGAGCTTAGCAAAGGTGTTCGGCTGAAATGTAGCAAATTTTCTTTACAAAGCCACTAATTTACTTTGTTCACAGGAACCCCCCTGAGAAAACTGACGTCAATCCGAGCATTTGTTGACGTGATTTTGCTCCTTGCGGCGTCGGACATTTTCGTTACGGCGCGGTTTCGCCAAGGTCACTGCCAATGGCACCGAAAATATAGCCATGCACCTAAGGCTTTCGCGTTCGAAAAACAAACTCAGCGGCAGTGAACATAGCTCTACCAGGCACCTGCACGCAAATGCGCAAATGGACTCGTAAACTGAGGCCAACCGAGATTAAGGGTGTCAATCATGCGACTGCATATCCTGAAACATGCGCCCATCACGGCCATTTAGCAAGCTTACATTATTATTTTCGAATCAGCTTTTTAGAAATGAAGCGACAAAAGGGCATTTTTGCTTTTTTTGATTCGATCAGACAAAAAGTTGGACGAGGAAAAGATGGACGGCAGGGGGGAGGCCGCTCTTACAAGATTCTGCACCCGCTTTCTCGAAGCTGGGCTGAGCCTCTAAACGCCTATCAATAGCAGCAAAACTGCTGATTCCCAGTAGACTAGCTGGCCGCTCGTCTTATACGCGCGGCGGTTATCAGATCAGCCATTCCTGATTCGCGCTCTTCCATGCTCGACGGTAAAAGCTGTTGGCGTGGTCCTTTTTTCTTTTTTCTTTTATTGTTAAAACGTGTATTCTGTGATCGTCCAGTACACTTCGTGCGTCATCGCGCGAATTTCGAATCTTAAAGGTCCGTACGCCACGTGGTGTAAAAGCTGCGAACTAAAGGCGATGTCCGGAATTGCTGGGGTTGTCGGGCTTGTATGTCGACAAATTTTCTATACAACAATATACTCTAGGACAGAGCATGCTAGCACTACAAAGCACTCATCTTTTATGTTAGGTATACATTACTACAAGCTCTTTAAAGATTGTCACAAGAGAAATGCTGGCTTTAATTAAAAACTAAAGGTGAAGGAAGCTGTGAAAATGTACTGAGAAATTATGCAATCTGTGGCGTTTACTCAGTTCGGATAACGTCCGAACGTGCCATAAGGCCTTGATAGCTGAAACCTGAGTAACAACTGGTAATGTAATTAAAGAATCTTGCTACACCTCTAAAAATAAGGCAGTGAAATGAAATTAGTGTCACAATTCCTTTTTGTTATTACTTCGTTTGGGTTGACTATACCGATTGTAACAACACAAAGTGGATGGGGTGATGCACATTAGAGAAATACTAGTCTATTTTTATATTCCACCTTCTCTACATTCAAAGTGCAGTAAAGTTACCATGGAAAGCTACAGTGAAGCCATTGGTTGAGTCTGTATGGTGGCAATCGCCAACCTAACTGCTTGGGTTTATAGTGCCTGACTTCTATACCTATTTAAGCGTTGAGCTATTCGAACATTAAGGTGACGAACATATGAACAAGTTCACTGAGTAAATTGCACGGGGAAGGGCAGAAAGATAGGACAGAGCACACGGGGTGTATTCTGTAAGTGTCAACCGAATGGACATATCCATTTCAACTGCTGCTTAAGTTCTGTCTGATTGGCTGGGCTGGGGCACACGTGAGAAGGAGACAGGTGCCCAGTCAATCAACACTTTAGCAACTGATGAAATGGACGGGTCCACTAGGTGAATACTTCCAGAACCCCCCCCCCCCCCCCCCCCCCCCCCCCGCAGTGCTGTCTGTGACCAACAGACTTGGTATGACACCCTTGTTTCAATGACCGTCTTTATCAGCAAAAGTGTGAAAGAACCACGTTTGTGCATGAAAAGTTTTCCTGAGGTTGTCTGCCTTGAAGCCCATGGTGGTAATCACAGGAAATGGGGCGGATCCAGAATAGCACCAAAGGAGAAGCCTTCATCGAAACAAATATGGAGGGGGGTTACTGCATGCTCAAATTTGTGAGCTCACAAGTTTGCCAAGACCGATTCGTGTCAGTAGTTGATGAAGCCTACATGGTTAATGATAACGACATAGGCTAAAATTATTTAGGTACTGTTTATGAGGACTACATATTTGCTGAAAATCTCTGAAAATAATTGTGCAAGCGCAGAATAACACCCTCCACTAGTGGTGACGTCCTTGAAAGAATGAAAATGTATGAGTTGTAGTACCTGTGTGGTAAATAAAGTTACGTAAAAACAAAAAAAAAACTTGGCAATGGAAACAAAATTCAAAGAGTAGTACTCCAAATACATTGCCTCTTCTTTAGGATTAGATGAATGCAATTAATTATAATAATCAATTGAACATCGAATGCCAACCACAAAAATAAAAATATTAAATGTTTCAGCTCCTACCTGATAGCCATGATTGTGAACAAAGCTCCAGTTGAACCATCTCTAATTTTTCATTTTTATGGTTTGTGTTTAAACTACTTACCATGCCTATTTCGAGCAGACCAGACGAGCTTCCGTCAAACTCTTCACTACTTCAATGCAAATAATTAGAGGTTGGCAAATATAATTTTTTTTCTAATGGGAATAGTAAGTATCGAATAGTCGAATACAGATGCATACATTTACAGCAGGCATATATTGTTACGGAGAGTTGGGCAGAAATGACTTTATTTACAGGAGATGGATGATAGTGAGCGCGCAACCAGGCCTAGAAGCACTTCGTCCTCCTCTTCTTTCCAACTGCCTCTTGTATGCTCGTTACATTCCCCCACAAGCAGACGAAGCCCGTAGGGCGAGTTAGGAGGCATCAGTAGGGTAAAAACGTTTCAGGCGAGCAACATGAGTCACTTGCGTTCTACTTGATCGCCGGCCATTGCCCAGGAGGCGAGCTACCACATAACAAAGTTCACTCAAACGTTCCAGGACAACGTATGGGCCGGAATAGTGGGACAGGAACTTTTGACACAAGGCCCGCTTGCGTTGTGGTGTCCAAAGAAGCACCAAGTCGCCTTTGGCGAACGAAACAGGCCCGTGACGCTCGTCGTAACGGTCCTTTGAACGGTGTTGCGAGGCCAAAGTACGAAGGCGGGCTATTCGGCGGGCTTCTTCAGCGAGGCACACAGTCTTTGACACAGAATCGTCGTCGTGCAGAATAAAGTTTAAGAAAGTATCGAGAGGGCTGCGCGGTAGCCTTGCATAGAGGAGATAAAATGGGCTGTAGTTCGTGGTTTCATGTTTCGCTGTGTTGTATGCGTAGGTTATGAAGGGCAGCACGTCGTCCCAGTTCTTATGGTTGGAGGACACATACATGGCAAGCATGTTGGTCAGTGTTCGGTTCGTCCTTTCAACGAGGCCATTGGTCTGTGGATGATACGGTGTGGAGTGACGGAACTCAGAAGTGCACAGACGAAGTAGCTCCTCAACGGCGTCCGCAGTGAACTGGCGACCACGGTCACTGATGATAACACGCGGCGGACCATGACGAAGAACGACGGAACGCAGCAGGAAAAGCGCCACACATGCAGCGGTGGAAGAGGGTATGGCTGCGGTTTCTGCGTACCGTGTGAGATGGTCCACGCAAACGATTATCCAACGGTTCTTATTGTTCGATAACAGGAATGGACCCATAAGGTCAATGCCTACTTGCTCGAAAGGTGTACTGGGCGGTGTCAATGGCTGCAGGGGACCTGGTACAGCGGTGGTTGGTCGCTTGTGACGTTGACACGTTTCACAACTAGCGACATAGTGTTTGGTTGTCTGGTACATGTTGGGCCAGTAAAATCGCTCTTGCGTGCGGTGTAGCGTTCGCACGAAACCAAAATGACCAGATGTCGCATCGTCATGCATGGCGCGTAAGACGTCGGCGCGGAGACTCTCGGGAACAACTAGAAGAAAACGTGCTCCATTCCCGGAGTAATTGTTCTTATACAGCAACTCATCACGAATGGTGAAGCGACCGCTGCCTTGAGCAGTACGAGCGGCGGCAAACAGCGGATCCAGGTTGAGATCATTGCGTTGCTCTCTCTGAAAGTCTGCCGCGTCGGGGAACGTACGAGTAATGGCAGCGAGATAGTCATCAAAATTCTCAGCTTCGCAGTCGGAAGTCGCAAGAGGAATGCGAGAAAGGCAGTCTGCGTCGGCATGACGACGTCCGCTCTTGTATGACACCACGAAGTCATATTCCTGTAGGCGCAGCGCCCAGCGCGCGAGTCGACCTGATGGATCACGCAAGCCAACCAGCCAGCATAAAGAGTGATGATCGGTGACTATCTTAAATGGTCTTCCGTAAAGATAACATCGAAATTTCTGCACGGCGAAAACAGCTGCCAGGCATTCCTGCTCCGTAACCGTATAATTGCGCTCGGACTTGCTCAGACAACGGCTGGCATATGCAACGACATGTTCGGCGTTGTTGTGACGTTGTACAAGTACCGCTCCTATTCCGATTCCACTAGCATCGGTGTGCACTTCAGTCGGGCAAGATGGGTCGAAGTGACGCAAGAGGGGTGCTGACGTTAGTATAAATTTCAGTTGCGAGAATGATGCGTCACACTCCGGTGTCCATGTGAAGGATACATCCTGTCGCAGAATAGATGTCAACGGGTGAACAATATCGGCAAATCGGGGTACAAAACGACGAAAATAGGAACATAGACCAATGAAGGAGCGAAGTTCTCGTGCTGTCTGTGGTGGTTTGAAAGAGCTGACTGCTTCAATCTTACGGGGATCGGGTCTGACGCCATCCTTGTCGACTAGATGTCCCAGAACCAATGTTTGACGCTCGCCAAACCGACACTTTTTTGAGTTTAAAACTAGTCCAGCTTTCTCGATGCAACTCAGAACAAGACTCAGGCGGGCGTTATGTTCTTCCAACGTGCGGCCGAAGATTACAACATCATCCAAGTAACACATGCATATCTCCCACTTTAGGCCACGTAATATTGTATCCATGAATCTTTCAAAGGTGGCGGGAGCATTACAGAGGCCAAAAGGCATAACATTAAATTCGAATAAGCCATCTGGGGTCACGAATGCGGTCTTTTCCTTGTCTTTGGATTCCATAGGTATTTGCCAATACCCCGATCGTAGATCAAGCGTCGAAAAATAAGAAGCAGCGTGTAAGCAATCGATGACGTCGTCGATTCGCGGTAGTGGGTAGACATCCTTCTTCGTCACAGCGTTTAGACGTCTGTAATCTACGCAGAATCTCCAGGAACCATCTTTCTTCCGGACGAGGATTACTGGAGCTGCCCATGGGCTGGACGACTCTTGCACAACACCTTTTTTCATCATTTCCTTAACTTGTTCTGCGATAACCTTGCGCTCTGAGGATGACACGCGGTAGGGCTTCTGGCGAATGGGGTGTGCTGAGCCGGTATCTATTCTGTGGCGAGCTCGTGATGATGGTAAATCAAGTGGCTTATCTCCGTGGGTAAAATCAAATGCAGCAACATGTCGAGATAGGACTTGTACCAGTGCTTGACGCTCAGGTGTGCAGAGAGCGTTGCTGATCATACCGAGAATCAGCTCTTCAGAAGGGCGATAATCGCATGGAGAGTAAGCAGGAGCGGGCTCTGCTGTGAGTACTGCTATTGAGCTGCATGAAGCTTCATCGAAAAGGGCAATTTTCATGCCTCGAGGCAGAACTACTGGCGTGGCGGAACAATTCAGCGCCCACAACGTTGCGACTCCTCTCGTCAAGCACACGACAGAGCAAGGCACGAGTATACATTTTTTAGCACAGTTAATGCTGATGGGCCTAATCACGAGGTCAACGCAAGGAGCGTCAACAGTAGTTGCACAAACACGAACGGGCGTTAGGCACCATGAGGGGGCAAGCACTGCATCAAGCACACTGAATGTATTCCTTTCTTCGTCACACGAGCTTTGTTCCGAAAGCGCGGGTAAAAGCACCTCGTTCACATGGATTTCACCATTTCCACAGTCCACAGAAGCGCCGCAGTGTTGAAGGAAATCTATGCCGAGAATTACATCGTGCGAACAGCGGGCAAGGACTAAAAACTCCGACACAAACACTTTCCCAGCCAACGTAACACTTACAGCGCAAACACCGAGGGGGTGGAGCCACTCTCCGCCCACTCCACGAAAGGTAACGGCATCGTCCCATGAAAACATAACTTTGTGGCCTAGGCGGTTCTTGAAAGCGAGGCTCATGACAGACACATTCGCACCAGTATCAACTAAAGCAGTGGTCGGCAATCCGTTAACTAGCACATTCACTTTGTTTTTGATCATCACAGCAGGCAGAGGTATTTCATCCAAAGACCGTCCGGCGACCTCACCTCCATCGGCCGCGGATGCTAGTTTCCCGGCGGGGGCGAAGATGCACGGCGCCGAGGGACGGAGAACGACGAGGACGGTTAATTGGTGGTGTCAGGCTGCGGTCAGACGCTGGCGAATCGCTGCGTCTGATCTCGCGCGAAAAACGGTCCGTGGGAAGTGAACTGGTCCATGGGTCGTGCGAAGTACGGGTTCCAGGTGGCGAAAACATCGGCGGTGTCCTTCGTGACTGACGGTGTTGGCGACAGTAACGAGCTATGTGTCCCGTGGAACCGCAGCTGTAGCACACGGGAGGGTCACGGTTCACTGTATACTCTTCAAAACCAATGCTTGCTCTCTGTGGGCGGTAAGCGAGTTCGTTCTCTCTTGGGTAACTCGCCTCCGGTGTTCGCTGGGATCGGTTGTATCGGTCGTAATTGGGGTCCTGGTAGTAGGGTCGACGTTGCTCTGGTCGCGTCCCGGCATCATAAGTCACGGGGCCTTGGCGATAATACCGTGGCTCTGCCCATCGTGATCGAGCGTCAGAGGGAGCGCCGCTTTCGTAAACAAGTGGTGGCTGTCGAGGCGGGAGTCTGTATTCCGCTGGATACTCGGAGAAGGATGAAACGGTTGTCTCAACAGCTGGGGACGAGCATGGGTGATAAGTATCGCGGTGAGTCACTTGTGAGTGCAGGCTGAGCTCTTCTCGAACTATTTGACGGATCGTCGAAGCAAGATCGAGCGACTGGTCGTTATCTATGCTTGCAACGGTCGTAACGTTGGCTAATCTGCCAAATTTCGGCGTAACGCGCCTCGTCTTAAGCTGCTCGAACGTGCGGCAGTGCCGGATGACGTCGGCGACAGAGGCCAGGTTGTCTTTAGCAATCAGAAAGCTATAAACGTCCTCGGCGATTCCTTTTAGGATGTGCCCGACTTTGTCTTCCTCGGACATGCCAGAGTCCACCATCCTGCAGAGTTTTAGCACTTCCTCAATGTAGGTCATGCATGTTTCGCCCGGTACTTGCGCGCGTTGTGAAAGCGTCTGCTCTGCCCTTTTCTTTTTCGTCACGGAGTCACCGAAGCGCTCTTTGAATTGCGAAACAAATCTTTCCCATGTAGTGAGTGTCTCCTCGTTGTTGTCAAACCACACCAACGCGGTATCCGTAAGAAAGAACGCAACGTTGGAAAGCTGGGAAGTGCTATTCCACTTGTTGTAGGCGCTCACCCGTTTGTAATGGATGAGCCATTCATCGACGTCTTCGCCCGGTTTTCCGGCGAAGGGACGTGCATCTCGTAGTTGCTGGACAGAACTGGCAGAGGCTGGGACAGGCCGTTGCTCTTCCGCGTCGCGGGACATCTCCAACTCCGCTGGGTTCGGTGGAAGTCCAGCAAGGCGGCGGCTTCGACGAAGAACTTGCGGTATAACCTCCGTCTTCGGGTGTCGATTACCCAGCACCTTCCACCACAACTGTTACGGAGAGTTGGGCAGAAATGACTTTATTTACAGGAGATGGATGATGGTGAGCGCGCAACCAGGCCTAGAAGCACTTCGTCCTCCTCTTCTTTCCAACTGCCTCTTGTATGCTCGTTACAATATATTTATCTTGGCATAATTAAGCGCCATGCTTGTACCGACTACAAGAAAAAAAGAAAAATACCACTAACTATCAGAAAAGATTAGGATTATTTTTAAACACAAGTTCACTAATTGTGATGTAAAAAACTGCGCAAACACCTCTCAAAATCTTTAGAGCCTGTTGACAAACAAGATTTCTAAGACTAAATGGCTGCTGTATGACTAGCTGTAAAAAAGTACTAAATAAATGGTTGCCGCAAAAAAAAAAATCGGAAGTAGTGAAAACGGAAGACAAAAGCTGCAGCAGGACTATTTTGTTGTAAAGACATTGAAAAGGACAGGTTGCAAGAAAAAAAATCACTGGTTATAAAAAATTTACATGACTAGACTCAATAAAATTAAATGATAGACTATAAGCAAAAATCGAGGGTTGTCATGTAGCCTTCCATCGTGAAACCAATGGTGACTGTTGCCGGAGCCTCTGATATAAATAGGCACTTGGTGCCGCAGCTAAACGTCGCCTCCCTTCCCTCCCCCTTCCCCCCCTCCCCCACGGCCTCTCGCGCATCGGAAGAAGGCGCGTTTGCTCTACATATATGGTGATTGTAAAGGAGGAAAGAGACGCCTACTTCTGCAGCCCTTAAGGAAGCACGGCGCAGAACGCGCGTTTGTTCTCCGCCGTGCGTTCACTCCCCGTGAAAGAGCGCGTCCCTCGCGCCCTTTCACTCGCACATACAGCGTTCGGCGGCGCGCGGCCACGATTTCATCTCCATTGACGTCATACGGAACCTCACGGCGACGGCGACGGCGACGGCGACGGCGACGCCGACGGCAGAAATCTGCTTTTGAGTGTCCATATAATTGCTATCGCAATAAAAGATTGGACAAGGGGTGTGAGGCTTTCTTCCTTCATACCCCTTCGTCGGTTGTTTGCTCGTTTCAGCAGTTTCGGAAACCCAACGCAAGTAATGTGACAAATGATAAAAGATTGGACAAGGGGTGTGAGGCTTTCTTCCTTCATACCCCTTCGTCGGTTGGTTGCTCGTTTCAGCAGTTACAGAAACCCAACGCAAGTAATGTGACAAATGATAAAAGATTGGACAAGGGGTGTGAGGCTTTCTTCCTTCATACCCCTTCGTCGGTTGGTTGCTCGTTTCAGCAGTTACAGAAACCCAACGCAAGTAATGTGACAAATGATAAAAGATTGGACAAGGGGTGTGAGGCTTTCTTCCTTCATACCCCTTCGTCGGTTGGTTGCTCGTTTCAGCAGTTACAGAAACCCAACGCAAGTAATGTGACAAATGATAAAAGTTGTCGCAGTTTCACCTGAAAGGTGAAGCATCAATTGCGATAGCAAATTTGTAGAGAGATATACGGAGTAATGATATTAGCTTTATCAGCTGTATAAACTTGGACATGCAGCAGCACCGGCAACGCGCCCAACTGTTGTCGACGCCGTCGGCATTTTGCCCGCGTTCGCTCAAACAAAGTTTGCATTACCCATTTTGTTTCTGCATTGCTTCGAAAACTTTTGTTGCTTCACTTGTGATAATTTGTGATACTTTGTTAGCAGATGGAGAACAGTAACAACTTTAACACTCGGTTACTCCAAAGTATTTGGCTAGTTTTACTTAATCAAAAATGCTGAATAGTTAATTATTTTAGAATACGAATAGTTAGCATGTAATGTTTTATTCATATTCAAAACTTCAAATATTCTTCCACCCCTACAAATAATATTTCCTTTACCAATTTTCATGCCAAAGGCGCCACCCCCCCTCCTTAATATGTACTCGGCATCCACCTCTACAATCCTGAGGCATACTGACATATGCCGTGTGGCAACCCAAGCAAAAAAAAAGTCCTGAGGCATCATTAGATTTGCATTGTGTGGTAAGTACCAGTCTGCAATAGCTTGGATCTGTCTGCTGTGCTGAGTAATTGTACATCACATACTTGTGACAGTCAAGTAGTGCTTCTCAAGGATCATGTTGGAACTGCACACACTAAAACATAAGCTGGGATATTCAAAAGACAAGCACGTGTTTTGCTTGCCAATCGACTTTTAGTGTGCTCATTTATTTAAGGTGTTCTGCTAAACGAATATTGTAATTTGCTAATGCAAAGAAAAAAAGAGCCAGTATCTCTTGCTTTATAATATATATGCACTGAATCAACAAAGTAATTAATGATGAAGAACATCAGAAATAAAGACAAATATGTGTGCACTTACCGGCATAAAATAATTCTCAATGCAATATTTCAATGAGGCATGCAACTTGAATTAAAGCCACGTAACAGGCTTTCTAAAGCATTCCCTAACTTAAATGTGTTGCTCAGCATCATTCAAGAAGCTTTCTCCAGGTTGATTTTTCATTTGAATAACTTAGACAATTCTGTCTCGTAATAGGTCATGCAGTTTACCTAATTTTTTGAAGTCACGTGTGAAGAAATCAGTGCTAGAAGAGAGTATAGCATATATGCACAGCTGCTTGCTTGCGTTGTGCAGCTTGCGTTGTGAGGCAAGCTGTCCACGTCTGGTAGCCACGTGTCAGTTTATCAGCGTAAATGAAAGGGAAGCCATGAGGGTAAGTCATAGAGAAGACGGATACCTAGGTTCAATGATAAAAGAAAACGCCAAAAAGGAACTATTGGTCAGTCCAGAGAATCCGCAAAACTGACATAGATTGGAAAAACTAGAAAGATGCATCATGGTGTATACTTATGTTATACAGCTAGGTCCCAGTCAAGTTGAAAGATTTTTACTGTCTAATAAACTTATAAAACAATACATGACCAGCAATACTGTATATGGAACTGAAACAATCTTAATAAAGTCATCTAGAAGTCAGGATAGAGAAGTGACAGAAGTGAGGATGCTAAGGTGGATGAAGTGGAAGCAGAATGTGACGATACGTCTTAAAAAATGACATCCAACACACGCATAAAGGTGGCAAAGATTGGACTCAATGTTCAAGAAGAAATTGACTCAGATAATTTATTAGTATACATATATGAGAGGGCAGCAGCAATACAGCAGAGATAACTGTCATGCAAGAGGAAAGGATGCTAGTCTAAACATTAACAGTTGTGTGGTTGTGTAACTTATGTAGAATTCCGTATGGTATGCACGATGTGAGAGTTGAATCTCATAAAGAACCGTGGCCTTACACGCCTCAAATATAAAATGACGTGGGCTAAGATGAGTGTATCAAGGATAGCATGATAGCATCAAGCGGGGGCCTCCTCCAAAAAGAGAACAAGGGGGAGAGAGATTTTCGACGTAACAGATACAAGTCATACGTATCACAGTTAATTCCAACATATCTCGGGGAAGACACAAACTTCCAGGGCCCTCCACCTGACTGAATGTGCAAATGGTGTAGGCAAAATGGTGTATATATATATATATATATATATATATATATATATATATATATATATATATATATATATTTAGAAATACCTTACAGGCCTCAATTGAGGCATTGAGTAAGGGGGGCAGTACATAGAAAACACACAGAAAATACATAGAATATTTGACCTACATAAAACAGTTGCAATTGACATAACTCAACCGGATCTTTAACCGGAGTACTAACGCGACATAGTGAGATAGCGGTAAACGCGGCGACATAACGGTACGATCGCTACAATACAGTGCAAGAACGTAGTGTAAATACAAGAATGCGTGATGCGACAATCACATACATACATACATACATACACACACACAGACATACATACATACACATACATACATACATACATACATACATACATACATACATACATACATACATACATACGTGATAGGCATAAAGTACTATATTTTTTTCATACTGTGTTAGCCTTTAAACTTAGGCCATTGCTGTTTTAATATAGCAGTTGCCAACTGGCAGATAAAACGTAAATCTGCCCAACTAGTCTATGACTGGAATATAGTAATTTAGCCGTTTGCTGCTTGTAATTATTAACCACCTCTTTCTTTTTGCACGCAAATAGTGCGCTGATATTCCCGAAAGAGCATCATTCAGTAGCTTATTGTGTTTGTTAAATAGGGCACAAAATGCTTTACTCAAACTTGCATACTACAATTGTTTATATGAATGATTAGTTGGCGAACTTGTCGATGAGGACTTTATATTTACTGTTGCAGCAAGATACTGGCAACATTACATGACTGAAATGTTGCGATTTCACTCAGTATGTACATGGCCCCTTCATACATGAATTATGGTGCACTGTCAATAAATGTGTCGAAGTCATATAATTTTATTCCATGGAGCTGGATACTCTCTTTAAAGGATGAGAGATGGCAGGAATATCCTTTGTTGCATTGTTTAGGGAGTCCTTGTTTAATACGGAGTATTAAAATTTTGACTGGATGTACAGTCAGTATAATGCCACATTTTTTCATAAATAGATTTAAATTACTGGCCCAAACCACATGAACAAATAAATTACTAGCTGCAGGCATAACAAAAATTAAGGAAAACTGTTACTTCACCATAGCTGACCGAACACAGCATTGAACATGTGCCAAAAATGGCCTTTGTGTGGTCTCTTTAGTAAAGCTGTCATGTGTAGCAGTACTCTGCAGCCTGATTGAATGAACTGGAAGTAACATTGGGTAAACAGCATCAGTTGACCCGAGCTCAGTTTCTGTTTTTTTTTCTTGCCGCTATATTGGACAGAATTGGCAAAAAGTATTTGCACCCACAAATGATGTGGGCACCATGACTCAAGGAGCTGCACAACAAGGTATACACATTGAAATATCGATATAAATAAATT
Organism: Dermacentor silvarum; assembly: GCF_013339745.2. Taxonomy (NCBI): domain Eukaryota; kingdom Metazoa; phylum Arthropoda; class Arachnida; order Ixodida; family Ixodidae; genus Dermacentor; species Dermacentor silvarum. The sequence goes on from NC_051159.1 coordinate 22,628,720, forward strand.
TTCTGTTCTCTACAAGGGTGTCAATGTAGGCTTGTTGGTTGATCATCATGGAATGGCATGTAGTGTAGTGCAGCAAAAGCAAGGATACCATAAACAACGATACACAGACACAAGCACCTAATTATGTCTGCGTTCCGTTTCTTCTCGTATCCTTGCTTTCACTGCGCTACACTACATGCCATTCGATACTCTAGCTGTCACATTCATGAGCACTGGAAACCTAGTATCAACTAACGTCTTGCCTGATTTGCGATAATTTAAAAGCAAAATGTGTGTATACTAGGTCTAATTGAATTCTGGTCATTTTAGCATCATTGACGTATATAGCTTTTAATAATTTTTAATTATTTCTCCCGTGAAGGCAGAGTGCATGCTCAACTGCTACAATTAGTGTGAACGTAGGCAAAAAAGACATAGTTTTGGCTCTTGCATAAATTTTATAGTATGTTGCATGATCTAATCAAGTTGTTTCGATTTAACGAAGTTCTCGATTTAACAAAATTATGAACCCTCAGATATATACCAATAAAATTTGTTAACTAGACTTACTGTACTTTATAACCAAAGTATACAATCAAAGCAGCTACAGCCGCCGCGGTTGCGAGCAATATTGAAATGGCATTGCTTATAAGCAATTTGCATTAAACAATGTCTGAATTTAGTCAAAACACGCTGAGCACTGCTGCGCAAGAATCCGTCACGTGCATTGGGCAAGGAAAAATCTGCGGGGGCAGCGGTACCCTCGCACGTTCATTCAAAGCAGCACATAAATGTGCCGCGGGCTTGCAATGGCTATATATGCATTCGAAAGCAGTCTTTCAATTACTCATTATATTACTATCAGCCACACACGCGCGTAACATGGCCACGTGGCATACGCGGCCGTGCGGACGCCTCGCTGTGCGCGGATAGGCTGGTTGCGATACTGGGGCACTTCATGGGTGCATTTTGAAAGCTCAGGTTATTTTGCCTATCACCTGGTCTTTGCGGGTACTCTATGGCTGCGTATGCGGGTTGGACGACGCGCGCAGACGAAGCGCGAACCAGGCGCGTAGCCAGGCGGGGGGGGGCTTCAGCCCTCCCCGAAATTTTTTCGTGCCGGCATGCACCGCCGACCAAAACTACCACCGACGCCGGGAATAATAATAATAATAATAATAATAATAATAATAATATAATAATAATAATAATAATAATAATAATAATAATAATAATAATAATAATAATTTACTTCCCATGAAAAGAATGTGGGGTTCTGGATAAAAAGTTGCACGCAGGCAACTTGACCAGCCCAAAACCCATCAAAGGCAACAGAGGGCGTCGGGCGCTCACATGTGAGTAAACAGATGGGAAGGTGTCAATTACAAAAAATGTGTATACGAGACAGGTAGTAATACACTTCAACAATTATAAAAACAAGTAGTCTGCATTAACAAGGAAATATTGAATTTATACATGAGCATTATAGATTACATAAAGAAAGTCTTATTATACGAAAACAGAAAAAAATAGAAAAAAAAACACAACATAGCAGTGTATTCAGTGAAGCATAAACTAAAGCAAATAAAGGGAGGAAAAGTCGTACAGTATTGCATATGAACAAACTCATTAAACAACAAGGATTAGTTTGACTGAAAGTAGTTGTGCAGGCTGCATAAGGACAGAAGGTCTATTTCTCGTAAGGCGAGGTTATTGAGTAAAGCCGGAAGTGTATGTCGCAGAATTTGTTGACCATAATTCGTTCTTGAGTGCAGAATGTTCCATTGTTCAGGTGTCCTAGTGTCATAGGCTGCGACATGTTCGTGTAGGCGCGCTATGTTCAATCATTTTGCATTCTGTCTACAATGTCTTTTTCACGCTCGAAAGACATTTCGGCACGAACATTGCGAACTCGGGCTGGATTTCGTGGCACCTGGGGTCACGTAACGCAAGAAGCCCCATCCGAGCACAAACTTTCAAGGGCTTTTTGATAGCGAGCGGGCGCGTTGCAGCATCTCGCAGCGGCCGCGGAATCTACGGAGCGCATGGATTTCAATTCCGAAACTTTATGGATATAAAGTTCTCCTAAACTTTTGACGCGAAAGGTGCACTGACATTTCCAAAGGCGTGCTTCAAAGATTTTCAATTCTGGAACTTTATGGGGTTAATGCTGTTATAAAACTTGGACCAACATGCGTGCACTGGAGCCCTCGTGTCCAAGCCGTTCCAGAAATGAAAGCACACGCTTGCAATCTTCCACACACACGAAAATACTAATATTACCGTGACTTTGAGCTAGCAGCTGATAATTTTCTCCAAACATTTTCAGGACGCGTGCCCAATGTGATCGATCAGCTGGACCAGGGCAGGCAAAGTAAAATTTGAGAAAAACAGGAGAAAGGAAATGGCCTATTATTGAGGAAATTCTTTTTGCGGGCTACAAGGTCTGGCTATCGTTCGCCACAGGTACAGTGGCCCTATGGATTCAAGCATAGGCCCCCCGGAAAATACAGGCATTTTCAGAGCGCTTCTTCGCATGCGAGCTGATTGGGGAGATAGATACCTGAAGAACCATTTGGAAAGTTGCCGCAGTAATGCCTCGTATTTAACCGCAGATGCGCAAAACCAAATTATAGAAATTTGTGACGAAATTATCAAAGAAAGCCTAGTTGCAAAAGCAGGCTGCTTCTCCGTATTTGCTGACGAAACGAAATCGAATTCGAAATCGAAACGAAATCGCCGGAATCGAACAGCCTAATGTTTGTGCAAAGTACCTAAGCAAGGATGCCAACGACATCGAGGGAGTGTTTTAGGTTTTAGCACCGGAATAGATGCTCATCTCTCATTGCGACTGCAGGTTCTATGTAATGTGTACAAACTGTTCCAGATTCTAGTAACCCTTCCAGTGACCACTGCCAGGGCAGAGAGAATATTTTTTAACAAGAGTTTATTAAAAAAAAAACTACTTGCGCTATACAATGTCTGTGGAACGCATGGTTAGACTGGTGCTTCTATACACCCACAGAGACGTCGGCATCAACGTGTCTGAAGTCATTGACCGCTTCGCTCAACTTCCCCGCCTAGAGAAGTTTGTCCTTTAGATAGCGAAGATGCAAAAATCAATGCAAGTATAAAGCTCTATTCCTTCAGGTCCATAAGCTCGCAATTCGTTAGCTTTTAAAACTGCAGAAATTTTAGCCGTTTATTCTAGGAGTTAGCATCATGATCAAAATTATCGATCATGCAAATACGAAAATTACGAGGACATAAATAACCATTTTTGACCGACCTTGCTCATTGAAAGCCCGGCCCACGATGCATTTGCCAAAAACACACTCGGATATTGGGTAGTTCAACTTGCCGCATAATCTGTGGCTTTTGTTTGTCCTTTTCTTTCCTTTTTAGCTACCTGCTTTTATTTCTTTTTTGAAACGAAGCAACACCCTCCTTGAAGTTTGGGTGCAGAATAAGTGTTGCCGCTGTGCAGGCAGTTAAATTAAACATTTTAGTACTGATTTCTGCATTATTCCTCTATTATTCTACCTGTATGGTGCTGTCGTGACCGCTGCATGGCCCGAGTACATATCACGATGTCTGCGATCATGGTTTTGTTCTTGCCTAGATCATCTGTTTTTATGTGCGCAAAGTTTACTATGTCTGACTCCGCAACGTGTTTATTTGTCTTGTTTGACGCATAATATACAGTGACGTTTGCTAAAATACGTAGATTTATTGGAGACTTAAACGAACATTTAAATATCTTCTTGCGAGGGTTTGTGTATACAAGCAGTGAACTTTGTTCCTAGCGACTCTTTTTTGCCCTTAGCGAGTTCTTTCTTCGTATTTGTATATTCCATTCTATCTTCGCATTTCTAATGTATATTTTGCAAAACTCCTACTTTTATGTGAAAATTATGGGTTTTACGTGCCAAAACCAGTTCTGATTATGAGGCACGCCGTAGTGGGGGACTCCGGAAATTTGGACCACTTGGGGTTCTTTAACGTGCACCTAAATCTAAGTACACGGGTGTTTTCGCATTTCGCCCCCATCTAAATGTGGCCTCCGTGGCCGGGATTCGATCCCGCGACCTCGTGCTCAGCAGCCCAACACCATAGCCACTGAGCAACCACGGCGGGTCCTACTTTTATGTGACTGCCACAGATACGAAGATGAGAGTATTGCCCTTCTGACGGCTTTGGGGCACTTAGACGACAGGTTTTTTACGGAGGAAAATATCTTGGGCACGTGGCGTCGTACATCTGCTATGTGCAGGGCTACAAAGGCGCTGCTGTGTTTTTTGAAGTGCACAAGCCTGTATGACCGCCTGTGACGAAACTCAGCGATGAGCGCTTAACTGTAAATTTGCAACGCGTGAACTGTGAAATTCTCTCTTCCTTCTCTTTCAATCCCTTCTCCCCCTTCCCCCGTGCAGGGTAGCCTACCGGGCTCAGCATGGTTAACCTCCCTGCCTTTCCCTTATGACTTCTCTCTCTCTCTCTCCTACTTTTTTGTACTCACTGTTGCGAGTATCATCTCGGTGTAATTACAATACACGACCGGTAACAGCTGCTCCTGCGCAATCTATTGCAACGAGGGACAGCGTCATTGAGGATTTTTCCTGGCCGTTGCATATGTGCAAAAATGTAAAGAAGGTTCTTGAATGACGAAGATAATATTTGTCCTCAACTTATTCATTAGATGGCCTTTACGTTCTTCATATCAGCTGTATACACTGCTTTACCGGTTTCGAACTCATGTAGTTCTAATGTCCGTGTGATGTTTTCTTTCCTTATTAAATAGACGAAAAAAACGCAGCCGCATTGATATCAGTTATTTCTGCCAGAATTTTTAGGACATACGAATGAAAAAATACATATTTTACTTGACAGTGCGTAGCGTTCAATAATTCGTTTGCAGCATCTAATATACAATGGAATTGGCAATACAGTTATTATTCATGTATTTGATCCCTCGACAAATTCTATAAGGAGGAGACCGCGCTGCAACCTCAGCCCCCCCCCCGAACAAAATTTCTGGCTACGCCACTGGCGCGAACGTACGTGAGCTCTACATAAACACGCCATCGTCGTTATTCTGTTGCGATGCGAAAGCATCGAATAGCCCATTGAGCGAAAAAGCCGGCGTCTGTCGTCTCGGCGAAACGGCATCTAAATTCTCATTGGCTGGGGATGCCACGTCACGAACGCACCTCAACGGAGTAGAGCGGGCGAAAGGGTACACCTGCTGTTCGCTAGTGCACCAGGTATTGCGGGAGAGGATAGGGCATCGCCTCAACGCCACGTCATCCTCCTCTCACAAGTCGGCGCGCGGTCCGTATCTCTCTCTTTCTCAACCCCCCTTGACTTAGCTGCTGCGCGCGCCTGCCGGCCTTGGTGACCGCTGCTCGGTCTGTCGACGTGCAGGACGTTGGTGGCATGCAGCGTTGGCATCGCAAGCTGCTGCTTGCTGGCTCGGGCAGCACGTACCACTATGGTACATTACTCACAGTGCAAAATTCGAACGACCGCTCAGCCACATTCAATTGGACATTATTGCTTTCACAACTCATATAGAAGTGCTTAGGTGTCCTCGGACGCGTCATCGTTCACCGATTACTGTCTTCACACTGTGGTTGGCATTGTGTTGTCAGTTCAAACTGATCGTCACCCCTTTGACACGGCCTTCACGCTGTGTCGTAGATCACGCAGTCGTCATCATGCATGCAGCCGTCATTCCACGGTCATTATGCCTCAGTCGTCGTGACTCAAGAATTGTGATCCCATCGTCGATCATACCATCGTTGTCGCACTGGCATCATCATACTGTAGTCGGCATTTGACAGGTCAATTACCCTGATCAGCATTGCCTTTAAGGTTCTAGAACAGAATGCATGTGGTGACGTACCACAGTAATATCGTAAGAGACTCTCCGGCAGAGTAATTTCTGGCCTTGATCACCAGGCCAAGTCTCCCTGCTGCTACGACCCACCACACATCATTTATTTCAAGCTCCACAGTAATCCTTAATTGAGTCACAAAATGTATTCTTGAGCAAATGTCATCATAATTGCCAAGGACCTTCTGTCTCATGCAAAACACAACTATTGTCATGTTCACTAACTTGATCTCCACTCTTGAATTGGTTCTTGCGTTGAATGTATTCTTTTAGCTTTCGAACGCCTGAAACATTGTGCTACTGACTCCTTCTCCTGAAGTTATCTGAAATTAATATTGATTCACATGCAATTACTAAAATGCACTGAATACTTACTTCGTGACCAAGAATAATTTGTACATGTTTAAAACTCTAATTCACAAATCTGTCTTTTGTAACTTCTGGCATGCCATTATGCTCAGTGTTTAGGTGCGTAATTTTTATTATTTAAGACATCCCACTACTGCTACACATGATACACATGATAGTACTGTACTGCTACACATGATAGCTTTACTAAAGGGACCACGCAAAGGCACTTTTCCGCACATGTTCAATGCTGTGTTCTGTCAGCTATGGTGAAGTAGCAGTTTTTCTTAATTCTTATTGTGCCTGCAGCTAGTAATTAACTTGTTCATGTGGTTTGGGCCAGTAATTTAAATATTTTATGAAAAAATGTGGCATTATACTGACTGTACATCAAGCCGAAATTTTTTTACTCCGTATTAAACAAGGACTCCCTAAACAATACAACAAAGGATATTCCTGCCATCTCTGCATCCTTTAAAGAGATTATCCAGCTCCATGGAATAAAATTTTCTGACTGCGACACATTTATTGACAGTGCACCATAATTCATGTATGAAGGGGCCATGTACATACTGAGTGAGATCTCAACATTTCAGTCATGTAATGTTGCCAGTATCTTGCTGCAACAGTAAATATAAAGTCTTCATCGACAAGTTCGCCAACTAATCATTCATATAAACAATTGTAGTATGCAAGTTTGAGTAAAGCATTTTTGTGCCCTATTTAACAAACACAAATAAGCTACTGTATGATGCACTTTCGGGAATATCAGCGCACTATTTGTTTGCAAAAAGAAATAGGTGATTATTAATTACAAGCAGCAAACGGCTAAATTACTATATTCCAGTCGTAGACTTAATTGCGCAGATTTACGTTTTATCTGCCAGTTGGTGGGCTCGGTGGCTGTGCCACATCACAGTTGTCTAATCCACTCGTCTTCGCCATGCAGGTGTTCTCGCCCTTGATCATCTGCGTCATGCTCCCTGGTGTCTTTTGCGCTCCCTGGGCGACCGCGATAGAGCGTGCGCCCTTGCGCGGCGCGGCCGACGGAGGGACATTGTGCGCAGCAACCACCAACGCCCCCTTTTCCGCTCTGCCGACTCAAGACAACTTGACCCTCATCGCAGACTGGAAGGCCCCATCGTCAGCGACCACACTCAACGTGTCAACTATAAATGAGCAGCGACCATCCGCCGCAACCTGTGGGCTCGGTGGCTGTGCCACATCACAGTTGTCTAATCCACTCGTCTTCGCCATGCAGGTTGGTAACCATTGGACTCTATTTACAAAAAAAAAAAAAAAAAAAAAAAAAAAAACTAGCAACTACTTTTTGGTACAGCTTCCGAGCCCCCAGTGTTGCCTTGCTACCTGTATCGAGTGCTTTCATGTTGTTCGGTCCCTATTACTGATGTGCGGTGATATTGAGAGCAACCCTGGCCCCGACAAGCTAGACGTAATCCTTGGCGAACTAAAAAAGATGTCTGCTGACCAGACTGAATTGGTAAATGAAGTGCAAGAGCTTAAGGGTCAACTGCTTTCAATGGACCAGAAAATGACGAGCCTGACTACGCGTCTCAGCGCCTTAGAAACTCACTGCGAAAGTCTGTCTACCCTCCGCAGTGAACTAGAGACGATTAAAACCACTTCAGCTACAACGACTCGTTTAGTTAGTGTGCTAGAGGCGCGTCTAGATGACGCAGAAAATCGCTCTCGGCGAAACAACTTACTTTTCTATGGTTTACCCGATACTAACCCCACTGAAACGTATTCGCAAACAGAAGACTTAATCATTCGCCACTGCTCTGACCACCTTGACACCCAGTTAAGCTCTAACGACATTGAACGCGCCCATCGCCTCGGACGACACTCTAAGGACAGGAAACGCCCGATTATCGTTAAGTTTACATCCTTTAAAACTAAAGAATCAATTCTTTCTAAAGGTCCAAAATTCAAAGGTACCGACTACAGCGTCGGTGAAGACTTTTCGCGCCGCGTTCAAAACTGCCGGAAACAACTTGTCGCGTTTGCGAGGGCGAAGTCTGTGCCCTTTTCCCTGAGATTTAAAACTTTGCATATTGGCCAAAAACGTTACGTCTTTGATGAAATTGTAGCATGTGTAAAAGAAATATCTTAACAATCAACTCATCCTTGCCGTTCATCGCGCTATCCCCCGCCTACTCCTCGCGCCAACGTTTCGCTATCAGCAATCTTTACCAACATTCGCAGCTTCCCGCCGAAACGCGATATTGTATCAAACCTTGTAACTTCGTCAGGCAGCAATCTACTTGTATTAACCGAAACGTGGTTGAACAACAATATCACTGACTCGGAAATTCTGTTTGACCTGCCTAATTTTCATCTCTTTCGCGCCGATCGCAAAGATTCTCGCGGGGGTGGAGTTCTAATTGCAGTCAGCGAACAATTGTCTTGTTCTGCCATTAATGTCGCGTCAGACTTAGAAATGTTGTGGGTTATGTGTCGCGCTTCACCACTGACGCTATTAATTGGTGTGTGTTATAGGCCGCCTCACAGAAGTCCCGACTTTCCCCGCAAACTTCAGAATGCCTTTAAATCAACTAGTTTCAAAGCACCCTAAAGCACACGTCCTACTATTCGGGGATTTCAATTACCCCAATATCGACTGGAGTAATCAACCTTAGCCCATAGTTAGTCAAGAAGAGCCGAATGACTTCATTGACGTTTGTCTTAATTTTAACTTGACCCAAATTGTATCCGAACCAACACGCGTCGCAGGGGAAGCTGCTAACACTCTGGACCTCATACTGACTCATCCAGACAGCGTTAATTCCATTACATGCCTCCGAGAAATCAGCGACCATAAAGTAATTCATGCCAATTTTAACTTCTCACCTGAGCTAAAAGAAACTTCCCAGAAATCTATTAGGCTCTACGATAAGGGAAACTACGAAGCAATCAACTCTGAACTAACGAACTTTCTGTCGGTCTTTGAAACGACCTATCTTTCCAGAACTGTAAATGAGAACTGGACCCTTATCAAACATAAAATTATCGAACTAACGAATAAATACATCCCGTCATGCAGTTTTCGAAAGAGTAATCAGAAACCCTGTCAGAAAGTCACCAAAAAGGCTCGAAAACAAGAAAAAACGCGCATTTCGCAAAGCTAAGCGCCACGCAAACCCACACGCGTGGGAAAAGTATTATGAAGCTGAGCACGCATACTTGGCCGCGATTGGAAGTGCTAAGCGCTCATTTTACGAAGTAAAGCTACCAAAAATGATAGTCGAAAACCCTAAGGAATTCTGGAAGGTGATAAACCCTAAGGAAGCGCGCGCTGTCACCCTTACCAACGATGCTGGTGAAATCATGACTGATACCGACTGTGCAGACACCTTTAACACTGCCTTTTCATCTGTTTTTACCGATGAAACCGAAGCACCACGTTTTACATTACCACCTATTATTACTACAACCATGCAAGCCATAACGTTCAGCAGTAATGGGATTTCGCGCATAATAGATAAAATAAAAAATTCATCTGCCGCTGGGATAGATGACATTAATTCAAAAATTTTGAAAAACGCTCAGCTAACCTGTTCCAGTATTTTCTGTTTATTGTTTTCACAATCACTCTCTGAAGAATCCATTCCAGACGACTGGAAAGTGGGGAAGGTCGTTCCCGTCCAAAAAACAGGTAATACTGATTCACCTCTTAATTATCGGCCCATTTCATTAACAAGTATACCCTGAAAAATCATGGAACATGTCATTTACTCCCAAATCATGCAATTCTTAGATTCCAATAATTTCTTCCATCCGTCACAGCATGGTTTTCGTAAGGGTTTTTCGTGCGAGACTCAACTAGCCATTTTTCTTCATGACATTCACGCCAACCTTGATATTAATCTACAAACTGACGCTATCTTCCTAGACTTCGCTAAGGCGTTTGATAAAGTACCTCACCAACGCTTGCTTCTTAAACTTTCCCAGTTGAACCTACATCCAAACATCATCGCATGGATTAACGAATTCCTCAGGCATCGCTCTCAGTCTGTTTCATTAATCACCAACCATCAAACCCGCTCCCAGTCACCTCCGGCGTCCCGCAGGGTTCTGTCCTCGGTCCCTTGTTATTCCTCATTTACATTAACGACTTACCCCAGCGCGTATCTTGTCATATCCGCTTGTTCGCTGATGATTGCGTTATTTATTGTTCAGTAAATAGCCCTTCTGACCAAGAATCCCTTCAGGAAAACCTAAACCACGTGCTAAACTGGTGTTCGCAGTGGATGATGACACTCAACCCTAACAAATGTAAGTACATGTCTTTTCACCGCCGTCGCAACCCTTTTGTCTTTGAATATACCGTTTCTAACTCCCCTGTTGACCTCGTCCAGTCTTACAAATACTTGGGTATCACCATTTCTGACGATTTATCTTGGCGTCTGCACGTGACTAACCTGATATCATCGGCTAATAAAACACTAGGTTTCTTAAAGCGTCACCTGCGGGATGCCCCTCAACACGTCAGACTACAAGCATACATCTCCCTCATCAGAACTAAACTGGAATACGCATCGGCCATCTGGAACCCTCATCAAGCATATTTAACAAATGCCATCGAAGCGGTACAAAACCGGGCTACCAGATTTATTCACTCTTCATACTCATACGACGTTAGCATATCATCTCTCAAATCGCAATCAGGTTTGTGTAATCTTTCTGCTCGCCGTCGCATTGCCAGTCTTGTTTTGTATCACAAATTCTTTTATTCGCCCCTAAGACAAGAACCATACATCTGCGCACCCCCGCTACACAGATCCCATCGTATCGGTGACCCTCTGCAAGTTTTGCCTCCACGAGCACGTACTACTACCTTCATGAACTCATTTTTTTCACGAACAGCAACCGACTGGAACGGCCTTCCCCACCATATCGCTGCCATAACCTGTCCATCAACATTTTCGACTGCTGTAAACGCCTGCATCTTGTAAACCCCACCCCTTATGTAACACTCCAATAGGGGTCTTTAAGGAAAATAAAGTGATGTGATGTGATGTGCTATATTAAAACAGCATTGGCCTAAGTTTAAAGGGTAGCACAGTATGAAAAAAATATAGTACTTTATGCCTATCACACCGGAATATGTGTGTGTGTGTGTGTGTGTGTGTGTGTGTGTGTGTGTGTGTGTGTGTGTGTGTGTGTGTGTGTGTGTGTGTGTGTGCGTGCGTGCGTGCGTGCGTGCGTGCGTGCGTGCGTGCGTGCGTGCGTGCGTGCGTGCGTGCGTGCGTGCGTGCGTGCGTGTGTGTGTGTGTGTGTGTGTGTGTGTGTGTGTGTGTGTGTGTGTGTGTGTGTGTGTGTGTGTGTGTGTGTGTGTGTGTGTGTGTGTGTGTGTGTGTGTGTGTGTGTGTGTGTGTGTGTGTGTGTGTGTGTGTGTGTGTGTGTGTGTGTGTGTGTGTGTGTGTGTGTGTGTGTGTGTGTGTGTGTGTGTGTGTGTGTGTGTGCGTGCGTGCGCGCGTGCGCGCGCGCGCACCAATTTGCCTACAACATTAGCAGATTCAGTTTGTGTCTTCCCGAGACATGTTGGAATTGATTGTGATACGTATGACTTGTATCTGTTACGTCGAAAATCTCTCTCCCTCTTGTTCTCTTTTTTGGAGGAGGCCCCTTCTTGATGCTATCCTTGATACACTCATCTTAACCCACATCATTTTATATTTGAGGCGTGTAAGGCCACGGTTCTTTAAGAGATTCAACTCTCACATCGTGCATACCAAACGGAATTCTACATAAGTTACACAACTACACAACTGTTAATGTTTAGACTAGCATCCTTTCCTCTTGCATGACAATTATCTTGGCTGTATTGCTGCTGCCCTCTCATGTATATATACTAATAAATTATCTTCGTCAATTTCTTCTTGAACATTGAGTCTAATCTTTGCCACCTTTATGCGTGTGTTGGATGTCCATTTTTAAGACGTATCGTCACATTCTGCTTCCACTTCATCCACCTTAGCATCCTCACTTCAGTCACTTCTCTATCCTGACTTCTAGATGACTTTATTAAAATTGTTTCAGTTCCATATACAGTATTGCTGGTCATGTATTGTCTTATAAGTTTATTAGAAAGTAAAAATCTTTCAACTTGACTGGGACCTAGCTGTATAACATAAATATACACCATTGTGATGAGGAAACAACGACAAACTCGCCGGTTTCCAGTTGGGCCCAGGATGCTTTAATAATGACACGGCAGACGGGAGCTTGGTACACGAAACACAGACTTTAAACTGACACGCTAACACGATACAGATGATTTACATACACATGGTCGTGGCTATAGTTCGGAAGTTGTCCTTCCATATAAAGCATGTGCCTAGCACTCGCCCGCATACATCGTCGTTGCGGTGCCCGTGACGGTGGTTGTGACGGTAGAGCGCTGTTGTGGCTACGTCGCTGCTGTCGCGCCGCACCTTGTCGCACCACGCCGCTCCTTGTCGCGATGTGGAAGCAGGAGAAACAGCAGGCCGGTAGAGCACCAGGCCACTGCTGTACTGGCCAGTAATGCCTGATCTGGAAAGCCTCGGCTGCCAAAACGGCACGCTCGGTCGGCGGACAGGTCGCTCAGGCGCCCCGTTGGCCAGCAGGAAGCACTGCACCAGGCCGCTATCACAGCAGGCCGCTGGTACACGGGAGAGCAGAGCCACTAGCGAGATCCACGACCAGGTCCGCACGGTAGCAGGACGCCCGGTCTCCAGTCCTCGGGCTCGCTCAACAGGCTGGTAGCTCAGGCGTCCCGGTCCAAGCAGGAAGCACTGCACCAGGCCGCTATCACAGCAGGCCGCTGGCGCGCAGGAAAGCCCAGCCACGAACGGGATCCCCGACCAGGTCCGCACGGTAGCAGGATACCCGGTCGCCGGTACCCGAGCCTGGAGCCGCCGTTTTGCGAGCTTGCGTTCGAGGCTGCCGCTCGCTCTCACGCTCTGCGTGCTCTCGTGTCGCTTCTTGCTTGCTTGCTTGCTTGCTTGCTTCCTATGCCATGGCGCATACTCACCACGGGGGATTGGCCAAGAAGCCGGTGGTTAAACAGATGGGTTGAAATTATGCAATGAAACTAACTGATGTTAGAGCCGTATTTTATTTTATGTCATAGGGAATTAGTGTGCTTTTTGGAAGGAGATCAAGGTAGAAGGTAATAAATTTCAATCTTCATTCGTGGCACGTGTCGTCATCTTCCATTACCATCATCACCAATCCTGTTCTTGTAGCCACAACACAATCATCATTCCAAGCAGGCCTTCTCGCCACCGCACGCCACTATCCACATCATCACAACCATGATGCATCTTTCTAGTTTTTCCAATCTATGTCAGTTTTGCGGATTCTCTGGACTGTCCAATAGTTCCATTTTGGCGTTTTCTTTTATCATTGAACCTAGGTATCCGTCTTCTCTATGACTTACCCTCATGGCTTCCCTTTCATTTACGTTGATAAACTGACACGTGGCTACCAGACGTGGACAGCTTGCCTCACAACACAAGCTGCTTTTGCCCTAAAGTTTGTGCAAGGTGCCAGTCAGCATGGGCAAAGCAGCGAGAGCAGGGAATTATAGAAATAAGGCAGACGTGTGAGCAATTAAGGGAAGCCACCTCTATGAGGGTATTTAGTGTGAGGAAAAGTATTTAGAAATGTTGGAAATTTGCAGTTTCTATTTATTGATCTATTAAATCTAGCTATTTCAGCCCATGTTTTGCAGCTTTCAGTTGCAATGTGTTTTTCTTAAGTGCTGCCACACTCAATACTAGAAGTTTGAGAACCTATATTTCTTATTCACTTAATTCATTCATACCTACAAGCAGTAATTTTCGCATTTTACAACAGCTATTAAATGCAATGCCCAGATGTGTTCTCAGCCTGCTTCAGTGGGAGGTAGTTACTAACGCAGTGAATGATCATGAATCGTTGTGTTTTTAGAAAGGGCCTTAATTATGCAGCTGTGCATAATACTATACTCTCTTCTAGCACTGATTTCTTGACATGCGCCTTCAAATAATGAAGTCAACTGCATGACCTATTACAAGACAGAATTGTCTAAGCTATTCAAATGAAAATCAACCTGATGAAAGCTTCTTGAATGATGCTGAGCAACACAGGTAAGTTAGGGAATGCTTTGGAAAGCCTGTTACGTGGCTTTAATTCAAGTTGCATGCCTCATTGAAATATTGCATTGAGAATTATTGTATGCCGGTAAGTGGACACATCGAGTAGTCGCTTATGCTTTGGTCTTCACTGTTGCAGGTGCGTATCACGTATCTTCTGCTTTGATAACATAGTGTCTGGGCTGCCCTGCAGAGTTCATGTTCTGTGCAAATGGAAAAAACACCGACAGCAATCAAGGAAGTCGCTAAAATGCTGGCTGACTTCGGTAGTAAATTCGATGCCTTTAGCTCGAAAGTGTGCGCAGAAATGCAAGAAGGTGCGTAATTCGCTGTCATTCATGAACGCCCACGTTGAAGAATTCAAAATCGCGCTCGAGAAAGTAAAGCAGGAACAAGTACTTTTGAAGAAGGAAAATAAACAGCTGCACGATGAACTAAAAAAACCCAGAAAGAGCTTGCAGAACTGAAAGAATACAGTCGTCAACAAAATCTCGAGATCAAGGGCCTGCCTAAAAAGCCGAACGAAGCCGATGCAATGGTAGAAGCAGGACAAAAACTGGGAATTCCTCTGACATGCGCAGACGTCGATGTGATTCATCGTGTCCCAAGCAAAAACAAAGAAAAGCCTAATGTAATCATCTAGTTCGCATCTCGCACAGCTCGTGATACTGTGCTGCAAGCGGCCAAAAAGAAAAAAAAAAACTTGGTCCAACAGACTTTGGCTTTGAAGGCACTGAGGCAGTTTACATCAACGAGCATCTATGCATAGAAAACAAAGTTCTACTTGGAAAGGCTACGGCGCGTAAAAGGGAAAAAAAAACTGGAAGCTTACCTGGGTGGCAAATGGTAAAATTCTTGCTAGGAAAGTAGAGAATTCAAGTGTCGTACATATTGAAACTGAGGAAGATCTTTCAAAGATCTGCTAAGAATTCTTAACATGGCTTTGCATCAGTTACCACCCAGTAAACAGACTTACTCACTCGTACAGTGCAATGTACAGAGTTTGCACAAAAATATTGATAACCTCTGCTCCTTCCTAGCCACTAATTCATCTCAATTCGATTTTGTGGCTGTATCCGAGACATGGCTAAATCGTGGTGAAGTCGAAAATATACCAGGCTACTCATTCTTTTCAAGGCCAAGGCTATCTCGCACGCGAGGTGGTGGTGTTGGTCCGTTCACAAAACGGGATATTGAGTGTTGTGTTGACCCACAGTTTTCATACTCTTTTTCGTATGAATTTGATTTCTTTGTTGTAAAAACTACCACTGTAACTATTGTTGTTGTCTATCGTGCCCCTAACCAAAATACTGATAATTTTTGCATCACTTTGAAGCTTTACTCCTTCACTTGACCAGCTCCAATAGAAAAATAGCAATATGTGGGGATTTCAACATTTGCTCGATAAACAATCCAAACCACGAATACTTTACCCTTATCAGTTTCTATGGTTTTCATAATGTTATTATGACACCTACCAGGGTCACTTCCTCATCGTCAACGTCAATTGACCACATACTTTGCAATTTCGATACATCAACCAGCACTTGTCTTGTTTGTGACACAGTAATTTCTGATCATTGTCCAACTATAATCTTATTTCCGCGTGAACACAACACCTGCCAACAAACAGTGAGTTACCATAAAAAAATTGATATTGAAGTTTTAAAACAACGCGTTTTAGAAATTAGCTATATAAGTCTGCACCGGACTGACACAAACCAGCAATATAGCTTATTAATTAAGAACCTTGGAGAGGCCATAGTGCAATCTACTGTCATCCGCGAGAAGTGGTACCACAAAAAGCCTATTTGTCCATGGATGACCTGTGCTATTTTGGAACTCATAAAAAGGAAAAACTATTGGCATACAAAATTACGCAAAACAGAGGTAACCCTTACTATACGTAGAAAAGTTCAGGATAGCCCGAAATAAGGTGACACAAATCATGCGTGCTCGTAAAAAGGAATTCTATTCTCAACTCCCATTGCTAGAAATTCAAGAGACTCGAAAATTACGTGGCAGATTATAAACTCAATAATAAAACCAACTCCTAACCAATACAGTATGTCCTACGCTCATGTGTCAGGAATATCGGCAGAATTAGTAGTGGCATCTTTCAATAATTACTTTTGTATCATCAGCAAGGAAATTACGAATACATGCCGTGACGTTGCGCTTGATACTCTTCCTGATAGGGTGATCAATTCCTTTGGTTACGTCGAAATTACAGCAGCTGAGATCGTCACAGTAGTCAATACGATGCCATGTAAACATAGCACTGGATGTGATGAGGTTTCTTTGTTTATATTAAAACAATGTATAGAGATACTTTGCGTTCCATTGGAAATTATTTTTAATCGTGCACTTTACACAGCTACGCACCCAGACCTCTTAAAGCTTGCTAAAGTTGTTCCTATACACAAAAATGGAGACTGAAACCTGCCTGAAAATTACCGCCCAATATCGGTCCTGAGTGCCATTAATACAGCTTTTGAAAAACTCATCGCGAAACGGGTCATGAATTTTGTCGAAAGAGAATCATTGCTAACACCGAGTCAGCATGGTTTCAGGAGCAAGAGGTCAACCGCCACCGCTATATTATCTTTCTCTGATATTGTAAACACCTACTTAAACAATAATATTGCTACACGCGTGTGGTATTTGGTTGTTTGAACGAGGTGCGCGGGCGCCGAGACGAAGAAGACGAACTGCTCTGGGCTCTCGAGCTATCGGCTGATCTGGCCAGCACTGCAGCTATCTTTTGTAAATATACGGGTAAATAGTCTCCTGTCCTTAATTCTTCGTTCGCGTAACATTTTGGTGGAGCGTGCCGTTCCCCGTCCTCACCACGGAGCTCCGCAGCGGCCGCACCGTCCAGCTTTCCGCCATGGCTACCGGTGACGACAACTCGTCTGCTGCTACTACTGCAACTCCAACCACAACGTACGTCACGGTTGCCACTCCCCGCGATCCTGGCTTATTCTCCGGCCAAGATAATGTTGACGTTGATGACTGGCTACGCATGTATGAGCTTGTTAGCCGCAACAACCACTGGGACCCTACCATAATGCTAGCTAATGTCCTCTTCTACTTGGGCGGAACACCTCGTGTCTGGTTCCGGACACACGAGGAGGAGATCTCTAGCTGGGATGCTTTCAAGGAGAAGCTCCGCGACCTCTTTGGCAATCCGACCGGTCGGCAGCAGGCTGCAAGAAAGGAGGTTGCTACACGAGTCCAGTCTGCCACTGAATCGTATGTCTCGTACATACAAGACGTGCTAGCTCTTTGCCGGAAAGTCGACGAGAACATGGTCGAAGTTGACAAGGTTGGCCACGTTCTCAAGGGGATCGCGGACGATGCGTTCAACTTGTTGATCTTCAACAATGTGTCTACCATCGACGTCATTGTCAAGGAATGCCGCCGCTTTGAGCTCGCCAAAAGCCGCCGCGTCATTCCACAGTTCTCCCGGCTCCCTAACACGGCTGTGACGTCGTCCTGCGTCGCCCTTACCGCTTCACCCTCCTCCAATGAGACCGTCACGCGTATTGTTCGCCGCGAGCTCGAGGCTGCCAGTCCTGCCACGTTCCTTCCGCGCCCACTTGACCCCACCAGCGCCAGCGATCTCCCTCATTCAGGAGGTTGTGCGGCAAGAGTTTGCCAACCTCGGTTTTCCTGCTGCCTGCTCCATCTCCCGAGCTGACGCCCGACTGGTGCCGACAGCTGCGCCTCCCAGCGATCTGTATTCCCGTCCCAGATACCGCAACCCTACAGAGTGGAGAACTCCGGGCGACAAGCCCATTTGCTTTCGTTGCCACCGCATTGGCCACGTCGCTCGCCACTGCCGCACCTCCTGGACATCGCCGTATTCGAGCTACTTTTCCCCGTCTCCTCGCCCATTTGCCGACCCTCGCCCCTACTCGCCTCGCCGTATGCCTACTAGCTCTCACGTATCCGTCGATGACAGTCGTCCCACTCGCTCGCCGTCACCTCAGCGCCGTCGGTCCCCGTCGCCCCAGCCACGCCGCTATTCGTCGCCGACCACTTATGGACCCTCCCGGGCGGAAAACTAGGCCATGCAGCTCTTGGAGGTAGTGCTGCATCACGTTCGTCCTGTCCAAATCCTCCGTTGACGCTCCTCACGAACACGAACCTAATTGAAGTAGATGTAGATGGTGTCCCGTTGACGGCATTGATTGATACTGGAGCCCAATTGTCCATAATGAGCGCTAACCTATGTCGTCGCCTCAAAAAAGTTCTTACGCCTGCCGTCACTCGAGCCGTCCGCGTCGCCAATGGCGCCACTGTTGCCGTCTGTGGTATGTGCACTGCTCGCGTAGGAATTGCTGGCCGCCAAGTTCCAGTCCTGTTCTCCGTGCTGACCAGTTGCCCTCATGACCTAATCTTCGGGCTCGACTTTCTGACGACGCATTCTGCCCTCATCGACTGTTCCACCGGTACGCTGTGCCTCGAGCTTCCTCTTGTTTCCGACGTTCGCCCCGAACAACCGCACACCCTATGCACTACAGCGTTTGTTCGGTTACCTCCAAAAGCCCTAACCTTCGTCGAATTGGCCTCAACGGCAACCGTGCCTGATGGCGACTATGTCGTCGCCCCTATTCGTGATGTCCTCCTGGCGCGCGACATCTCTGTGCCACACTCCGTCGTTACCCTTGCCGCTAATCGGATGTGTCTCCCCGTTGTCAATTTTGGCTTGACGAAGCAAGTGTTACCTGAAGGCATAGCGGTGGCCACGCTCCGGTCAGTGACAGACGACCACGTCACTGCTTTTGCAGCCGACGCGTCTCCAGATCCTCCTGATAACCCGCAGGATGCCTTGAACCTCGACGGCCCATTACGTCCCATGGTCGCTCCGGACCTCGCCCCTGGCCAAGCAGCCGCCCTATATCGCCTTTTGATTTCTTATCGCGACATATTTGACACTGACAATCGCCCACTTGGTCAGACGTCCCTTGTTAAGCATAGGATAAACACTGGTGATGCTGTTCCCATTCATCGCCGACCGTATCGCGTGTCCACGGCAGAGCGGCAAGTTATTCAGCAGGAAGTCACCAAGATGCTCGCCAAAGGCACTGTTGAGCCCTCGTCGAGCCCTTGGGCATCGCCGGTGGTGCTCGTCAAAAAGAAAGATGGCACGTGGCGTTTCTGTGTCGATTACCGCCACCTAAACCGAATCACTAAAAAGGACGTTTACCCGTTACCACGAATTGACGACGCTCTTGATTGTCTTCACGGTGCCAAGTACTTTTCGTCCATTGACCTTCGATCTGGTTATTGGCAGATTTCCGTCGATGACCAAGACCAAGAAAAGACCGCTTTCGTCACTCCAGATGGCCTCTACCAATTTAAGGTTATGCCGTTTGGTTTATGCAATGCCCCCGCCACGTTCGAACGGATGATGGACTCTCTGCTTCAAGGTTTCAAATGGTCAACTTGCCTTTGTTACCTCGACGACGTCCTTGTGTTTTCTCCTACGTTTGAGACGCACCTTGAGCGCGTCGCAGCTATCCTTGACGTCTTCCGCAAGGCTGGGCTCCAATTAAACTCATCGAAGTGCCACTTCGGGCGCCGACAGATTACAGTGCTCGGCCATCTCGTCGATGCTTCCGGAGTACAACCCGACCCGGAGAAGGTTCGAGCAGTAACAGCGTTTCCTGTACCTCAGTCTGTCAAAGACGTCCGGAGTTTTGTGGGGCTCTGCTCTTATTTCAGACGGTTTGTGAAGGATTTCGCAGTAATCGCTCGACCACTCACTGAACTTCTGAAGAAAGACGTGCCTTTTGCGTGGTGTTCCCCTCAGGCTGCCGCATTTTCACGCCTTATCACGATTCTGACCAATCCACCGATCTTGACCCACTTTGACCCGTCCGCACCTACAGAGGTCCGAACCGATGCCAGTGGTTATGGGATCGGCGCAGTCTTAGCGCAACGACAACACGGCCACGAGCGCGTTATAGCCTACGCTAGCCGGCTCCTGACAACTGCAGAGCGCAACTATTCGATTACCGAGCGCGAATGTCTTGCTCTCGTCTGGGCTGTTTCAAAGTTCCGCCCATATTTATATGGCAAGCCCTTCTCAGTAATCACAGACCATCATGCGCTGTGTTGGCTTTCGTCGCTCAAGGATCCTACTGGTAGGCTCGGTCGTTGGGCTCTCCGACTACAAGAATATCCCTACACAGTGACGTACAAGTCGGGACGCCCACACCAGGACGCAGATTGCCTCTCTCGCTACCCAGTCCAAGACCCGACCTCTACGTCTGAACCTGACACCGACGCCTGCGTTCTCTCTGTTTTTCCACTGGTCCATGTCGCCGACGAGCAGCGCCGTGACCCGTCCTTGCGTGTCATCATTGACCGCCTGGAATCGTCACTTGCCGACAGCTCCCTTCGCTTATTCACACTTCAAGATGGCGTACTACCGCCACAACGTTCACCCCGACGGCCCAGCATTACTCCTTGTGATCCCTAAACACCTTCGCTCGGCTGTTCTCCACGAACTTCACGACCTCCCCACTGCCGGTCACCTCGGTGTGTCACGTACCTACGACCGGATCCGCCGACGCTTCTTTTGGCCAGGGCTTGCTCGCTCCGTTAGAAGATACGTAGCTGCGTGTGAGAAATGCCAGCGACGCAAGACACCGTCGACGCTCCCTGCTGGGTACCTTCAACCAATTGACATTCCCGCGGAACCATTCTTTCGGGTTGGTTTAGATTTACTTGGTCCTTTTCCTCTTTCTACCTCTGGGAACAGGTGGATCGCTGTGGCCACAGATTACGCCACGCGCTACGCCATCACCCGAGCGCTCCCTACAAGCTACGCCACAGATGTTGCCGATTTTCTTCTACGCGACGTGATTTTATTACATGGAGCTCCGCGACA
This sequence comes from Dermacentor silvarum, assembly GCF_013339745.2. Classification (NCBI taxonomy): domain Eukaryota; kingdom Metazoa; phylum Arthropoda; class Arachnida; order Ixodida; family Ixodidae; genus Dermacentor; species Dermacentor silvarum. The sequence continues at coordinate 22,649,991 of NC_051159.1, forward strand.
ACTTCTCACAGACCGTGGCCGGATTTTCCTGTCAAAAGTTATCGCGGACATCCTGCAGTCCTGTGCCACGAGGCACAAGCTATCCACGTCATACCATCCGCAAACGAATGGCCTCACGGAGCGTCTTAATCGCACTCTCACAGACATGCTCGCGAAGTATGTGTCTTCCGACCACACTGACTGGGACCTCGCTCTACCGTTTGTCACCTTTGCGTATAATTCCTCGCGCCACGACACAGCCGGTTATTCGCCATTTTTCCTTCTGTTCGGCCGAGAACCAGCACTGCCCCTCGACACAAGCATCCCTGTTCACGCAGCACCTACCAGTGAATATGCACTTGACGCCGTCGCCCCCGCTGCCCACGCAAGGGAAATTGCCCGTGACCGCCTTCTGCACTCCCAAGAGAGTCAACGGCGTTTGTACGACCAGCGACACCGTGACGTGCACTTCCCGCCTGGTTCTTTGGTGCTTCTATGGTCTCCGTCGCGTCAGGTCGGCCTGTCAGAAAAACTGCTGTCTCGTTACACAGGCCCCTACCGAGTGATTCGTGCCGTGACTCCCGTCACCTACGAGATCGCCCCTGACGCCCCATCTGCTTCCCAGTCCAGTGATATCGTGCACGTTACACGACTGAAGCAGTATCACCCTCCCAGTGATGACATTTAGACGCTCCGGGACGTCGCTTCTGCCGCCGGGGGATTATGCTACACGCGTGTGGTATTTGGTTGTTTGAACGAGGTGCGCGGGCGCCGAGACGAAGAAGACGAACTGCTCTGGGCTCTCGAGCTATCGGCTGATCTGGCCAGCACTGCAGCTATCTTTTGTAAATATACGTGTAAATAGTCTCCTGTCCTTAATTCTTCGTTCGCGTAACAATACGATCGTATTAGGTTTGTTCATTGACATTAAAAAAAGCTTTCGATACTGTACATCATGGGATATTGCTTCAGAAACTAGAACGTTATGGCTTCCGTGGTGTCTGTCTAGAATTTTTCAGAAGCTATCTCACCAATAGAGAACAAAAGGTGCGATTTCTCGATGTCGAATCAGATTTTTCTGAGGTCTCAACGGGAGTCCCTCAAGGATCAGTGTTGGGACCCATATTATTTTCATTATACGTGAACAATCTGCCATTGATATTGCGTAATTTCATTCCTGTTATGTACGCGGATGACACTGCACTCATTTGCGCACATGAGTCTACGCCTGAAGCTTTTCATATAGCTAACGAAGAAATGAATTTTATCAGTAATTGGTTTCACGCTAATAAGCTGCTACTGAACGTAAAGAAGACAAAATATATGTTAATTCATTCTTCACACAAAGCTATAACTTTCGACTCATGCGTGCTTCAGGTAGAGGGAGGTCCCATTGAACGTGTGAATAGCATAACATATTCGGGTGTTGTAATAGACCATCATTTAAACTGGAAAATGCATATTGATTCGCTATGTAAAAAGCTCAGCAGTGTTTGCTTTGTGATATTTAAATGTTGCCAGTTTTTCGATGTACCGACTTTGAAAACCATCTATTTTGCTCTTTTTCACAGTCAGATATCATACTGTATAGAGTCGTGGGGCCATAAGTATGAATCTTACCCAAGGCCACTTGTAGTGCTGCAGAAGCGAGCGATTCGTTTTCTGTCAAGTTATGCAGCCCCTACAAAGCCGCTTTTTAACAACTATCGAATCATGCCCCTTAAACTGCTAATAAACTATAAAACCACAATTATGGTGTATAACTATATAACTAACAACTGTCCAGTTCACCACTCATCATTCATGTCTTCCCAGTTCGAACAATAGGCTACGAAGCCGGGAACTTCCTACAGCCTCTTGTAAAAAGTGTATATGGCAAAAGGCGGCTTCCTAGCATTGGTTGTACTTTGTGGAACAGTCTTCCTGTGTACGTAAAACAAACTAAATACTTTTTTGCTAAGCTGAAACACCATTACAAAGACTTGTATTAACGTTGAATTATAATTCTAATACAAGATGTCTGCTACCTGCATAAACACATAACTGTTGAAATTGATATTGTATAAATATAAATCTCTGTTAATATTCATGTATGGATCCAAACTAGCTTGATGCTAAGGATCCAGATGCTTCTCATATATTTTCATCATTTTTGTATCCTTCTGGCAAATAAATTCAAAAAAATTCAAAAATTTGCGTTTATTTATGATGTTATTCTTCGTTAATTACTTACTTTGTTCAGTGCATTTATATATATATATATATATATATATATATATATATAAAGCAAGAGATGTGGCTTGTTCTTTCTTTGCATTGGCAAATTACAATATTCGTTTAACAGCACACCTTACATAAATGAGCACACTAAAAGTCGATTGGCAAGCAAAACACGTACTTGTCTTTTGAATATCCCAGCTTATGTTTTAGTGTGTGCAGTTCCAACACGATTCTTGAGAAGCACTACTTGACTGTTACAAGTATGTGATGTACAATTACTCAGCACAGCAGACAGATCCAAGCTATTGCAGACTGGTACTTACAACACAATGCAAATGTAATCATGCCTCAGGATTTTTTTTTATTTGTTTGGGTTGCCACACGGCATAATGTCAGTATGCCTCAGGATTGTAGAGGTGGATGCCGAGTACATATTAAGGAGGGGGGAGGGGGGGGGGCGCCTTTGGCATGAAAATTGGTAAAGGAAGTATTATTTGTAGGGGTGGAAGAATATTTTAAGTTTTGAATATGAATAAAACATTACATGCTAACTATTCGTATTCTAAAATAATTAACTATTCAGCATTTTCGATTAAGTAAAACTAGCCAAATACTTTGGAGTAACCGAGTGTTAAAGTTGTTACTGTTCTCCATCTGCTAACAAAGTATCACAAATTATCACAAGTGAAACAACAAAAGTTTTCGAAGCAATGCAGAAACAAAATGGGTAATGCAAACTTTGTTTTTGGTTTCATGATCGAAGGCTACATGACAACTCCCTATTTTTGCTTATAGTCTATCATTTAATTTTATTGACAGTCTAGTCATGTAAATTTTTATGCGATAGCAATTATATGGACACTCCAAAGCAGATTTCTGCCGTCGGCGTCGCCGTCGCCGTTGCCGTCGCCGTCGCCGTTGCCGTCGCCGTCGCCGTCGCCGTCGCCGTGAGGTTCCGTATGACGTCAATGGAGATGAAATCGTCGCCGCGCGCCGCCGAACGCTGTATGTGCGAGTGAAAGGGCGCGAGGGACGCGCGCTCTCACGGGGAGTGAACGCACAGCGGAGAACAAACGCGCGTTCTGTGCCGTGCTCCCTTAAGGGCTGCAGAAGTAGGCGTCTCTTTCCTCCTTTACAATCACCATATATGTAGAGCAAACGCGCCTTCTTCTGACGCACGAAAGGCCGTGGGGGGGGGGGGGGGGGGAGGGGACGTTTAGCTGCGGCACCAATTGTAGTAAACGTTTATTCCATGAAGGGGATTGAAGGTTGAGTGGGTGGGGCCCTCAGTCCAGGGCTCCACTGGCCTTAGCGGCTCGCTGGGCTTGGTCGAGGAGAGCCAGTTGGCTCTCCCGTTCCGTGCTAGCAAGCCAGGTCTCCCACTGCCTGTTTCTGGGTATTTGCCCTAATTTGGGGGAATTGATATTTAGGGGCCGCGAATTGCACTCCCATGTAATGTGGGCAAGAGTGGGCCGCTCTCCGCACCATGGACAGATGTCCGCGTATTGTGTGGGACTTATATGGTGTTGTCGTCGGTATAGATTTGTGTACGTGTTCGTTTGTAGTCGGCGCCAGTCACGAGCCTGTTCCCCGGTAAGGTCCGGGTGCGGATTACTAAATTTTTGGCGGTCACGTCGCTGGTTTTCCAAGATGTCACGTGAGCTTCTTAGAGGTTCGTCGATAGGACTCGTCGGCGCTCGGATGTGAAATACGCGAGCTAGCCGATCCGCCCTTTCGTTTCCCTCCAGTCCAGTGTGTGCTGGGCACCACACAATGGTATGATATTCTTGTAAGCCATGTCCCAAAATGTTTAAGGCCGCCTTGGGGATGTTTCCAGTTAAATAGAGGCGGCAGGCTACTTGGGAGTCTGTGAGTACCGAGGCTGACTCTCCTCTCCGGTCTTTATCCTTGATGGCTAGGGCGATTGCTACCGCCTCTGCCGTACTGGCTGAGTTTGCTTTGGTAGAGGCTGCTACGGTCGATCGTTGGCTTACAGCCGCTAGGCAGTATCTGTTATGCGCACCAAGTACCTATTTATATCAGAGGCTCCGGCAACAGTCACCAACGCCGCACGCATTTTGTGCGAACGTGGGCAAGACGCCGACGGCGTCGACAACAGTTCTGCGTGTTGCCGGTGCTGCTGCATGTCCAAGTTTATACAGCTGATAAAGCTGCTATCATTACTTCGTATAGCTCTCTACAAATTTGCTATCGCAATTGATGCTTCGCCTTTCAGGTGAAACTGCGACAACTTTTTATAACCAGTGTTTTTTTTTTCTCGCAACCTGTCCTTTTACATGTCTTTACAGCAAAATAGTCCTTCTGCAGCTTTTGTCTTCCGTATTTTTTTTCTGCCGCAACCATTTATTTAGTACTTTTTTACAGCTAGTCATACAGCAGCTATTTATTCTTAGAAATCTTGTTTGCCACCAGGCTCTTAAGATTTTGAGAGGTGTTTGTGCAGTTTTTTAAATGACAGTTAGTGAACTTGTGTTTAAAAATAATCCTAATCTTCTCTGATAGTTAGCAGTATTTTTCTTTTTTTCTTGTAGTCGGTACAAGCATGGCGCTTAATTATGCCAATATAAATATGCCTGGTGTAAATGTATGCATCTGTATTCGACTATTCGATAGTTACTATTCCCATTAGAAAAAAATTTACATTTGCGAACCTCAAATTATTTGCATTGAAGTAGTGAAGAGTTTGACGGAAGCTCGTCAGGTCTGGTCGGAAGAGGCATGGTAAGTAGTTTAAACATACACCATAAAAATGAAAAATTACAGATGGTTCAACTGGAACTTTATTCACAATCATGGTTCTCAGGAAGGAGCTGAAGCATTTAATATTTTTATTTTTGTGGTTGGCATTCAATTTTCAATTGATTATTATAATTAATTGCATTCATCTAGTCCTAAAAAAGAGGCAATGTATTTGGAGTACTACTCTCTGAATTTTGTTTCTATTGCCGAGTTTTTTTTAAATGTAACTTTATTCACCACACAGGTACTGCAACTCATACATTTTCATTCTTTTAAGGACGTCACCACTAGTGGAGGGTGTTATTCTGCGCTTGCACAATTATTTTCAGAGATTTCCAGCAAATATGTAGTCCTCATAAACAGTACCTAAATAATTTTAGCCTATGTGGTTATTCATTAACTATGTAGGCTTCAACAACTACTGACACGAATCGGTCTTGGCAAACTTGTGAGCTCACAAATTTGATCATGCAGTAACCCCCCTCCATATTTGTTTCGTTGAAGGCTTTTCCTTTGGTGCTATTCTGGATCCGCCCCATTTCCTGTGATTACCACCATGGGCTTCAAGGCAGACAACCTCAGGAAAACTTTTCATGCACAAACGTGGTTCTTTCACACTTTTGCTGATAAAGACGGACATTGAAACAAGGGTGCCATACCAGGCATGTTGGTCACAGACAGAACTGCGGGGGGGGGGGGGGGGGGGGGCGTTCTGGAAGTATTTAACTAGTGGACACGTCCATTTCATCAGTTGCTGAAGTGTTGTTTAACTGGGGCACCTGTGTACTTCTCACGTGTGCCTCAGCCCAGCCAATGAGAACTTAAGCAGCAGTTGAAATGGATATGTCCGTTCAGTTGACACTTGCAGAATGCACCCCGTGTGCTCTGTCCTATCTTTATGACCTTCCCCATGTAATTTACTCAGTAAACTACTTGTTCATATGTTGGTTCCCTTAATCAATGTTCGAATAGCTCAACGCTTAAATAGGTATGTACAAGTAAGGCACTATAAACCCAAGCAGTTAGGTTGGCGATTGCCACCATACGCACTCAACCAATGGCTTCACTGTAACTTTCCATGGTAACTTTACTGCACTTTGAATGTAGAGAAGGTGGAATATAAAAATAGACTAACATTTCTCTAATGAGCATCACTTTGTGTTGTTACAATCAGTATATTCAACACAAATGAAGTAATAACAAAAATGAATTGTGACACTAATTTCTATTCACTGCCTCAATTTTAGAGGTGTAGCAAGATTCTTTAATTGCATTACCAGTTGTTACTCAGGTTTCAGCTATCAAGGCCTTATGGCACGTTCGCACATTATCTGAACTGAGTAAACGCCACAGATTGCATAATTTCTCAATACATCTTCACAGCTTCCTTCACCTTTAGTTTTTAATTAAAGCCAGCATTTCTCTTGTGACAATCTTTAAAGAGCTTGTAGTAATGTATACCTAACATAAAAGATGAGTGCTTTGTAGTGCTAGCATGCTCTGTCCTAGAGTATATTGTTGTATAGAAAATTTGTCGACATACAAGCCCGACAAATGCCACATCAAGCATTGGTGTTTGCTAGTCCGCCTGGTGTTTCAATTTTACAGCATGTGCACATTTTACCTGCGCACCAGTAAAAAGGGTTCAAAGCACTTCCTGAAAACTCTCACAAGCACTTATCACCATCAATTCCCCATATAAGTGGTTTTGCTGAAGAGAATACAGGGATACAAGCCTAATGAGACAATGAGGAATGTGGGTAGGAACACTTTATTTTCAGCACACAAGCTTTTTTGATGAACTGCTTCTATACTGGTAAAATCTGTGCTTTTAATAAAGGTACACCTTGCTGCTTCATCACTCCATGCCAACGGCAAGTATCCTGTACCAGGAAGTAAAACCAAGACGCGGGATGTTCAGTCTGTGAAAATAATATCGAGTTTGAAACGTTGACGGGGAAAAAGTAAAGCACACTCAAGAAAATAAACACAGCACAAGAACAAATCCAACAAATCAGAATTACATTTGAGAGCAAACATATAGTTTCTATGGCACAGTGAAGAAACCTTATTCCTCCAACGTTCTTTTTTTGTTTGAGAAAAGATGAAAGTGCACGTGTTCTAGCCAATTTTGTGCATCTTTCACCTTTTCACACACAAGAAGATGTCGTCTTAACATGCCCAACTCTCTTTGCATATCCATTTCTCTGCTCTCACACCATAATACCTACAGTTAAAGGTTGTATAAGGGTGTTTATTAGACGGCACTTAAAGCAGCGCAAGAGCGACAGTCCAAAAAGCGCAGCACGGACTCTCAGCACGAGCGGCGCTCGAGAGCCGAAGAAAACGACCCACTTCAAGGTGCTGGAGCGACGACCCACTTCAGAGTTCCAACGCGTCGCTACAATTACCCCGGGTGTGAAAAGGGAGCCGCCCGGCGACTTAACAGGTTGTCACCATGAGTGGGTCATGGTATATCTTGAGGCGCTCCACATTGACGATGTCGCACCCTCGACGGCGCATGTCCGAAGATGGTTCAACGGGTTCGATAAGGTAATTTACTGGAGACGTGCGTTCGACGACACGGTAGGGGCCTTCGTATTTGGGCAGCAGTTTCGAAGGGAGTCCAGTTGCGGTGGTAGGGACTGAGAGCCAGACGAGCACCCCAGGGGAAAACGTGGGCGCAGAAGTGCTGCTGTCCCCACGGATGCTCTTCTGCCGCTCTTGTTCATTTGCAGTAAAGGTCCGGGCAAGGTCGCGACACTCTTCAGCATGTCTGGCTGTGGCAGATATAGGTGTATACTCAGACGTGTCTAGCCTGTATGGAAGGGTCATGTCGCTCGTGCGCGACGGGTGGCGGCCGTACAATAAGAACGGTGAGAAGCCAGTAGTACACTGAGGGGCGGTATTGTAGGCGTAGGTGACGAAGGGCAGAATGGCATCCCAATTTGTGTGGTCGGCGGCGATGTACATTGAGAGCATGTCGCCGAGCGTGTGGTTAAATCGCTCTGTGAGACCGTTTGTCTGTGGGTGGTAAGCAGTCGTTTTGCGGTGAACGACGTGACACTCTTTGAGAATGGCTTCGACGACTTCCGACAAGAAGATACGGCCTCGATCGCTGAGTAGCTCCGTGAAGTAGTATGAATCGGTGGAGCAAGAAGGAGGCAACATCTCGTGCTGTAGCCGCTGGAAGGGCGGCTGTTTCGGCGTATCGCGTGAGATGGTCAACAGCGACAATGGCCTAGCGGTTACCAGCCGACGTCAGAGGAAGAGGTCTGTATAAATCGATGCCAACGCGCCCAAACGGCCGGTTAGGACAAGGTAAAGGACCTGCTGGCGAGAGGTTCGGTGAAGATTTCCGGCGCGGACAATCGAGGCAGGAGCGAACAAATTTCTGCACGTACCGGTACATTCCCCGCCAAAAGTACCGTTGTCGAATTCGGTGGTAAGTTTTGTATACCCCAGAGTGTGCCCACTGCGGATCAAAGTGGAACAATTCACATATTTGAGAACGGAGACTGCGGGGTACTACCAGTAACCACTGGCGGCCGTCGGCGCTGTAATTGCGTCGGTGAAGTAGCTCGTCGCGAATGGCGAAATGGTGCGCTTGACGACGCAATGTGCGAGTGGGTGGTGTTGCCGACGGATCAGTGAGCAAGTCTATCAGCGAGACAATCCATTGGTCCTTGCGCTGTCCTGTAGCGATGGTGTGAAGGTCGATGGAAGAAACGGCCAGTTGAGTTCCTGAGCAGTGGGCGTTGCCATCGGGTAAGGGGGAGCGCAAGAGGGCGTCGGCGTCGGCATGTTGGCGTCCGTTTCGGTGGAGCACACGGGTGTCGTAGTCCTGCAGACGAAGTGCCCAACGGGCGAGACGGCCTGAGGGATCCTTAAATGACGACAGCTAGCAGAGTGCATGGTGGTCAGTAACGACATCGAACGGGTGGCCATACAAATAAGGGTGAAACTTCGTAAGGGCCCAGATGATCGCCAGACATTCTTTTTCGGAGACGGTGTAGTTGGCCTCAGCTTTAGTAAGCGTACGACTTGCATACGCCACGACATTTTCCTGGCTTGCGCTGCGCAAGGACAGCGCCAAGGCCAACGCCGCTGGCGTCCGTGTGTACCTCTGCAGGGGCCGTAGGGTCGTAGTGGCGTAGTTTGGGCGGAGATGTCAACAAACGACGGAGCTTTGCGAACGCGTCCTCGCACACTGACGACCACGAGTCGAGGGGCCCCTTACTGCCAAGGAGCTTCGTCAGTGGCGATATAGTAGTGGCGAAGTTTCGAATGAAACGTCGAAAGTAGGAACATAGACCTACGAAACTGCGCAGTTCTTTGACGGACGTAGGTCTGGGGAACTCGGCCATGGCCCGAAGCTTGGCTGGATCTGGGAGAATGCCATCCTTGGACACGACGTAGCCCAGTATTGTGAGCTGCCGTGCTGCAAATCGGCACTTTAGGTTCAACTGTAGGCTGGCGTTGCTCAAACGCGTCAAAACTTGCCGGAGGCGTTGAAGATGCGTGGAGAAGTCTGGAGCAAAAACTACGACGTCGTCGAGGTAGCACAAGCACGTGTGCCATTTCAGGTTGCGCAAGACGGTAGCCATCATGCGCTCGAAGGTCGCGGGCGCATTACACAGTCCGAACGGCATGACGTTGAATTCGTACAAGCTGTCGGGCGTGACGAAGGCTGTCTTCAGTCGAGCGTCCTCAGCGAGAGGGACTTGCCAGTACCCTGAGCGCAAATCGAGCGATGAAAAGAATTCAGCTCCTTGCAGGCTGTCAATCGCGTCGTCTATTCGTGGCAGCGGATAGACATTATTGCGGGTTATCTTGTTGAGCCGTCGGTAGTCCACACAGAACCGTGCGGAACCGTCCTTCTTCGCAACAAGAATGACCGGAGACGCCCAGGGACGGTTTGATGGTCGAATAACATCCCGTCAAAGCATGTCGTCGACTTGCTCGTTAATTACACGACGCTCTGCAGGAGAGACGCGATATGGACGTTGCCGCAGTGGCGGTTGGGAGCCAGTGTCGATGCCATGTGTGACAGTGGACGTGCGGCCCAGGGAAGTCTGCGCGACATCGAAAGATGGGAGAAATTCTTCCAACAGGCACAGAAGCTGTGAACGCTGGACCGGCGTAAGGTTTTCATCGATGGAGGAGCCAAATACATCTTCGGGCGATGAATCCGACTTCGAAACAGCACTGAGCGTACAGGAGCTGGGCCAGTGCGTGTCATCGGGTGAGTCGACAACTTGTGCGTCTTCGAGGGGTTCCACTCTGCCGAGACATGCCCCTCGCAGCAATGTGACAGTATATGGGGATGGATTGATAACAAAAATAGCGCTGTCACCGTGAGTGATTTGCACTGTCGCAAAGGGCACCAACAATCCTTTCTTAGTGCGAATGCGGTCAGATGGCGAAAGGAGTGCAATTATGTCGCAGAGACCGTCGCAGTACACTGACACAGCCGCTGAAGCGTTCGGAGGCACTTGGGTATTATCTGTGACGAGTATCTTGTGCGAAAGCGATGGCCTGTCTGCCGGCGTCATCTCTGATAACGGCGAGAGTTCTATTTCGGCGGGTGTGCAATGAATGACGGTGTTGTGGCGGGAGAGAAAATCCCATCCCAGGATGATGTCGTGCGAGCATGCAGGAATGATGATGAATTCAACGGCATACATGGCGTCCCGAATGTATGTTGACCCGCCGGCCTCGGGTCAACGACCGCTGCCGGCGTAGCTCCTCATAACGCTGGCACAGAGTTATTAGCTCTGGCACCGTGCGAGGATTTTTGGCGAGGAGCATGGTGAAGGCGTCGGCGTCGATGCCCTTCATGACATGTTTGATCTTATCCAACTCGGACATGGTCGCGTTTGATTTCTTGCACAAGTCCAGAATGTCCTCTATGTAACTGGAGAAAGATTCCCCGGCCTGCTGAGCGCGTGCGCGCAAACGCTGTTCTGCTTGCAGCTTGCGAATAGCAGGGCGGCCAAACACGTCGATAATGGCAGTCTTGAAAGCGGACCAGGTCGGGAAATCGGATTCGTGGTCAGTGTACCACAGACTTGCTACGCCCGCCAGGTAAAAGACCAAGTTGCTCAATTTGGCTGCCTCGTCCCATTTGTTGGGTACACTCACGCGCTCGTAGATAGCGAGCCAGTCCTCCACGTCGGTGCCATCCGCGCCAGTGAAGATAGGTGGGTCGCGTTGACGAGGGACACGGGGACAGGCGGGGGGTGCAGGAGGAGGCGTTTGCTGGGAGGCGTCTTGCGGCATTGCAGATGGTAGTGCACGCGATCGAAGCTCCAGGGGCATCGAAGGGGTTTCGGAGCGGTTTTGAGGGTACAGCACTCTCCACCAATTTATAAGGGTGTTTATTAGACGGCACGTAAAGCAGCGCAAGAGCGACAGTCCAAAAAGTGCAGCACGGACTCTCTGCACGAGCGGCGCTCGAGAGCCGAAGAAAACGACCCACTAGAAGGCGCTGGAACGGACGACCGACTTCAAGGCGCTAGAGCGGACGAGCCACTTCAGAGTTCCAACGCTTCGCTACAGTTGTAGTAATGCTTAGCTTGAATGAGCCATCACCAGCTACGTGCACTGTGCTACTAAACATGGCAATGTAAGTCAAGTGCTATATATGTTTGCTCTTGAGTGTAGGTAAGATAAATAAAAGGAAGGCATGTTAATAAGAATGGTCCTTGATGCGCTATGCAGAAGTGCTCTCCCATTTCGACAGAAGTTAATCGCAACCGCAATGAACAAGACAACTTATACAGCATTTCAAATCTAGGCACTCGATGTGCTGGAGATTTTTCTGAATTCATGGTAAAAAATGTAGGTGCTAAAGGTGAACATCTATAACCAGGTCTCTGCTCAAACTGGTAATGCTATGTGTAGCTTAGTTTTACAATATGTGCCCTACCACTGGTCTCCCAAGCTGAGGATGCAGTCCAGTTGCAACTGCAAATCACTCAATTATGTCTAGGGCACACTAGTGCAAAATTCAGACAAAAATTACTGCACCACTGAGAATGTACTAGAGGATTCAACGAAGCAGCTGATAGCCTGCATGGACTGTAGCAAGAGAAGTGCGTTTTGGGCCTAGGTGTGCACAGCTTGCAGTTCCTCATGGGCGCTATTTAATTTTTTTACATATTTCACTAACTTCTTGGTTTCAGGCAAGAAATATAATGTATTTTGTACCCTTTCCACTGTTAAATACTCAAACCCAGGATACCACAGGTCTGTTTATGGCATCTGATTTCTCCTCAGAACACTACCCCACTAAAAAAAATTTCACAGGTACTTAACCCCACCCTCTCTTGAGAAGAGCTTGGTTTTTTAACATGACAAGGCAACTAATTACACAGTGACTCCTTGCAATGTGATGTACGTAAGCACTTTAAAAGGAAAGGAAAATTTAATAGCATTATGACAGGTACACAACAAAGCAAAGGATAAAACATCACACACGCTGCCATCAATGTTCATGTCTCCATTTCAATGTGGATTTTTTTAGCAGTGAATATGTCATTATAATGAATGTCATAATATCACAAAAGCGAAAGGGCAAGGGTCCTTGCATTGTGAACTGACAAATGTGCTTTAGTATGTTTCACCGTAATACGCAGTGTTTTGCAGTGAAGCATACTAATAGCGGCAAGGGTGAACCTATCACGTAGGGTTTAGGCAAACTACGGTGGACGTATGCTGCAGTGAGGATTCTTCTGTATTTCGGTAAAGCATATTGATAGGGAATAGAGCTAACTTAGCATGTAAAGATTTATCCAACTAAAGATGTCGAAAGATCATCCTGCCGCAAAAATATGCTTTGTTGAGACTAGAACGTTGAGACTAGTAGGGTTCGTCGCTGGCTGAAGCCCTACACTCCCGATTCGCATGACTATCGGTATGCTTCACCGCAATATACAAATTGCGGTGATATAACAGCGGCCGACCAGACTGGTGCAAACGTTTCGACAAGAGAGCTTGCCTTAACCAGCTTTTCTTTGCAGTTTTCATATATGTGAGTACACCTGCCAATACTTACTACGCTCCTCGGCACGCGTAATGTGATGGGAGACGGCGAGTGCGCGCGTACATAGTACTAAATGTCCCGTGATAGCGGCCCCTTTTCACTTTTGGTATGTTTCACTGCAATAATTTTTGGGTAAGCTTCACCGCGTAACACAAGTCTACTGCGGCGAAGCTGACTAGGAAGCCGATTCATTCAACACATCTTACGAGGCAGGTCCGCTTATCACGCCTGGCAACGTTTAAACACCACACTGACTGCATTCATTTTTTAGTTATTTTAATTGTATTGTCATAGTGATCCTCCATCCCGCAGTAGCAGGCTGATACTGCGTCATAATCGTTCTAACTGCATCAGGACAGCGTGTAGCTGGTAAGCGTGCATGTAAGAGGCACGGCGGCATTGGCTGTTGTTGGGAAACTTCAAGACGCTATTTCACGCAGTAATGCCATTTATCTTATTAAAAAGAATGCAGGTGATGACTAAATGAAATGCAGCAAAGCTGTAGAAAAGCAGTAGCAAAGCTGTTCGACCATCTCGCGTAAAACGCCATTTAACACGATCTGGCCGAACAGCTCACCATGCCAGGATTTTCTTTCGCATCTGAACCACACTACTGGATGGTTCTGTACATGTACTAACGATCCTGACGGAGGATCAGCTTTATAGCTTTATATGGGATGCCACGGCTCATTCCACGGGCCGGCTGCAATTTGACGCGGCCACGAGGCACAATATGCGTGCAAGATAACTAACGGCAACACATCAAGCAGCTGCAAGCCCCAACCTTTTATTACATGCATATAGAGTGGAAAAATGGATCACTTACGCTGTAAGAAGGCACGGAATACGGACCGCTTCACAACGCGACCGACCCTGAAAAACAGCCGCCATGAAAATAAACGGATGTGACATCATGGGTTATAGCGGACGTGACGTCATAGGTCGCAGCAGACGTTTTGGGCACCTTTTGTCTGCTGCGACCCGGTCGCAGCAGTCACGGCCGTAGAATCAGCTCATCACAGATTGCACCAAGCGGTGCAAACATCAACACGCCGGCCTAACGTCGCGCATGCCTTCAAACAACATAGCCGGAAGTGCTTCTATAGCTCTCCTGCCGGAAGTTTCGATGGGGCAACCAATCAGCGGCAAGCGAGGTTGGTTTGTAAACACTAAAACCGTCTATTGATGGGCACTGAAAAAAGGTCCTTATTGATAATGATCAAGTAAAACAGAATTGTCACTGCTTTTCTGGCCATGCGTATATAAAACTGATTATGAACTTTATTTTCTTTGAATGAATCTCTGTGTCTCTCTTTAATTGTAAAACGCTTTTTTTCTTTCCCAATGTTTGTTCCCTCCAAACATAGTCGCGCTTCAATCACTGCTCCCATAACCACCTTGGCTGATGTCGGTGACAATTCGTTCTGAACCGCTTTTCGCCCGGAGCTTCGCGACCTATGTGTATCGATCTTGCGAATATTATGGGAAACCAGCGCTACCCGGGGGGCGCTCGTGAAAAATGTCCAAAATATCAATTAAGGGGCTTTAGTCCAACACGGCCTACATCGCCGTAAGTGAGAAAGCGCCGCAACTTTCTGTCTCCCAAACGAACGCCGGGCCGCAAGAAACACGTTTTTTTTTTTTAATTGCGAAGCATTTCTTGGCGAACATTTGCTACTTTGACAGTATCTATCTATCTAGCCGCCTACGACTTTGTGCTCTCATGGTCGTATCGTTAACTTGGTATGTACAAAAATTGTCATACTATGACAGGAGTTTATGACGAACATAAATGAATGATATGTCAAGACATGCGTGTCATGTAGGTCATGAAACAGCCGCCTGCGTCTTGGTGCTCCCATGGTCGTTTCGTTAACTACTTCGTAGGTACCAAAATTGGCATAGTATGACAGGAGTGTATGGCAAACATAAATGATAGGTCATGACATAAATGTCATGACACGGGTGTCATGTAGGTCATGACAATGACCCAGCGAAAAAAGTTAACACTCAAAAACCACTGAAGTGGGTTCGGACGTGGGTACCAAATGAAGGAAACACTGTAGATGCTGGTAGAAGTCATAGTCATGAGCATGACTCAGCAAAAATGACAATGACTCAGCGAAAAAGATTAACACTCAAAAGCCACTGAAATGGGTTCTGACGTGGGTACTAAGTGAAGGAAACAATACAGCATGATGGCAGAAATCATAGTCATGAGCATGACTCAGGATAATGACAATGACTCAGCGAAAAAAAATTGAATTATGGGGTTTTACGTGCCAAAACCAGTTCTGATTATGAGGCACGCCGTAGTGGGGGACTCCGGAAATTTGGACCACCTGGGGCACGTTAAATCGAAAAAAAAAAAGATTAACACTCAAAAACCACTGAAGTGGGTTCGGACGTCCCTACTAAGTGAAGGAAACGCTAAAGGATGGTGGTAGAAGTGATTGTCATGAGCATGACTCAGCGAAAATGACAATGACTAAGCAAAGAAACATTAACACTCAAAAACCAATGGAATAGGTTCGAATAGGGTACTAGGGGAGGGAAAATGCTAAGGTTGTTGGTCGAAGTCATAGTCATGACCGAGACTGAGCAAAGATGACAATGACTCAGCGAAAAAAAGTTTAACACTCAATAACCACTGAACTGGGTTCGGACGTCACTAGCTACTAAGTGAAGGAAACACTGAATAACGGTGGTAGACGTCATAGTCAAGAGTATGACGAAGGCTTTCGCCTTAAGGTCTCTTAGCTGTAGCTAAAGGGACTCCTGAGGGCTCATGACAAGAATGCCATGACATGCGCTTCATGTAGGTCATGAAAAAGCCGCGTACGTCTCGGTGCTCTGGTGGTCGTATTAACTTGGGAAGCTCCCCGCACACTGCTTCGCATAACATCGATTCCCACAGGGCGTGGGATCTGCCGGTTTTTACGTTTTACGAAACAGTAACTTTAGCGAGTCTGGCCTTTTTTTCTTTGTTGTTTCTCTCAGCGTGAATATTGAAAACAGTGAAGAGGCTCCGATAATCGAAGACGAATTTCCCTGTGAAAAACGGCCTAGAAAACTGCATGAAAGCTATGCATGCACCAGCAGCTGCAAGCCACGGCCACTCATGAAACGCGCGAGGTGCAGCCTGCCACGTCACCCGAAACTAGGCGCCGCTGCCGTGGCACCTAGTTCTCCGCGCCACCGCAGCGGCGCCACTGCTCCGGGACAGGCACGCGGGTGGGAGCGTTTCTTAGGCGCCGTCCGCATGCTTCGCGCAGCGGCCGCGTTTCGCGTTTCCATTTGATTGACGCGAGAGTTGTGCTTTTTGTTTCCAAAATATAAAATAAAATATCAACGCTGCCTGCAAGCATATGAATATACCCTGGGGTCGGTATTGGGCCACTAACAGTTAGGCTCACATAGGCCAGGACGGCACACTTCTGCCGCTGGTTTCGAGCCTTATGACCATCGTTCAAGAGAACTGGCGAGCTCTTTATCGAGAGGCAGTACTGCTGATACAATGGGCGCTTTTGTTGAGTGTGCTTATTTACTTGCCTCACTTGACGTGGTTGTTTGCTGGTAAAAAAAAAAATGTCGCAGTTTCGAAAGGGCGAAACTGCGACATTTTGCTATCGATTGCGATAGCAAATTAGTAGAGCGCTATTCGGTGTAGGGATAGTAGTTTTATCGGCTGCATAAACTTGGACACATTGGCTTACTAACTGAATTAACAATCGTGGTGTCAGCGCGCACAAGCAAACATGAATAGATCACACTGAATGACCGCAGCCAACGACTGTCAAAACGCTGGCAGCAAGCGCAAGTTCGCGCGGTCTATCGCTTCAACGGAAACTGAGCGGCAAATGCACAGCCCATACAAAGGTCAGAGCCGTGTGGAGATAAGAGACGGTGCGGGCGACCGCCGGGCAGAGAAGTTGTTGGCAGAGAAGAAGCTGCCCCCCCCCCCTCCCCCCCTTTTCCCGTTTCTTGCTTTCGCGTGGGAGATTGAGTGGTAAGATACGCCTTTGGCGCCGGAGCACAGCGCCGCCCCGCCTCCCTCGCTCCCATACCCCAACGGCCTTTCGCGGGGCGGTCGCGTTTGCTTTCCGCCGTGCGTTCGCCCTCCGTGATAGCGCGCGTCCCCCGCGCGCTTTCGCTCGCGCATACGGCGCGCGGCGACGATTTTATCGCCCTTGGAATCTATACGGAACCTCACGGCGACGGCGACGGCAGAAATCCGGTTGAAGTGTCCATATAATTGCTATCGCAATAAAATAAACACGTTATATGAAACTTCTCCAAAATGCGTGCGTAATGACGTGGGTTTGTATAGTAGATTTCTTTAGTTTCACCCTTCTAGAAAAATGGGGTAGTTAGCAGTTTATAACGGATCGTACATTCAGCCACATTGCCGGCGTGTGGCATAGTTATGTAAAGACGATGCAGTGAAAGAAAGTTGTTCAGCGTGAATAGAGCACTTGCAATGGTAAGCAAAAAAAAAAAAATAAAACGAACCCTGTAATATGAAACTTCTTACAAATGCGTGCATAATGACATAGGTTTCTATAACTATTTTATGCTAGATTTCGTTAGTTTCACGTACCTTTCTAGAAAAATGGAGTAGATGGCAGTTTATAACGGATTGTACATTCAGCCAGATTGCCGATGTGCAGCATATTTATGTAAAGACGATGCAGTGAAAAAAAGTTGGTCAGCGTGACTATAGCAATTGCAATGGTGAAAAGAAAAAAATATCGAGGGAGGCTGAGGCACTTGTTATTTTCTTTATTTACACGATGTGAAGCAACGGAAAAGTGCCTCGTTCAACAGCTTTAATATCGTACTACCTTCCGTGACGGAGGCTTGTAGGCGAGTTTTGCTCCACAGTTGCATTCAGGTCCCCGGTCCAGTTCGCCAATAGCGGCTGTAACAATTTGCTTAGAAACAGGTGTTTCTCGATGTGGCCGTCGGTGAAGTGAAGCGAACACACCAGTTAAAAACGTGTCCCTCGGCTCCCAAATGCTTCCTTTGCCACTTGTCCCTGTCGTGAAATGTTTTTCAGCCATGCTTTACGGCGTTCTACGTCGCTCGGAAACTCAGGGTAATGGTTCTTTTCTTGCGTTAGTAACACACAGCGGCACACAGCAATTGCGCGGGATAGTGCCACATGCAACACATTTATACTACCACGTCTGTGGACAAAAGGCGTGCAAACAAGACGCGAAATCTCTCCCGCGGCGCCTTCCCGGAGGGAGAGCACTGATGATGATGATGATGATGATGATGATGATGATGATGATGATGATTTATCGGCATCCTCTTTGAAATGGGGCGGCGACAAATAGTCACCTAGTCTGCCTGATTTATTCACGGTATACTATAGATGCTCTTTATCTAGCATTTTTGGTATACCTCTCATTATTCTTTTTCTCTTTTTTTTTCTCAAAAATTTACGTTGTACAGCTACCTATGATTTTAAGAGATCAGTCGTATCCATCTTTTCCCTGCTTTTTTCCCACCAGTACTCTAATCGCCTCTTGCTTATCTCTACGGCTGATCTGTTGATGTTTCGTTCCACTATAAACCCAAGCGCTTCTGGGAGTTGCACGTTACCTACGGTTCTCGTTGGGTGGATCCCGTCGCATTCCATTAGGATGTGCTTAGTGGTCTCCGGATCTTTACTGTAGCATACACATGCCTCATCTAGTTCTGAATTTGGTCCGGTATTTTGGTCCTTAGGCAACTGGCTCGAACCTCAAATAGCAAGGCACTGCCCTTTGTGTTATCGTACAGATTTCCCCTTCTAATTTCTTTCTTCTCATTCTTGTAAATATCCATTGTCCTTTTTGTTTCCATTCTTTGCATCCAATTCACGGTCTCTATTTCTCTCACTTTCTTTCTGATGACTCCTGATTCTCTAATTACAGTTTCGGTTATCCTGTACTTCGTTGCCAACTTCCTTGACCTCTTCCTCAATTCTGTGTCCACGCTATTTATGTACAGATACTTGTGCACTTTAGCCGCCCATTTATTTTCATACATGTTCCTGAGCCTTTCTTCAAAACTAATTTTGCTCTGTGCTTCTCTGACTTCAAAAGAGGTCCAACCCATGTCACCCTGCACTGCCTCATTTGTGGTATTACTGTGGGCTCCCAAAGCCAACCGGCCTACCGATCTTTGGTTAACTTCCAAACCCGACAAGATATACGATTTTAAGCATAGCATTTGCGAATGTTAGCGCTAGCACCATTACTCCTTTCCAGATTCCACGCACCAACTCATACTTATTGTGGCCCCACAGTGCTCTGAGTTTCATTATTGCTACATTCCGCTTCCCCTTTATTTTCAGATTATCTTGGTGGTTGCTTGAGTAATTCTTTCCTTCGTTTATGTGTACGCCGAGGTACTTATATTGCTTCAGTATGGGTATTGCTTGCTGTTGAATTGACACCACTAAATTGCTCGTCTCTTCATTAAAGATCATAATTCCTGATTTCTCTGTGCTAAACTTAAGGCCTAGATTTGTCGCTGAATTGCCACAGATATTCGCAAGTATCTGTAAATCTTTTTTATTGTCCGCTAGTAGCACAATGTCGTCTGCGCACATCAGTCCAGGCACCTTCTGTTGCACCATTTGTCCATTACGAATTTAGGATAAATCAAAACCTAATTCGCTGTTTTCCAGTCGTCTTTCTATACCCTTAACGTGAAGCGTGAACAACAATGGTGACAGAGGACATCCTTGCTGCAATCCTTGGTGAATTCTCACCATTAAGGGGGGCTCGACGCCGCTTCAAAGATGGCGCACTCACCCAATTTGTTCTTCCAGGTCACCCTTTTGCTTTGTTCCGTGGTTGCCTCAAGTACTCTGGACTACGCGAAAGCCAACCTGTCAGCACAAGAATCCGTACAGTGGGCACCGTCACCGTTGCTGAACAAGCCGCCGCCAACACACGGATCCGAATATTGGCCGCAGCCACCGTTACTTGACCTGCTACATGGCTTCGGTTGGCAACACACGGAGGTGAAGGCTGCTACCACCCCGGTTGTCAAGATGGGATGCGCGCCATTTATAGGCCTTCCACGGAGCACTGAGCTGGGGCTCGACGCCGCTTCAAACATGGAGCACTCACCCAATTTGTTCTTCCAGGTCACCCTTTTGCTTTGTTCCGTGGTTGCCTCAAGTACTCTAGACTACGCGAAAGCCAACCTGTCAGCACAAGAATCCGTACAGTGGGCACCGCCACCGTTGCTGAACAAGCCGCCGCCAACACACGGATCCGAATATTGGCCGCAGCCACCCACCGTTACTTGACCTGCTACATGGCTTCGGTTGGCAACACACGGAGGTGAAGGCTGCTACCACCTCGGTTGTCAAGATGGGATGCGCGCCATTCATAGGCCTTCCACGGAGCACTGCGCTGGGGCTCGACGCCGCTTCAAACATGGAGCACTCACCCAATTTGTTCTTCCAGGTCACCCTTTTGCTTTGTTCCGTGGTTGCCTCAAGTACTCTGGACTACGCGAAAGCCAACCTGTCAGCACAAGAATCCGTACAGTGGGCACCGCCACCGTTGCTGAACAAGCCGCCGCCAACACACGGATCCGAATATTGGCCGCAGCCACCGTTACTTGACCTGCTACATGGCTTCGGTTGGCAACACACGGAGGTGAAGGCTGCTACCACCTCGGTTGTCAAGATGGGATGCGCGCCATTCATAGGCCTTCCACGGAGCACTGCGCTGGGGCTCGACGCCGCTTCAAACATGGAGCACTCACCCAATTTGTTCTTCCAGGTCACCCTTTTGCTTTGTTCCGTGGTTGCCTCAAGTACTCTGGACTACGCGAAAGCCAACCTGTCAGCACAAGAATCCGTACAGTGGGCACCGCCACCGTTGCTGAACAAGCCGCCGCCAACACACGGATCCGAATATTGGCCGCAGCCACCGTTACTTGACCTGCTACATGGCTTCGGTTGGCAACACACGGAGGTGAAGGCTGCTACCACCCCGGTTGTCAAGATGGGATGCGCGACATTCATAGGCCTTCCACGGAGCACTGCGCTGGGGCTCGACGCCGCTTCAAACATGGAGCACTCACCCAATTTGTTCTTCCAGGTCACCCTTTTGCTTTGTTCCGTGGTTGCCTCAAGTACTCTGGACTACGCGAAAGCCAACCTGTCAGCACAAGAATCCGTACAGTGGGCACCGCCACCGTTGCTGAACAAGCCGCCGCCAACACACGGATCCGAATATTGGCCGCAGCCACCGTTACTTGACCTGCTACATGGCTTCGGTTGGCAACACACGGAGGTGAAGGCTGCTACCACCTCGGTTGTCAAGATGGGATGCGCGCCTTTCATAGGCCTTCCACGGAGCACTGCGCTGGGGCTCGACGCCGCTTCAAACATGGAGCACTCACCCAATTTGTTCTTCCAGGTCACCCTTTTGCTTTGTTCCGTGGTTGCCTCAAGTACTCTGGACTACGCGAAAGCCAACCTGTCAGCACAAGAATCCGTACAGTGGGCACCGCCACCGTTGCTGAACAAGCCGCCGCCAACACACGGATCCGAATATTGGCCGCAGCCACCGTTACTTGACCTGCTACATGGCTTCGGTTGGCAACACACGGAGGTGAAGGCTGCTACCACCCCGGTTGTCAAGATGGGATGCGCGACATTCATAGGCCTTCCACGGAGCACTGCGCTGGGGCTCGACGCCGCTTCAAACATGGAGCACTCACCCAATTTGTTCTTCCAGGTCACCCTTTTGCTTTGTTCCGTGGTTGCCTCAAGTACTCTGGACTACGCGAAAGCCAACCTGTCAGCACAAGAATCCGTACAGTGGGCACCGCCACCGTTGCTGAACAAGCCGCCGCCAACACACGGATCCGAATATTGGCCGCAGCCACCGTTACTTGACCTGCTACATGGCTTCGGTTGGCAACACACGGAGGTGAAGGCTGCTACCACCTCGGTTGTCAAGATGGGATGCGCGCCATTCATAGGCCTTCCACGGAGCACTGCGCTGGGGCTCGACGCCGCTTCAAACATGGAGCACTCACCCAATTTGTTCTTCCAGGTCACCCTTTTGCTTTGTTCCGTGGTTGCCTCAAGTACTCTGGACTACGCGAAAGCCAACCTGTCAGCACAAGAATCCGTACAGTGGGCACCGTCACCGTTGCTGAACAAGCTGCCGCCAACACACGGATCCGACTATTGGCCGCAGCCACCGTTACTTGACCTGCTACATGGCTTCGGTTGGCAACACACGGAGGTGAAGGCTGCTACCACCCCGGTTGTCAAGATGGGATGCGCGCCATTCATAGGCCTTCCACGGAGCACTGCGCTGGGGCTCGACGCCGCTTCAAACATGGAGCACTCACCCAATTTGTTCTTCCAGGTCACCCTTTTGCTTTGTTCCGTGGTTGCCTCAAGTACTCTGGACTACGCGAAAGCCAACCTGTCAGCACAAGAATCCGTACAGTGGGCACCGCCACCGTTGCTGAACAAGCCGCCGCCAACACACGGATCCGAATATTGGCCGCAGCCACCGTTACTTGACCTGCTACATGGCTTCGGTTGGCAACACACGGAGGTGAAGGCTGCTACCACCCCGGTTGTCAAGATGGGATGCGCGCCATTCATAGGCCTTCCACGGAGCACTGCGCTGGGGCTCGACGCCGCTTCAAACATGGAGCACTCACCCAATTTGTTCTTCCAGGTCACCCTTTTGCTTTGTTCCGTGGTTGCCTCAAGTACTCTGGACTACGCGAAAGCCAACCTGTCAGCACAAGAATCCGTACAGTGGGCACCGCCACCGTTGCTGAACAAGCCGCCGCCAACACACGGATCCGAATATTGGCCGCAGCCACCGTTACTTGACCTGCTACATGGCTTCGGTTGGCAACACACGGAGGTGAAGGCTGCTACCACCCCGGTTGTCAAGATGGGATGCGCGCCATTCATAGGCCTTCCACGGAGCACTGCGCTGGGGCTCGACGCCGCTTCAAACATGGAGCACTCACCCAATTTGTTCTTCCAGGTCACCCTTTTGCTTTGTTCCGTGGTTGCCTCAAGTACTCTGGACTACGCGAAAGCCAACCTGTCAGCACAAGAATCCGTACAGTGGGCACCATCACCGTTGCTGAACAAGCCGCCGCCAACACACGGATCCGAATATTGGCCGCAGCCACCGTTACTTGACCTGCTACATGGCTTCGGTTGGCAACACACGGAGGTGAAGGCTGCTACCACCCCGATTGTCAAGATGGGATGCGCGCCATTCATAGGCCTTCCACGGAGCACTGCGCTGGGGCTCGACGCCGCTTCAAACATGGAGCACTCACCCAATTTGTTCTTCCAGGTCACCCTTTTGCTTTGTTCCGTGGTTGCCTCAAGTACTCTGGACTACGCGAAAGCCAACCTGTCAGCACAAGAATCCGTACAGTGGGCACCGCCACCGTTGCTGAACAAGCCGCCGCCAACACACGGATCCGAATATTGGCCGCAGCCACCGTTACTTGACCTGCTACATGGCTTCGGTTGGCAACACACGGAGGTGAAGGCTGCTACCACCCCGGTTGTCAAGATGGGATGCGCGACATTCATAGGCCTTCCACGGAGCACTGCGCTGGGGCTCGACGCCGCTTCAAACATGGAGCACTCACCCAATTTGTTCTTCCAGGTCACCCTTTTGCTTTGTTCCGTGGTTGCCTCAAGTACTCTGGACTACGCGAAAGCCAACCTGTCAGCACAAGAATCCGTACAGTGGGCACCGCCACCGTTGCTGAACAAGCCGCCGCCAACACACGGATCCGAATATTGGCCGCAGCCACCGTTACTTGACCTGCTACATGGCTTCGGTTGGCAACACACGGAGGTGAAGGCTGCTACCACCTCGGTTGTCAAGATGGGATGCGCGCCTTTCATAGGCCTTCCACGGAGCACTGCGCTGGGGCTCGACGCCGCTTCAAACATGGAGCACTCACCCAATTTGTTCTTCCAGGTCACCCTTTTGCTTTGTTCCGTGGTTGCCTCAAGTACTCTGGACTACGCGAAAGCCAACCTGTCAGCACAAGAATCCGTACAGTGGGCACCGCCACCGTTGCTGAACAAGCCGCCGCCAACACACGGATCCGAATATTGGCCGCAGCCACCGTTACTTGACCTGCTACATGGCTTCGGTTGGCAACACACGGAGGTGAAGGCTGCTACCACCCCGGTTGTCAAGATGGGATGCGCGACATTCATAGGCCTTCCACGGAGCACTGCGCTGGGGCTCGACGCCGCTTCAAACATGGAGCACTCACCCAATTTGTTCTTCCAGGTCACCCTTTTGCTTTGTTCCGTGGTTGCCTCAAGTACTCTGGACTACGCGAAAGCCAACCTGTCAGCACAAGAATCCGTACAGTGGGCACCGCCACCGTTGCTGAACAAGCCGCCGCCAACACACGGATCCGAATATTGGCCGCAGCCACCGTTACTTGACCTGCTACATGGCTTCGGTTGGCAACACACGGAGGTGAAGGCTGCTACCACCTCGGTTGTCAAGATGGGATGCGCGCCATTCATAGGCCTTCCACGGAGCACTGCGCTGGGGCTCGACGCCGCTTCAAACATGGAGCACTCACCCAATTTGTTCTTCCAGGTCACCCTTTTGCTTTGTTCCGTGGTTGCCTCAAGTACTCTGGACTACGCGAAAGCCAACCTGTCAGCACAAGAATCCGTACAGTGGGCACCGTCACCGTTGCTGAACAAGCCTGCCGCCAACACACGGATCCGACTATTGGCCGCAGCCACCGTTACTTGACCTGCTACATGGCTTCGGTTGGCAACACACGGAGGTGAAGGCTGCTACCACCCCGGTTGTCAAGATGGGATGCGCGCCATTCATAGGCCTTCCACGGAGCACTGCGCTGGGGCTCGACGCCGCTTCAAACATGGAGCACTCACCCAATTTGTTCTTCCAGGTCACCGTTTTGCTTTGTTCCGTGGTTGCCTCAAGTACTCTGGACTACGCGAAAGCCAACCTGTCAGCACAAGAATCCGTACAGTGGGCACCGCCACCGTTGCTGAACAAGCCGCCGCCAACACACGGATCCGAATATTGGCCGCAGCCACCGTTACTTGACCTGCTACATGGCTTCGGTTGGCAACACACGGAGGTGAAGGCTGCTACCACCCCGGTTGTCAAGATGGGATGCGCGCCATTCATAGGCCTTCCACGGAGCACTGCGCTGGGGCTCGACGCCGCTTCAAACATGGAGCACTCACCCAATTTGTTCTTCCAGGTCACCCTTTTGCTTTGTTCCGTGGTTGCCTCAAGTACTCTGGACTACGCGAAAGCCAACCTGTCAGCACAAGAATCCGTACAGTGGGCACCGCCACCGTTGCTGAACAAGCCGCCGCCAACACACGGATCCGAATATTGGCCGCAGCCACCGTTACTTGACCTGCTACATGGCTTCGGTTGGCAACACACGGAGGTGAAGGCTGCTACCACCCCGGTTGTCAAGATGGGATGCGCGCCATTCATAGGCCTTCCACGGAGCACTGCGCTGGGGCTCGACGCCGCTTCAAACATGGAGCACTCACCCAATTTGTTCTTCCAGGTCACCCTTTTGCTTTGTTCCGTGGTTGCCTCAAGTACTCTGGACTACGCGAAAGCCAACCTGTCAGCACAAGAATCCGTACAGTGGGCACCATCACCGTTGCTGAACAAGCCGCCGCCAACACACGGATCCGAATATTGGCCGCAGCCACCGTTACTTGACCTGCTACATGGCTTCGGTTGGCAACACACGGAGGTGAAGGCTGCTACCACCCCGATTGTCAAGATGGGATGCGCGCCATTCATAGGCCTTCCACGGAGCACTGCGCTGGGGCTCGACGCCGCTTTAAACATGGAGCACTCACCCAATTTGTTCTTCCAGGTCACCCTTTTGCTTTGTTCCGTGGTTGCCTCAGGTACTCTGGACTACGCGAAAGCCAACCTGTCAGCACAAGAATCCGTACAGTGGGCACCGCCACCGTTGCTGAACAAGCCGCCGCCAACACACGGATCCGAATATTGGCCGCAGCCACCGTTGCTTGACCTGCTACATGGCTTCGGTTGGCAACACACGGAGGTGAAGGCTGCTACCACCCCGGTTGTCAAGATGGGATGCGCGCCATTCATAGGCCTTCCACGGAGCACTGCGCTGGGGCTCGACGCCGCTTCAAACATGGAGCACTCACCCAATTTGTTCTTCCAGGTCACCCTTTTGCTTTGTTCCGTGGTTGCCTCAAGTACTCTGGACTACGCGAAAGCCAACCTGTCAGCACAAGAATCCGTACAGTGGGCACCGCCACCGTTGCTGAACAAGCCGCCGCCAACACACGGATCCGAATATTGGCCGCAGCCACCGTTACTTGACCTGCTACATGGCTTCGGTTGGCAACACATGGAGGTGAAGGCTGCTACCACCTCGGTTGTCAAGATGGGATGCGCGCCATTCATAGGCCTTCCACGGAGCACTGCGCTGGGGCTCGACGCCGCTTCAAACATGGAGCACTCACCCAATTTGTTCTTCCAGGTCACCCTTTTGCTTTGTTCCGTGGTTGCCTCAAGTACTCTGGACTACGCGAAAGCCAACCTGTCAGCACAAGAATCCGTACAGTGGGCACCGTCACCGTTGCTGAACAAGCCGCCGCCAACACACGGATCCGAATATTGGCCGCAGCCACCGTTACTTGACCTGCTACATGGCTTCGGTTGGCAACACACGGAGGTGAAGGCTGCTACCACCTCGGTTGTCAAGATGGGATGCGCGCCATTCATAGGCCTTCCACGGAGCACTGCGCTGGGGCTCGACGCCGCTTCATACATGGAGCACTCACCCAATTTGTTCTTCCAGGTCACCCTTTTGCTTTGTTCCGTGGTTGCCTCAAGTACTCTGGACTACGCGAAAGCCAACCTGTCAGCACAAGAATCCGTACAGTGGGCACCGTCACCGTTGCTGAACAAGCCGCCGCCAACACACGGATCCGAATATTGGCCGCAGCCACCGTTACTTGACCTGCTACATGGCTTCGGTTGGCAACACACGGAGGTAAAGGCTGCTACCACCTCGGTTGTCAAGATGGGATGCGCGCCATTCATAGGCCTTCCATGGAGCACTGCGCTGGGGCTCGACGCCGCTTCAAACATGGAGCACTCACCCAGTTTGTTCTTCCAGGTTGGTTATTTCAATGATTGTACTTGTCTTAAGACCAGTAATCGCTGTCTCTTTGCGGTGTCGTGCCCCGAAAAATGGACGTGTGTGTTTGCGCGTTATGTGTGCAACGCTGTCGGATGTATTAACAGATTAATAATGCTCCTGTCCGGTGATATCGAAACGAATCCCGGACCGGAAACGCTTAAAACTGTCCTAGAAACTGTTAAGCGAATTGAAGCAAGTCAAAATGAAATACGTGATGAAATGAAAGCTTTGAAAAACTGGCAGGTTTCTGTCGACGTTGAATTGAAGCTATTGTCCACAAGAATTCGCGCAGTCGAAGTTGATCTTGTTTCCCTCAAAACTGCCACACCAGTGTCCGCATCAGAACCATCTGAGTCTCATCACAGCTTTTCTAGCCAGCTCAGAACAATTCAGTCTCGTTGTGATGACGCTGAAAACCGACTTCGCCGCTCTAATCTTGTATTTTTTGGCATTCCGGATGATTCATCTGAGACTTGGTCATCCGCTGAAACTAAGATTATTAACGTGTGTTCCACAAACCTCGGCACCACTATCGAACCAAATCAAATTGAACGCGCTCATCGTCTTGGGCGCCTCACTCCCGATAAATGCAGACCAGTAATAGTGAAATTTGCCTTTTTTAAGGATAAACAGCGTGTAATAGAAAATGGTTTCAAGTTTAAAGGCACTCAATTCGCAGTTCGTGAAGACTACTCATTGGCAACACGTGTCGCCAGGAAGCATCTTCTCGCTTACGCTAAATCTAAAAATCTGCCCTGTAAACTGACTGCTGACCGAATGAAAATGAACAACCACGTGTTCATATATGACGCCGTCTCTGGCTCCGTTGTGCAATCTTCCCGATAGCTAGCGCACAAATCTGCTCGACGGTCAATTACTTCTAGTTCTAAGCCGCAGAGCGATAACAGCAAGCCAGCTGCTACATTATCATTGTCATATACTAATGTTCGAAGCCTGCTTCCTAAAGTTACTGATCTATGCTCATACCTAGAAAACAACGATAGTGATATTTTAGCACTTACGGAAACATGGCTTAACCCTGACATTACTGACGCAGAAATTCTGCCGTACTGCAGCGATTACACTATATATCGGAATGACAGAATCGGCAAAAGGGGGGGAGGGGTGTTACTTGCAACAAAATCGCACTTTACGTCATTTCTCGTACATAATCCTACCCTGCTAGAAATATTGTGGCCAAGTTACTCTACCGTCGGTAAATTTCATCTTCGGTGTATGCTACAGGCCACCAGACAGCCCTAGCACATTCATTTCTGACTTGTATGACAACATAGCATTAATAAAGAATAAGTTTCCGAAGGCACACATTATTTTAACTGGGGACTTTAACTTCCCAGACATAGACTGGCAACGCCTAACCAGTAAATCGCATTACTCTAAGAAGTTCATTGAATTAATTCTTGATTTCTCTCTTGTTCAGCTAATAAACCAACCCACTAGGGGAGATAATACTTTGGATCTTATTCTAACTACCGCTCCCGAAATTGCAAACACCATTACATGCACTCAAGGATTCAGTGATCATAAGCTTATCCAATTAACAGTTAATGTATCTTCTCATTCCCGTCACGTGATATCTAAGCATATTTTAAATTACAAAAAAGCTGACTTCTACTCCATAAACCAAGAATTAGAGCGCTTTTCTATTCAATTTCTCACTAATTTCTCGCACAGGACAGTGAATGAAAATTGGTGCTTATACAGGGACAAAATCCTAGAACTAATACGTATTTACATACCCAAGCTATCTTTCCATCACAGTTTATCGAAACCTTGGTTTCACAGGACCCTTCGCAATTTAAGGAACAAAAAGAAGCGCCTTTTCCGAGCTGCTAAAACTTTGGGGACGCCAGCTGCATGGGTAAAACATACGGTTGCCGAAAAAGCCTACTGCAGCGCGGTTCGAAAGGCAAAAAGAAAAATTTTCACGCAAGACCTGCAATCACTGCTTAAAAATAACCCCAGAAAGTTTTGGAAACTTATCTCCCCTAGTAGTACTACTTCTAGTATATCACTGCAAGACGATTCCGGCATCGCCGTCAATCGAAAGGACGGCGCAAATGCTTTTAACAATCACTTTTCCGCTCTGTTTACCCAGGAGGATCATTCCAATATGCCTGCACCGACAGATGTAGATTACCCGTTTATGGAGCCAATCACCATAACCCCTGACGGTATTGCCAGATTAATTAGCACTCTAAAGGTATCCACGTCCGCTGGTGTAGATGGTATCAACTCTAAGATTTTGAAGCACACTGTCATTCCTTCTAGTGCTATTCTTTGCCACATTTTTCAGCAATCTTTGTCGTCCGGCGAAGTACCATATGATTGGAAGCTGGGTAAAGTAATTCCTGTATTCAAATCCGGTAACAAAAGTTCTGTTAACAACTACCGTCCTATATCTCTAACTAGTGTCCCTGGTAAGCTTCTTGAACACATAATTGTATCTAACATTGCACAAACGGTTTCTTCTTTCCTAACCAGCACGGCTTTAGAAAAGGTTTTTCGTGTGAAACACAATTAATTGAGTTTACTAATGACCTTCACGTAAGCATGGATGATAATTCCCAGACTGACTCTATATTCATAGATTTTTCGAAGGCCTTTGAAAGTGTTGTGCACGGTCGTCTGCTTTCCAAACTGTCTTGCCTTAACCTCGACTCCCTTACCGTCTCATGGCTTCGTAACTTCTTGTCATTTCGTAAACAGTTCATAGTCATTGACAACTACTCTTCTGATACGTCTAATGTTACGTCCGGTGTACCTCAGGGTAGCGTGCTAGGTCCACTTTTATTTCTCATTTTCATAAATGACCTTCCTTCCGGTATTTCATCGACAATTCGGTTGTATGCGGATGACTGCGTCGTATACAGACAAATTCATGCGCATCATGACCACATCACTCTTCAACAAGACCTTGATCGAATCTCCCGTTGGTGTTCCTCATGGCAAATGACTTTAAATACAGAAAAATGCAAGTTGATTACCTTTAGTCGTAAACGTATGAATTCTTCATTTAACTACACGCTTAACAACCGTTCTCTTTCCAGCACATCCTCATATAAGTATCTAGGCGTCCATCTTACACCAACCCTTTCATGGTCAACTCATATCACCACAATTACAGCAAAAGCATCGCGTACACTCGGCTATCTGAAGCGTAATCTTTACGATGCTCCTCAAACTACTCGCAAGCTAGCATATCAAACCCTTGCCCTACACCCTCAACTTGAATATGCTGCGCCCATTTGGTCACCTTACCGAACTTATCTAATCAATGACCTTGAAGCTATTCAGAACCGTGCCGCTCGTTTCATCATCAGAGATTATAGCATACATTCTAGCGTAACAAGCATCAAGACAGCACTGGCACTCCCGCTTTTAGAAAAATGTCGAACTATTTCGCGACTTTGTTTATTGCACAAAATAGTTCACAGTGAACATTCGTCTTCCTTAACCTTAACTCGTCCATTCCGTTCATCAAGACGTCTGCATAATGAGCATAGCTTTCAACGCCTCTTTGGCAAAACTAACGCGTTTAATTCATCTGCCCTGCCACAGGCTATTAAATATTGGAATGACCTTCCTGACACAATAGCTAATATTGTTAATCCAGTGATTTTTAGACAAGAGTTAAGTGCCCATTTTAATTGTTGATTTCAAAATTCATTTTGCGATTATGTCATGTGAACGTGTTTTAAATTGATTTACCTGTATATTTACAAATTTCTTACTCCCGCCTGAATTGTATAAATTGGAAATAATCTTTATCGCTAACTATTGTATAAGTTCTATTTTGGTGAATTCATGTATAACAGGATTTTGCTCCTTTTTATTTTATTGTTTAACCTTTTGTAACCCCCCTCACGCAATACTCCACTTCGGAGCCTGTGAGGACCTTGAATGAATGAATAAATAAATAAATAAATAAATAAATAAATAAATAAATAAATAAATAAATAAATAAATAAATAAATAAATTTCATTTCCTTTTAGACCTTCCCATACAACCTGTACTTGGTTGTACGCAGCACTCCCGCAGTCCCGCAGCAGTAGCGCCACCTCTAAAAAAGCGGGGGCAAATGTAAACTTTCGCTTCAAAGCTCCGCCCATACTTCGCCGCGCGACGTGGCAGGTCGCACCTCGTGCGTTCCATCGTGTGCAAGCTTGCACTGCCGTTTGTTTTGCGGTACGGTATCGAGACTGTCGGCTCACTGTAAGAGCTTTTGGTGCAAAATAACGCGAGCAGGGCGAGGATTGCATACAGTAAATGATTTTCTAGGTTGAGAAAACGATACCTGACAACGGCGGTTAAGGGTTTCGGCGAAATACAATTTACGATCGAGTGAAGAAGCTATAAACGCCATGGAATGCAAGTGAGCGATCACCATGTTACATTTAATTCTGCATATTACAGACGCAAATAGAGGCAGTTGCTTCGTAAGCAGAGTGATGTTGATTTCCTTGGAGCCACTTATGGTGTCCACGGCGCCGGAATCCGCCTTTCTCGCGGCCCGACGGCGCATGCGCCCTGCCCTGGCGGATTCGTCGCGAAACGTTTTGGCAGGGTCGAGCGCGCGGCCGTGCGACCTCCATCTCGGGTCCCTCGAAAAAAAAAAAAATGTCGCAGTTTCCCCCGAAAGGCGAAGCATCAATTGCGATAGCAACTTAGTAGAGAACTATACGGAGTAAGGATAGTAGTTTTATCAGCTGTATAAACTTGGACATGCAGCAGCACCAGCAACGTGCAGAACTGTTGTCAACGCCGTCGCCGTTTTGCCCGCGTTCGCACCGAACGCGCGCGGCGTTGGTGACTGTTGCTAGGGCCTCTGGGGGCCTCGGAGGTTTTCGACGAGATCAGAACGGGAAACTCGTCGAGCAGCGTCGGAAGTCTTTACCACCTTCTCGCTTCGCAACGTTTTTATATAAATACGCATTTGGTGCCGCAGCTAAACGTCGCCTCCCCTGCCTCCTTCCCTCCCGTCCCCCCACGGCCTTTCCCGCGACGGAAGAAGTCACATTTGCTCTATATATAGGGTGATTGTAAAGGAGGAAAGAGACGCTTAATTCTGCAGCCCTTCAGGGAGCACGGCGCAGAACGCGCGTTTGTTCTCCGCCGTCCGTTCGCTCCCCATGAAAGCGCGCGTCCCTCGCGTCCTTTCACTCGCATATACAGCGTCCGGTACGAGGCGACGATTTCATCGCCGTTGACGTCATATGGAACCTAACGGCGACGGCGACGACGACGGCAGAAATCCTATTTGAGTGTCAATATAATTGCTATCGCAATAAAAGAAAAAAAAGAAGAAGCGCTCGGACGCACGCTACTGCAAACTCGTGCCGTGTACCGCGCTGAAACTCCACTGGTAGCTCGACGTCGGTGCGGTACCGAAAACGTGCGTAGCGTAAGACTGCGACTCCACTTTAAACAGAAAGCGACGAGGGCTTCGTGCGGACTGCACAGGGAACCACATATATATATAGTTGCCGCCTTCCATTGATGGCTGTAATAGCAAATTTATCGATAAACCCCTGCGCTACACTTGGACGGCACTTAAAAACATCCCATTGCTGACGAAGACTTCTTGCAGCGTCGGTCCTCGCTTGCTGGTAGTGGCAGTGTGTGTCCGACTGGCACACACTGGTTAACACTGGGTCGATAGGAGACCGACAAGACGCGCACGTCAACGATTGGCCGACCATTCAGCACAGTGTGTCGCTGAGACCATTTTATCACACCAGTCCTACAAGACGTAACCGACGACCACGAGTTGTCCTAGTGCGCCGGGCTTTCTTGATGACGGCACTGATAAAATCAGCTTGCCGACCTTTGTTCGACGGAACCCCGCGCGATCGGCCGTCGAACCGATAACGCGGTAGCCGCAACGCCTTCGTTGGTATACATAAATAATCGCGCTCAAAGTGAGTCAAAACATGCCTACGAAGTTGAAAGGCACAAGCTTCGACCCTTTCACGCCATGCACATCAAGTTTGAGCCAATGTTGGTCTTGTTCAGCGAAGGTTAGGCCTGGCGCCGTCGAGTACGTGCACCCGCTACCGGCGGACCTGTACTGAAAAGTAATCAAGTTAGGAGGAAGGAAACTGCTTTTATAGTCCAGTTCTTGCCTTAGCGATTTGAAATAAACTACTCTTCGCTACGCACGGAGCGTACACAATAAGCTGCAAGCGGGGACACAGCGCTGTGCCCAACGGCTCTGCCAACATCTGTACGTCACCGCTCCCGTACCTGCCGGTCGTATTCGCAACGTAGATGGGTGGGTTTGTGCGTGTTGGCATGCTGACACATTCCTTAATTCCTGAGATGTACTGTTTATTTCTGCGTCAAACGCGAAACAAGAGACGGTACATTCGGTACAACACCATAAACAGCATGACCCTTTTCGCGGCGATCCCGTGGGCGTTGCTATGTTTGATCACGTGGTAACGCATCCACTGTTGCCTCAACTGCCTCCGTTGCCTCCGGATTTACAATGGATGTGTATGACGCCGGTGCGGCTTAGCAATTAAACCTCTGTTTCGGGAGATATCGTAGACGGTGACTGGGTGGACGACACGAAGCTTTGGCCGCAGCATCAGAGAACATGCAAACGTGGTTTCGGAGTTGATTAAGCTATGTTTAAACGGCGCGAGCAGCGTATATGTTGCTTGCTCTAAAAGCGGGGCTAAATATGTATTCGAAGCTGTCGAAACTTTCCGCTCATTAAATGAATAAGGATTATGGTGTTTCGGTCTTCGTTCTTTATTTAGCGAATATTTTGAAGCAGCGGCTTGTCATATTTCTGACTCAGTAAAGTTCCTCGGTGCGGTCACTATCTGATCATTTTCTGCCTAATCGCTCGTGGGTGCGCTCCGTTCCGTTAGATTTGTTCTTGCTGCACACAAGGCTTGAAACGTAGCGGTTCTGCACATTGTAATACCTTGTATCAAATGCGTATTATTCCTAGTAACTGGCTTACTCTTGTGGACCGTCACGAAACATTCAGATTCCACCATTCGAGCTCTATCGGTGGAGTACCATCACTTATTGTGCGTATACAGTGCGCATATATTGAAGTGTTCGCCCATTCACTTATTCTTGACACGTTGGCGAAAGAGTGGGTGTAAGTTTCCGTGCTGGTTGGGGTAGATGAGTGTAGATACTGTGCGCAAAACCTACTATGACAAAAAGCGGCGCTGCTCCCGTTATCATTGTTTAACGAGCGGTACTCACTCTTGACGACGTACCGGGCTGGAGCCCTTTCTTTGAAGGTGAGCAATACAACGCTGGCGGATGAGCAAATTTGTGTATCCTCGAGGAAAGCCGTACATCTCGAAGTCCCGGAAACATGTACTGGCAGTTGCAGCAGCGGTCCGCGAACTTGGCCACACATATTCATTACATTCCTTAATATGCCAGTTACTATTCTTGTAGCCAACTACTGCACAAGTCTTCTATCCACATGATTCAAACCAGCATGAATGGAGCACGGTGCGTTAGCGAAAACTCAGTTGCATTTCCGACAGCTGATCGCACATCTGTCGCGGTCGCTGAGGAGACGCATGGCGCGCCGCCGTAAGCGCCATGTCGTTTCTCTAGAACAAACTGCTCCGCGAAAAGTGTCAATACCAACGGTGTCAGCGATGACATCCGCGTTTTTGCGGGAGAATAACACGGCCTTTATATGAGCGCTTATGCGAGTACAGTTTCCTCTAATAATGCTTTACGACACGCGCAAGCTAAGTATGATGAAGTTAACGAAAAGCGAGAATCAGTAACAAATTAACAGCCCGATATTTGTAACTGAATCACAGTCGCCGTTGTTTAACAGCCGCTCATACTGACTCGTCTCACGGTAGAACAATGCGGCTCATATGAGCAGATATGTGTGTTTTATTCTACGTTTTGACATTCTTTCATATCAGCGATTCACCTTTTCCCCAATTTTTTACGCTAACAACGATCTGTGGCTGTAGATGTCGATGTAAACGAGTGCACCGCTTTAATAAATCTGAGGGGGAAGGCTGTGCGCTCGAAAACTTCTTATTTATGCGAAATGTCTAAAGAATGTGTAAAAATAATTTTAAAAAAGCGAGGTGCAAGTGCAGGAGTCACCGACAACAAACTCTAAAGCAGCCGCGACGGCAGAGGGAACTCAGCGTGCCTGTATCGGCCGCACTATAAACAAAACAGCGCACTCAGGCCTGCTCACCCTATATATATATATATATATATATATATATATATATATTGTTACGAGGCATTGTGTATGAGCCTGCCATTAGAAGACCGCTGAGCTAGGCGAAGAAGAAGAAGACGGGACAAGCCTCGTGAGATGCTGTCAGCCATTCTCTGGTAGCAGCAGCCTGTATTCTATAGCCTGTATTATAGTGAACTAGAACACTTCTAGTTCACTATAGCCTGTATATATTGTCTCTCCAGTGTACTTGTGAATGCCCGTGACAATATATGTATATGTGTGTATATATATATATATATATATATATATATATATATATATATATACACAGGGGGTCCCAGCTATCATGCTGCACGATTTCAAAAAAGAGGATCGGCGTTACGCGAAGCAAACCTAATTCGTATTGTTTCCAGTACTGTGGAGTAGCCGCCAGTAATGTTTTCGTTACTGAGATTTAATTAGGTAATTGTAATTAATTATCTAACTCGAGAAGTACTGTCCTATTTATTAAAGTGTCAGTGAGAAAGTTGTCGAGCATCATGCAAAACTCCCGATACAGCTTTCTGTTGCTCAGTACGTGCTACATAAATGCGTTTTTCCGAGTGTGAAAGAAGCCCGCGAATACACGCAGAATTGCCGCGCGACTGGCCGCTCGAGGCACTTTGCGTGCATTTGCGGGCTTCTTTCACGCTCGGAAAAACACTTTTATGTAGCACGTATTGAGCAACAGAAAGCTGTATCGGTAGTTTTTCATGTTTCTCTACAACTTTCTCATTGACACTGATAATTTGAACAGTGCTTCTCCAGTTAGATAATCAATTACAATTACCTAATTAAATCTCAGTAACGAAAAAATCTATTTACCCCTATCTAGTTCACTATAAAATATAGTTGGTGAGTGCTACATGGCTTCCAGAAACGGCATGCTGCCCCGCAGAACCCTGTCAAAAAAAGCAATTGACTCCAATTGGGAAATATCCAATTGGTACCAATAGGAAAATTTCCAATCGTAAATTAGTACATAATTGGACGAATTGGAACAGCTGGAAAGTGACCAATTGGTTTTTGTTGGAGTGACCAACTGTACCCAATAGGTACCAATTGGTCGGAATGACCAATTGCACCACCGGGCAATACCAATACGCACACACACACACACACACACACACACACACACACACACACACACACACACACACACACACACACACACACACACACACACACACACACACACACACATATATGTATATATATATATATATATATATATATATATATATACCGGGCCCTACAAAGCCAACCTAAATAGGATTCCAGCTGTCAGAAACAGGTTTGCTATAGCCTTAGTATTGCATGCATATATAGCTATAACTCATTCAAATTACTTTGAATGGGTTCTTACACTGGAAATGTGATTTTCCAGTTGGTTACGTTCTAGTTTATTCCTATTGGTAGTCCAATTAGACTTAGTAGTTCGGAATGTAAGGTGGCCCTAGCTGGTTCAAACTGGCAAATCCAATCGGACTGCAATGGGTTGCATCCCTGACTCAATCGTAACCAATTGGAGGTAATGATTTCAGGTAATGATTTCTCACTTGGTTGGAATCAAGTCCAATTGGACTCAATTGGTTTCACTTTGACTCAATTGTAACCAGTTGGAACTAGGGATTTTCCAATCAGTTCCAATTGTGTCTAGTTCATTACAATGGCAACTCCAATTGCTTTCTCCTCTGACCCAATCGTAACCAGTTGGAAGTAAGGATTTTCCAGTTGGTCCCAGTTGGTTCGTATTGAAAAAGCCCATTGTTTTTTTGTTTTTTTACTGGGCTGTGGCATGCGGCAGAGGGCAGGAAAATGAAAAAGACGGATTGAAGGCGCGTCCACATTAGCGACACGGGAACTCGCCGTTAGGAGTTCGCGGACTACAGAGGGTCTCGAGAGGGAAACAGCGCGAAAAAACAGGACAGGAAGACAAGGCAGACACACACCAGCGCTGGCTGACGACTGAATTCTTTATTCAGAAAGGAACACATATCTACCAAAAAGAAAAAGAAAGAAAAGAAGGGTATATCACTGCGCATGGGCAAAAAATAGACACTGATTAGATTTGGATGTCCCGCGAATTATGATGGTTCCGGAGATATGTTAGTTCTGCCTCAGACAAGGCCACAGACGGAGTGCTGACGCAAGACGCACCATTCCTTGCAATGGCAGCAGCCTCAAAGATTTCTCGGGCACACGCGTCATGGTAGCGTCTGCGGATCATGCACTGCGAAAAGTCAAGTCCCGGATTACGGCACAGATCAGAAACACTGTAGTGCAAGGCCAAGTTGCTGCCAGTACCGGAGCGAAGACTGTAGGCATGCTGTCTTAAGCGATCGTTTAGGCAGCGACCAGTCTGTCCAATGTAGGAGCGACCACAGGGGAGAGGCACCTCGTACACCACGCCTGCTTTGCACTGGACGAATGGTGTGGCATGGTTCTTTTTACACGCAGGTTGTCTGGGTTTCTCCTGGTTGACGTGGCGGCAAAGTCGACCTAGCTTGTTAGGCGGGGACAAAACTACACGAACACCTGCCCGCTGCGCAATTCTCTTTATGCTGTGGGAGACCCCATGAATGTAGGGTATGATGGCATACCTGCTTCTGCCGCCGTCTGGCTGCTTCACGGGCGACAGTTTTGCACACTTTTCAAGAAGTTTTTCTTCCAGGGAGATCCTATTCAGCGGCAGAGCTCGCTCTGGCGTCGCCGGCAGCCTCGCCGTCGGTGATCGCTCGCCACCGATATGGTCGCTAGGTCTTTTACTGTTCCAATCTGTAGCTGACGGCGCTTCAGAACGAACGACCGACGCTCCCAAGCAGCCCTCTCCTCGCAATAATTTCACACGAAGAAAAGACGCTGGTGTATGCAACACGAGCACGGCCGAGCCGGTGCACTGCAGCTGAACTTGACTTGTATCGGAATTGAGCGTTTCGTCATGGACGTGTTTCTTTTTTATAAAGTGAACAACATACACGCGTCACTTTACTCTAGCGGACATCATCTTGTCGGGAAAAGAAGCTGCACAACCAATGTTTGTGCCGCCGGTGCAGCGTCGATGCGCTGTGTTTGTGCAGTAAACACCAAGTGTTCATCGTATATGTTCGCTGCGAGAGCATTCTCAATTGCTGCGCTTTCATTTTATCACAAGGCACCGCTGGAAACCCAGTGGGAATTTACACGCTGGCTGTCACTCTTAGTGCCCCCGAAAAAATGCAGGCCGTATATATGCGATTCTGTACTAAGAACATGTATACATGTACTAGAAGGATTCCCTTTTTCGCTTTGAATAAAATCAAATTCACACGGATATTATGCCGTACAAGCTGCAAAAATAGTTGAATATTAAACGGCGGGCACGCGATCGCGCCTACCTGAATCCGACGTCACCGTTGCTCATGATCGTAGTTTCCACGAAAAATAATAGAATAATAGGGCTACATTACAGCTTTTCTAGTTGCTGTAATTAACCACGCAGGTATAACGACGACCTTGAAACTTTTTTCATTTTTTTTCATGGGTTTTGCACGTCGCCCCCCGGAAGCCGCCGCTGGGGATTTTCTCCCCCACTTCGCGCTCCCACGCTTCGCAGCCGCTGCTCGAGGCTTCGCCCCGCTCCGCAAAAACGCCCACTCAGATAAACGGATCCGGCGGCTTTGAGCCTCCTACGCTCAATGTACGACATTAAAACTGCGAAGTTACAATGAAAAACTTGTAGCGTACTGCGCTCGTACTGGATATTGTCAACGTGTAACTGTGATCACAATGAGCGCTACAGTTAAAAAAAAGTTGCCCATGCGTAGTTCTTAGTTTAGCTGTTAGTTGTTATTATTTATACAGAGTTTGTCCGAAAAGTAATGTCAGTGAGTCGATTAAAAAGAAACTATTGATCAGATCGGTACAACACAATAAAATGTTTCAAGAAAAGTTGTCGCAGTTTCACCTGAAAGGCGAAGCATCAATTGCGATAGCAAATTTGTAGAGAGCTATACGAAGTAATGATAGCAGCTTTATCAGCTGTATAAACTTGGACATGCAGCAGCACCGGCAACACGCAGAACTGTTGTCGACGCCGTCGGCGTCTTGCCCACGTTCGCACAAAATGCGTGCGGCGTTGGTGACTGTTGCCGGAGCCTCTGATATAAATAGGTACTTGGTGCGCATAACAGATACTGCCTAGCGGCTGTAAGCCAACGATCGACCGTAGCAGCCTCTACCAAAGCAAACTCAGCCAGTACGGCAGAGGCGGTAGCAATCGCCCTAGCCATCAAGGATAAAGACCGGAGAGGAGAGTCAGCCTCGGTACTCACAGACTCCCAAGTAGCCTGCCGCCTCTATTTAACTGAAACATCCCCAAGGCGGCCTTAAACATTTTGGGACATGGCTTACAAGAATATCATACCATTGTGTGGTGCCCAGCACACACTGGACTGGAGGGAAACGAAAGGGCGGATCGGCTAGCTCGCGTATTTCACATCCGAGCGCCGACGAGTCCTACCGACGAACCTCTAAGAAGCTCACGTGACATCTTGGAAAACCAGCGACGTGACCGCCAAAAATTTAGTAATCCGCACCCGGACCTTACCGGGGAACAGGCTCGTGACTGGCGCCGACTACAAACGAACACGTACACAAATCTATACCGACGACAACACCATATAAGTCCCACACAATACGCGGACATCTGTCCATGGTGCGGAGAGCGGCCCACTCTTGCCCACATTACATGGGAGTGCAATTCGCGGCCCCTAAATATCAATTCTCCCAAATTAGGGCAAATACCCAGAAACAGGCAGTGGGAGACCTGGCTTGCTAGCACGGAACGGGAGAGCCAACTGGCTCTCCTCGACCAAGCCCAGCGAGCCGCTAAGGTCAGTGGAGCCTTGGACTGAGGGCCCCACCCACTCAACCTTCAATCCCCTTCATGGAATAAACGTTTACTACAATTGGTGCCGCAGCTAAACGTCCCCTCCCCCCCCCTCCCCCCCACGGCCTTTCGTGCGGCAGAAGAAGGCGCGTTTGCTCTACATATATGGTGATTGTAAAGGAGGAAAGAGACGCCTACTTCTGCCGCCCTTAAGGGAGCACGGCACAGAACGCGCGTTTGTTCTCCGCTGTGCGTTCACTCCCCGTGAGAGCGCGCGTCCCTCGCGCCCTTTCACTCGCACATACAGCGTTCGGCGGCGCGCGGCGTTGGCGCTGAGCCGTGCTCCCTCAAGGGCTGCAGAAGATAGCGCCAACCTTTCCCTTTCCCTCAAGAACCACTTACCCGCGCGGCGACGAGTCGCGCCTAGGGGCGCGATTTTGTACGCGTTCCAAAATGGAACGGAGGCGGTTCGTTCTTTACGTCACGAAATAGGCGGTCCGCCATGTTCGCGAGGACGAGAGGAAGCAAAGAGCCAATGAGCGAAGTGGACGCCTGCGTCACGCTTTTGACGTCTGCTTGGGGACCGTATAACATACTTAGAAGCGTTTCTAACATGTTGAGAAATATCTGGCTATTATGAATGAGTAGCAAAATGTGTTGGTGTTGCTTTTCAAAGATTCAGTTTGGAATGCGGAACGAGTTAAACAAATTATTGCGGTTAATGTCTTGAAATGGCGCTAGGTGGTGTCGCAATTTTGCGAAACGTTTAGTGGTGGCGCTATCCACTACCCCGTTTCAAGCAATGCTTGTATGCCTGTCTCCACCACTATTAAAATTCAAACGGCGCGAGTTTTGAAGCGGTTGGTTCGGTGAAGCCGTTACGTGCGGAGAGCCATGTAGGAAAACGTGTCGGCTTCTGCACCCGTTATGGGACCGCGCGTTTCCGAGGGCCAGCGAGAGACAGTGCTCGCTTTTATGGAGCCGCATCTCCAGCTGGCTTTAAGATCCAGCGAGCTGGGGCCGGGCTTCAGCCTTGTCGACCGACGACAGCTGTGGCAGCAGCTGGCCGACGTGCTGAACGCGGAAGGGCCCGTTGTGAAAACGGTCGACCAGTGGAGGAAGCAGCAGGTCTACGAGGCCCGCCGCGATGCTACCGCTATAGCCCAAGAGCAAATGTGAGTGACCGTCGAATGGTCCGGGCGATTTGTCCTTCGACATTGGTGTGTATTTTCAGAAGCACTGGAGGGGGTCGCGCACCCGGCTTCAGGGGCCGAGTGCTCCAGCTGACGGGCGCGGTCCGCTTCCGTGGCGTCACCGACCTACCCTACCAAGAGGTAAGCACACTGCCGGCGTAATATCATGCGTTCCTGAACGGTGCCGACTTAGAGTTTGCCATTATCTCTAAGTGGTACCTTTAGCAGAACGCGACACTGTTGGTGAACAGGAAAATAGCGTCGGAAGCTTTAGGTTGGTAGATCCTTCGGTGTCATTTTACGTGAAGGACATAAATATTATTTATGCTCTGTTATCATAAGTGAATCATGAATCTGGAAAACAAGCCAACTTTTGATGTAAATAAGAAATATGCGTTGTATTAAGGACTCGGTATCCTATCTTGCCAACGATCAACAGCCGGGCAAAAGGTTGGTTGGCCCTGAAAAGGGTTGTTTGGTGGTAAGAGATGAATTTGAGTAGATGACTGAAAAGTTGTTCCAACAGGTCCTTGTCTGCCCAAACGAAGAGGGCATAACTTGTACATGACGCGTGACACTGCCAAAGGATGCCATCAGGCCAGTGGCTCTTCAAGAGAGAGAGAGAAATCACTTTTTTTTATTCTGCGATAAAAATGCATCAGTGCCCTGAGTCCAGGGCGTCGCTTGCGGCATGCTTCAGCGCTAGGCCGATGAAGTCCCCAAGGAATCGTTGGTCGTGAAGGGTGGTTGCGGCGGTCAGCCACTCGGAGGAAGGGGTAGATGGGAGGGATGAAGGTTTGGGTAAGGGGGGTAGTTTTGGATGGCATTGCCATAGGATATGTGATGTGTTAGGAGGATAGACACTACAGTGGCTACAGCGAGGGAGGTGGGCAATTGTTGTGCACGTTGCAATTCTTGACAACAACAGCTTCCAGCGATGAGCTGGTTGCGAGTAATCAGCAACTCATATGAACAATTCCACCACAATTATTCGTTTCAGGTGCTGCGAAGGATCGAACAATCCACCACCCGGCTCGCCATCGCGGCAGAGAGGACGGCAGCGACTCAGGAGGGCATACTGGAGAAGGTGCGCTCCCTGGCACTAGTCGTAGCTGGCCACCTGCAACAAGAAAGGAGGAATTAATTTATTGTTTATTTTCACCTATTCAATTTCATTTTAGTCATTTATTGTTTTATGAGTTCAATTTATCTTGTTTATTTATTGTTCTTTGAGTTTTATATCTTCACTTTCATTTTATGCACTTATTGTTGCTTCATTTTGAGTTTTACTGTTTAAGTTTCATTGTTGCCTTGTATGAGTAATGCAAGGGGATTTTTTGGACGAAAGGTGTAATGCGTGCACCCATTTTTGTATCGTAGTATTTTCCTCTTTCTATTTATACTAATCCAGCTGCAACGTCAGCATGCTTTCTTTTATTTACACATTTCGAAGACACTGGAATCATTACAAGTAGTTGTCGATTTCTGTGTATGGGTTTTGTACTGTGATATTTATATTGCTTCACTATGTTTTGTAGCTTACTGCACTCATTATGAAGCGTTACCGCATAGTGTTTGCACTGTGATATGTTCATTTCAGCACAGTGATGCTAAGGTACAACTACAATGTGGTCTTTTTTCAGAGCACCAAACTAGTCACTCTGCAAGTTGCATAGTTTCACAAATGAAAATGGCCATCATCATTGCAACACGCCGGTGATTGGTTTCCTCTAGTTTTCGTTCCAAGTGAGCAAGAATAAGTTTTAAGTGTAACACGTTCTGGGTGCTGTGAGATTGCAGAGCTAATTATTCATGTTGTATGTAATTTATGTTTCATTACAGCTGGCAAGTGCACTCACCTTTCTACAATTATGATTCACCTGTTCTTTAGCATCACACTGCAATTGCTGTCGAAAAATGAATGCTTCTGGTCAGTGACTCATAACACTGAGAAGGGAATGGACATACCTGTCAAAGTCATACTTTCTTGCAAGGTCACTTAAATGTAACTGCAAGTTTTATTTGCCGTGGTGAAAACGAATTTTGTGATGCTCATGTTGCAATGTTCTCACATGCTTTGCTACGTGTAGCATGCTGTATGTACAAGGTTCATGATGTACAGAGGTCAACACTCATGTCTAGAACACACTTGCGAGGGCCAAAGCAGCCACCTAAGCTTAAGCCGACCACCAGGTCGATAAAAATCAATGGGAACTGTACATTTAGTCATGCAAGCTCACATACAGCAGATTTTGTGCCACATGTCGTCATCAGATTCGCCAGCGCAGTCCTGCAAACATGATTTGCGCGTTCTAG
Organism: Dermacentor silvarum; assembly: GCF_013339745.2. Taxonomy (NCBI): domain Eukaryota; kingdom Metazoa; phylum Arthropoda; class Arachnida; order Ixodida; family Ixodidae; genus Dermacentor; species Dermacentor silvarum. Next base: position 22,693,872 of record NC_051159.1, read on the forward strand.
AGATGTGTGTTGGCCTCTGTACTTGTCGTCATAGCATGTAATAAAGTTGACCTTTGTATTTTTGTGCTTTCACGTTAATTTACGTCTACCCATTTAGACATGATGTGACGAGTATAATGTCACAACACTCAGTGCTAGATTTTTTTCTTTTGTGCTTGAATCCGCGTTCATTACGCTTTACTTGCTTGCCTCGTCTGCGTATTCATGCTTGCATGGAAGTTTTCATACACCTAGCACAAGAGGTGGCTAGCAAGCATATTGCATCGTTCCTACTAATGTAGACCGAGCGCCCGAATGCACAGGATGTGGCGGTTGCGATCATTCTGCTGTGTTTTATGAAAATTATGCAAACCTGTGCAAGAGTCTCCGAGGTTTATGCAAACCTTGGAGCCTCTTGCACAGTGAAGAAGGTACAATTGTTTCCGAGTCCACGGCTGTGGCATTCTTTTTGAAGGATTTTTGTATAACTTTACTTCGTTTGTGTTTAAATTATCATAATCTGTCGGATGTTTTGATTTGGAAACATTGACCATCCGTATGGAGGGGTACTTGATATGTATACAACTTCTTTAATGTATTTTCCACTGTACAAACACAGCCTTGTGATAGCCTAGGGGCATTGCAATTTGTATAAATAAATTATGTATGTGTTATGAAAGCTCACCATTCCTGTGACATCAATATTCCTGTGACTATCAACAAAGTTGTTACCAACTAAAGTGCTCTGCCCTAGTTAGGGGTACACATTACGAATACTTACCAAGCAGAGACTCGCCAGGCTGCAGTTGTGCGGCGAGGCGCGTACACAGTGGATTATGCTGCCACATCCAAGAGTCGTGGCCCGAATCAGGGAGCCGGAGGTCCACAACAAGGATGCAAAGTTCCGAGTTGCACACCTGCAATGAGGAGCAATACAAAATAGCGCTGCAGATATGCTCAAAATCCCTTTTTGCCATTCATATGCAGAAAACAATACATACATTTACGCTGGTATAAGCAGCTACACTGTTTCACTCATAGGCGTGCACAGGGTTTCGCATTTGGGGCCCTTTGTGCGCACGCCTATGGTTTGCACTAAGTGATCGCTAAATGAAAACTTGGGGCACGAAATTGCGCAAGAACACCCATACACGCCAAATCCAGCCCATGCAATGGTTGTAAGTACTTCCCTGTTCAAAATGCTTCCATCGTATCTTCCCTATAGTGTATCGATTTTTGCTACGACTGCTGCCCATGTTCCTAAATACCTCCAAAATGCACAACTCCATTGTGTATGCACGCCAGAACGAAAACACAACTTTGGTACGGCAAACGGCTCATGCACAGAAACACATGGCACTCATCATTACCGCTGACATGTCAGACTTCAACGAGCTCGTACCCCGCATGTCCTCTTTTAATCGTTACATTACTAGTTATGCCAGCTTGGGCATTAAACTGAACAATTGCTACTATGCGCGAGTAAAAATGGCGACTACAGTTTGAAGTAAAACATTCCAACGGTACTTACGACTATGACGTTGAGGGCGTAATAACCCTTTCTCGACATGAAGCTCGCCGTGTCGGCCGGGCTGAGTCCCTCTGGCTTCATAACGGCGATCAACGTGCCGTCGACGCACGCTAGCACGCCTGGAATGGCACCGCGTCGCGCAAACGCCGCCTTTGCCTCATCCTTGGCAGCCGGTGTCAATGAAAAGTCCACCAAGTTTCTCCGGGCAGACACGGAAATGATGGCCTCCGTCACCTCCTGGATGGTGTTGCTCGCGGCCGGCTGCGCCATGCCTATTTGCTCCTCGCGACCAACGCTCCTCCGGAAGCTTCCAGCGCCGAAAAATCGCAGCGCGCACAACACCTTCCTTTCTGTGGAAAGGCCACTGGCTCGCTGGCATCCAATGATGGAGTCAAGCTCGTCGCACAAGCGACGCACTGTTCGTTTGGACAGACGAAAATATTGCCGGAACTCTTCCTCCGTCAACTCTTTAAATGCATCATCTACCTCGGGTCATCGTCTCTGCGCGACTGCAGCAGCCGCACAGGCGACACGAAAAGACACGGCAGAGAAAGAAAACGCCATTTTCTCCAACTGTTGGGATTCCCGATTTGGATTGAACCGGATACGAAAGAGGCTAACTGTCCCAAGCGCTTACGTTTTAATCCAATCCAAGTCGTCTGGTAGCCGTTCTAATCCGTTCTATCGAAACGGACGGACTCGGCAACCGTTCCGTTGCGTTCGTCCGTTAGCAGACGACACGGAATGATTGACAGCAGTAAGACGTCACGGTTCACGTCACAATTGACGTCATGGCGTTCGTCACGATTCAAATTGACCAATCGTGTGCGGCTCGATGGAACGGAACGCCTCCGTTCCATTTTGGAACGCGTACAAAATCGCACCCTAGCTCTTCTCCCGTGCGGTCGTGCCTGCACTTCGCCCCGGCGTGTGCTGCACGAGCCGCGTGGCTCACCATCGTCGGCGACGTCACCTGCAGCCGCGCACGATTTGCGCGTCCCAACGCGCAACCTCGTGTGTTCCCTGCGGGCTTGCATCGTGCGACTAGTGGATTTGCTTCAGTGTTGTGCTCCGCGAGTGGCGTGCCCAACCCGACATCTGTGCCGCGTCCCCGGCTGTGCCGCCTCGTGCGCGCATCGCGTGGTCGGTGCTGTGCGCGCGACGTGCGTGTAGTGTGCTTGCCCCCTGTGACGCGCGGTTCGCGTGTTGACTGCGGAGCCGAGCGGCATGGAGGGCTTCCGCAGGCCAGGAGAGCGCCCGCCGCGCGCGGGCCATCGTCGAAGTGCGAGCGCGTCTCTCGCGACCCTTGTGCCCGTGACGCTACAAGCGCTACAAGCGTCGCGTGAGCGAGGCGAACTAGAGGTGCGCGCCGCCGAGATCGTGGCCGCGTGGATAAAGAAACAGGCCACCACCACCCAAGCAGCTGCCGCCGCGGCCGCGCCCGCCGTCACCGAGACACACGTGGCGCCGGCTATACCTTCCCCGCAGGCGAGCCTTCCCCCCTCGGAGCAGGACGCCGCCATTGCTGCCATGGCGAGCACCCCGCTGCCCCCATCCGACGACGAGGAGGCCATGGACTCCTCCTCCTCGCGCAAACGCACGCGCGAAGCAGACAGCGAGGAGGAGGAGCAAACCGGTCGCCGCAAGTTGGCGCTGAGCCGTGCTCCCTCAAGGGCTGCAGAAGATAGCGCCAACCTTTCCCTTTCCCTCCAGAACCACTTATCATCTGCCGCCGCCGACCGCCCCACCTTGCCCGGAGAGCAGGGACGACGGCGACGCCATCGCCCGGCGCCCGGGGGACTCAGCCGCCTCCTCGTCACCGCCCGCGGCACGAGATGGCGCCCCCGCCGATCCGCCGGTAAAGTCCCTTGATGTAGGACTTTATCCGCCGGCTGCGCCGGCTCTCCTGCTCCCCTCGAGCACCAGCGCCGCCCCTCGGACGCCCGGAGAGTCGTCCGCTGCCTCCTTCGCGCTCTCCCCGAGGGAGGGCGCGCGCATCAACACGGTCGCTCCTCCGGGTGCCGGTGAGGCTGGCGCGAGCCCTGCTGCGTCGTCTGCTACGGCGGATGCTCGTGACGCGCCCGAGTCTGTGCCGTTGGGGCTCGCGCACGATCCCCGAGCAGACACAGCCCCAGCCGGTCCGACGCAGCACGGCCTCGCCCACCCAGCGGCGAGGTTCCTGAAGGATCCCCCCCACCCCACTCTACCGAGGCAGGAGGGGAAAAACAAGAAGAAGCAGAAGCAGGCGGGGAAAAGCTCTGCACCCAAACAGGCTTCCCCCCCTGCTGCCCCTCCGGCCCCGAGGCCCACTCTGGCGGGCTCCGGCACACCCACAGCAAAGGCTGCTGCACAGGAGGCCCCATCCACCCATGCACCACCAGCTGAGGGCTTCCAGCTGGTGCTGTCCAAGGCCGATCGCCGCCGCGCAAGGGCACCAGTGAGTGCTGCCATCCCGGTGGACCCCGCGGTCATTGGCACGGCCCTGTTCCGCCCATCTGTGGTGGGTGGCACTTTAAGAGGAGCACCACGCCTCTCTCTTGCGGCGGTGCAGCGCGGCCAGGTGTTGCCGCTGTGAGAGTCAATCACAGGCGCAACATCGTGGCCGCCGACGCCACCACCCAGAGGTGCTTGGAGGAGCTGCTGGCCACCACGGAGCTCCGGGGAATACCGGTGACTGCCCGGCAGCCTGCCGAGCGAGGCAGGAGCACTGGTTTTGTCCACGGCGCCGACGGCATCCCCGCAGACGCGGACCTGCTGGGGGCCATCGAGTCGGGAGTCCCAGTGCTGGCTGCTACCAGGGAGGCCGACACCATCACCATCCGGTTCGCGGGGCCGGTCCCCCCTGAGCATGTGAGCCTCTACAAGCTCCGGTTCAGGGTGCGGCCGTCCAGACCGCGTCCACTGCAGTGCCAGCAGTGTGGCCGCTTTGGGCACGTGGCTGCCTCCTGCGACTCGCCATCCAGCTGCCGTCATTGTGGGAGGTCTCACGAGCAGGGTGACAGCTGCCCCAACACGGCCCACTGCCGCAACTGCGGTGGCCACCACCCCGCAAATACTCCTGCCTGCCCCAGGTGGCAGGAGGAACGCAGGGTGGCCACCATCTTGGCAACTGCCCCTGCTCCCCTCTCCCGCCGGGCAGTCCGCGCTGGTGTCCGGGAGGAGAACCTGCAGGCCAAGGCCACCTCAACGCCTGTGCAGGGCCTGTCTTATGCACAGGCACTGGCCGGCCTCCCACAGGCGCCCCAGCAGAAGGCAGCCCCCCCCCCCCGGACGGCCCCCCACACCGGCCCCACGGAAGCAGCGACGCCAGCCGCCTGCCACCCCTGGGAGCGAGCCCACCACAGCCCCAGCATCACTGGCAATGCCTGGCCCGGACCCTCGGGACCAGATCATTGCCAGCCTGCAGCTCGCCCTGAAGGCCATCGGGGAGATGCTGCCTGCCGAGAGCCCCCTCCGAGCCATCTGCCTGCAGGCAGTGGCAGTCCCGACCACAGTCAACCAGCATGGCTGATCCCTCACCAGCCACAGCTGGGAAATGCCGTCGCCGCCCGAGTGTTCTCCAATGGAACACCAACTCACTGCGGCGGCGGCATGCAGAGCTGTGCGCGCACCTCCTGCGGTGTGATTTCGACGTCCTCGCACTGCAGGAGGTGTACACTGTGGCCGAGGACCTGCGGCTGCCGGGATACACGGGCTACTCTGGCGCCACCACCTGCTCGACGCAGAGCTACACGGACGCTCCCTGCCTGGAGGGTGCCCACAAGAAGGGAAAGCCGAGGACTGCCATCTACGTCCGCAGCAGCCTGGCCCACTCGGTGACCCCAGTCTCGGACGTCGTAGGCGGCGCCATGGAGTGCTGTGCTGTCACGGTACGCCTTGACAGACAGGACACGACCGTGGCGAGCGTCTACGTTCGTCCTGGACAACAGTGGGACCCCTCCAGCCTGGTGCGGCTTGCAGCACGCCTCGGCGGACATGCAGTCCTGTGCGGTGACTTCAACGCCCACCACACCGACTGGGGCAGCCGCAGGTGCACCCGCCGAGGCAGGGACCTCTGCAACGCCATCAGCCGAGCAGGCCTGGTGGTACTCAACAAAGGAGGACCCACGTACGTCCGCCGTGGGGTGAGCACAGCCATCGACCTCTCCCTTACCACCGAGCAGCGCTCCTATGACTGGGCTACAACTCCCGACACTTGGGGATCTGATCACTTCCCCATCTTGATCACCCCCGGGTGTGGGAGAAGGCCGAGGTCACGAACATACCACGTCACAGACTGGTCCCTGTTCAGGAAGCGCTGCAGTGAGTTGGAAGATGGCTGTGACCTCCTGAGTGCCATCATGGAGTGCGCCCAGGCAGCCACAGTCCAGTGCTCTGCTCTGCCCGATACTCCTGCCCCGGATCTGCTCCTGCTCAACCTCCGTGCGTCCAGGCGACGCGTGGAGCGCCGAGCAATCCGGACGGGCAATGCAGAGCACTGGACCGAATACAGGAGAGCGGATGCCCGCTGCAGACGACAGGCCAGGCGCAGAAGGAGCCAGAGCTGGGGGAGCCTCTGCGCCACCATCGAGAACCGCTCCAAGGGCCCCCTGGCCTGGCGCCTCCTAAAGTCCCTGACCGGCAGGAAGGTCAACCGCCACCCTGTCCTCGCGGTGGCTATCTCGCTGGGCATCAGCGAGGCGGCCCTGGCGGAGTTGCTAGCGGACCACTTCGCCCCCCCCGGCTGCCCTCGCTGCGGCCATCCTGCCGGTCGGACTTCCCCCTGCCAACCCGCCTACCTGCCTGCTGGAGCTGCATCCGGAGTGGGCGACCAGCCAGATCGCGGCCATCTGCCAGGACTCACTGACTCTCCACGAGCTGCAGACGGCCCTGAGGAGGGGCAAGCGTCGCAGTGCACCGGGAGCAGACGGAGTGACACTCCAGATGCTCCGCAACCTGGCCACCAGTGAGCAACGACGCCTGCTCGACTTCTACAACAACATCTGGTGGTCAGGACAGGTGCAGGAGGCCTGGCGCACAGCCATCGTGGCCCCCATTCTGAAGAGCAATAAGCCGGCTAACGAGCTGTCCTCATACCGACCGGTCTCTCTCACCTCCGCTGCCTGCAAGGTGATGGAGGCCATTGCTCTGGCACGGCTCGAATGGGTGGCCCGCGCCTGCGGGTTCCTCGCGGACCAGCAGACAGGCTTCCGGCGCCGAAGGTGCACTGCGGACTCCGTCGCAGACGTCGTCTCCACTCTGGAGGACGCCAGGGCCAGCGGAGACCTCGCCATGCTCCTCCTCATCGACGTCAAGGGGGCGTTCGATGGCCTCCCACATGCGGTCGTCCAGCAGGCTCTGGACCTCCTGGGCATTGGCGGCAACCTGCGGCGGTTCCTGTCATCGTTCCTGAACGACCGCACCCTCAGGGTCCGCGTGGGCCATGCAAGGAGCACTCCCCGTCCGGTCGCAGCAGGCGTACCACAAGGGTCAGTGGTGAGCCCGTTTCTCTTCAACCTCGCCCTGGCCCGGTTGCCTGCTGCACTGCCGACCGACCCTCACTACAAGGTGGAGTGCTCTCTACGCGGATGACATCGCCCTGTGGGTGCGGGGACCGCCGCAGTCAAGCCGCCACGTGTGCCTGGCCCTCCAGAGAGCCCTGGACACCACGGCCGCCTACCTGGGAAGCATCGGACTCTCGGTTTCGACGGGGAAGACGGTGGCCCTCCTCGTCCACCCGAGAGCAGCGGCACGGCGCTCAGCTCCCCGGCTGCAGCTGGAAGGCGTGCGCATCCCATGGAGTACGACTGTGTCGTACCTTGGGCTGCGCATCGACCACCGGCTAACCTGGCTACCGGCAGTCGGGGCCATGCAGACCCAGACCATCAGGGTCCGCAAGGCCGTGTCGCAGCTCCTTGCCCATGGAGAGGGCTACTCGGTGAAGTGGGCCCTGCGGCTCTACGAGGCGGCGGCCACATCACGCCTGCGGTACGCCCTCCCGCTGGTGGCGCTGCCGCCACGCCGCCTCGAAAAGTTGGAGCTGCAGCACCGGGCGGCCATCCGACTCTGCCTGGGCGTCCCCCGGAGCTCCCAGATTGCCGCTACCCTTGCGGAGGCTGGAGCATGGCCCCTGTCGCTCCTCTTCCTGCAGCAGGGGCTGAGGCACGTCGACCGCCTCCACCATGCTCCTGATGGCAGAGGCCTGCTGCGTCGCCTCCAGTCCCGGCCTTCCTCAAGGATGGGTCAGCTGTGCCGCCTCTACGAGGAGGTGGTTGGCAACCCACCGCCGAATGCGGTACAGTTGCCCCCACCGCAGAGGCCTCCTGTCCCCATCGCCACGGAGCTGCCCGGGATTTCGAAGAGGCGCTCGCCCGCTTGCGCCCTGCAGCAGACGGCCGCCTGCCTCCTGGACGAGACCCTCGGAGACCACCTCCTGGTGTACGTCGACGGTTCGGTGGTACCGGACACCGGCTCTGCCACGGCGGCCTGCACGGCACCAGCCCTGCAGAAGAGCAGGCAGTGTCGACTACCCAGACACGCCAGCTCGACTGCAGCGGAGGTGGCAGGCCTCCACCTGGCCGTCGACCTACTCTCCGAGGAGCTTCCTGGGGTACCAGCGGCCATCCTCGGCGACTCCAAGGCAGCCCTCCTCGGCCTGCAGAGGCCAGAAAGCGCCAGCCTTGGAGTCGCACTGCTGTCTACCCGGCTGACAGCGCTGCAGGACGCAGGCCACCCGGTGTCCCTGCACTGGATCCCCGCCCACGTAGGGATCCCGGGCAACGAGGCAGCCGACACCCTGGCGAAGGACGCCCACCACACCACTGTGCCCCTCAGTCGGGCCGTGACGGAGGGCGACTTCACAGGACTGAGGCTGCGGCGACACCTGGCGACCCACCACCCAGACAAGCGGGTGGCACTGGGATGCCCCCCACGACCACTCCCCCCGCGAGGCCTGGCTCGCAGGGAGACCTCGCTCCTTCTCCGGCTCCGCATCGGCTGCAGCTGGACGGCAGCACGCAGCTACCGACTGGGACGAGCGACGTCCCCGGCCTGCAGCTCCTGCGGGGAGCCGGAGACGATCGAACATCTCCTGCTGGCCTGCCCGGCGTACCTCCAGCAGCGGGGCCCACTCCTGCAGGAGTTCCGCCGCCTGGGCCTCCCCTCTGGCAAGGAGGAAGATCTCCTCTTCCCCGGCCAACACCACCTTTCTGCACTTCGAGGCGTCGTGGAGTTCCTTGACTCGTCAGGGCTCTCCGCACGCCTCTAAGGACATTTCTACAAGCGGGAAGGCCTCACGGCCTCCCACCCCACCCCGGGCCTGACCGGCCTGGCACAACACCCCTGCAGACTCTGCAGCACACCAAGGCCTTCCATCTCGGCCTGATACGTGCCGCCTATGCCTGCCGGTTTTGCTTCGCCCAGCCATGGCGACTCCACTCTATCCCTTCTTTCGCTCCCACTTACCCCTCCCCGTTGGCGCTGAGCCGTGCTCCCTCAAGGGCTGCAGAAGATAGCGCCAACCTTTCCCTTTCCCTCAAGAACCACTTATCATCATCGCGCGGCGACGATTTCATCTCCATTGACGTCATACGGAACCTCACGGCGACGGCGACGGCGACGCCGACGGCAGAAATCTGCTTTGGTTTCCATATAATTGCTATCGCAATAATAGGCTCCTCCTGCATCATTACATTGCTTCAAGCGAGATTTCCAACCATTGAAGGCGTCACTGACGGTAGGCCTCCTTAGGAATGTGCTTTATAGCCTTGGTGCAAGCCTCTTCGACTTTGCCAACTGTCGCGAAATGTTGTCCTTTCATGGGAATTTTCAAGCGCAGAAAGAAGAAGCCTGGGAGAGCCACGTCAGGACTGCAGGGCGGCTGGGGAACCGTTGGCATCTTCCAATCGGCCATGAAGCGGGTACGAGGAAGGCGGTGCAGGCTGCATGGTGCGTTGTCATGGTGAAGTTTCCAATCGCCCCGATATCAGGCCGGGTGCGATGAATCCTTCGTTTGAGTCGCTTGAGCACTTTCACGTAGAATTTGGCGTTCACGGTTGTGCCATGGGGTACAAACTCATGGTGGACAAGGCCACTGATGTCAAAGAACACAATCAGCATGGTCTTGACCTTTGACTTGCTAATTCTGGACTTCTTGCGGCGAAGGGACGCCGAGCTGTGCCACTTGGCACTTATCCTTTTTTGTTTCGGGGTCGTATTCGAACACCCAAGTCTTGTCACCTGTGATGACATTGTGCAAGACGTGGGGGTCACTTTCGCACAAGTTCCAAACCTCCTGGCACGTTTCAACTCGGTTCGATTGTTGGTCGCCCATTAACATTTTGCGCAATATCTTCGCGCACACTTTTCGCATCTGAAAATTATTCGTCAAAATCTTGTGAACGGTACTTTTATTGCGATAGCGATTATATGGACACTTCAACCGGATTTCTGCCGTCGCCGTCGCCGTCACCGTCGCCGTGAGATTCCCTATAGATAAAATCTTCGCCGCGCGCCGTATGCCCGAGCGGAAGCGTGCGGGGACGAGCGCTATCACGGAGAGCGAACGCACTCAATGTCCTACGCGCAAGCAAGGAAGCGGGAAGCCAGCGCCGGAGGGAGCGGGGGGGGGGGGGGGCGCACTTCTACTCTGCCAACAACCGCGCTCGTCGCTCGCTCGCACCGTCGCTTATCTCCACACGGCTCTGACCTTTATGCGCCGTGCATTCGCCGCTCAGTTTCCGTTGAAGCAATAGACCGCACGTACCTTCGCCCGTTGCTGCGGCGTATGCGCTTGCTGCCAGCGTTTTGACAGTCGTTGTCTGCAGTCACTCAGTGTGATCTATTCATGTTTGTTTGTGCGCGCTCACACCACGCTTGTTCAATCAGTTAGTAATAGTCGGGCCACATTTTCCAACGCACGCTACACATGCAATGCTGCCCTGGTCGGCAGTGCAGCGCTACAGGTGTGTCCCTTCGCACGCGCTGCCCACGGGAAGCGCTTCTCATCAACACCACCGTTTCACACGCGCCTTCTCGTGGTCATCAAGTCTCTCTTCATGTCGGTCTACTTACGCCGCAGCACACCTGCTTACTTAATCAGCTCATGTTTACTACAATTCATATTGCTACCAAAGCCGCTCACCTTACTTCGTATGACATTGCTGTGTTGCTATCGCATTCATTGCTTCGCCCTTAGGGCGAAACTGTGACATTTTTTGGAATGTTTACTGTCTGTGCCACTAAACGGACACTCAAACGAGCGTCTGAGTACAAAAGATCTCTCGCGCGCATCACATTTTCGTCGGTGATGGTCGTTGATGGCGGTACAGCGCGGGCTTCACCGCTGACCTCTTCACCACCTTCTAAAAAGACCGTGTGCCCCCGGTAAACTTGACGTTGTGACAAACAATTATCACCAAAAGCTGTCTTTATAATAGGAAAAGTTTCCTCTGCAGACTTGCCGAGTTTAACACAAAACTCGATGGCGGTCCTTTGTTCCAACGAGCGCTGCAATACAGCTTGCACGGTGAATGAAAATGAGTTGACGAAAAAAATGCCAGGCCTGCGCGGCACACGCAGCACAGTCACAGCGTAAGATAGAGGAGCGTTTCGACAGTACTACCTAGTAATTTGAGTGAATGCGTGAGGAACGCGCTTGGGACGCCGTTGCGCGTGCAAGCCGACGCGTTCCATCGCCGATGGCTAGCGCCGTTCGGCCCAGCCAAGCAGCGGACAATGCAACTACGGTTGTCACATTCGCTCCCACTGCAACGCGCCCGATGCGGCCTGCTTGGGACTCCGTCGCGCGTGCAAGCCGACGCGTTCCATCGCCGGCGGCATCATCGTCACCCGAAACGGCTATTGCAATAAGCCCATAACAGCTTACGCTGTAAAACCTTGTCCTTACTCTCCAGATGGTCGCAGACGACTGAGCGACCGCGCGTGCGTAAGCTATCTTCCCCCAACACCAATCCCAACTGGTCTTAACGCGCTGCGACGTATAGTCGCTTCACAATATAATCACTGACATTACTTTTCGGACAAACCCTGTATATGAACACTTCAGCAAGTGATCCCTTTCATCAAGCAGGTTGGTCGCGGAACCGATGACAGCCAATGAGGCAACCAATGACACCCCAGGGGGCAACTGAGTTGATCAGGCGCGAAGGCACTCGCGCGGACATCGGCGTGCTTGGCAAAAGGGACGTCCCCTCGTTCATTCGACGCCACCGACGGGACGAGTAAGGCACCGCCGGCGCCAGGAGGTCGAGGTGTTCATGAGAAAAAATAACTATGGCAACTTCACAACACCACACCCCTACGGAATACAACTAAGCTTGTCAGCGAGCTAGCTTTACTTCCACATGGCTGACATCACTGGTACTCGCGAAAAATACTTTTGAAGAATGCTACTAGCCATATTTTTTTGCGACAGGGCCGTCCCCCTGTCAGCGAGGGGGCGATGCGGAAATCTGAGGGGGGGGGGGGGGGTCAGGACATCCGGACATCCCCCCTGGATGCGCGCCTGGTTCTGAAACGCGCTGGATGTGAAACAACTTTCAAGTAGTCAACATTTTGTCTGCGGTAATTGCGCACATTGCTAGGCGGATTGTTAGCGTAGGTGAGTTGGCACTTTCTTAGCGTTTAGCATTCAAAAATAGTTTCTTTTTAACGCCAGCCATATGATATATTGGTGTCTTCGCTGAGCTACTTCCATGTGGCCAATGCGAAAGGGCGCGGAAGGTGGTGGCTGCAGCGTGGATTCCACTTGACAGCGCAAATCCGAAAGAACGGATGGACAATATACTCCCACCATGTTCTTGCTGTATATTTTAGTGGATGTTCAAAAAAAAAGAAACGTCGTGCGTACAGGTGACAGCTAAATGTCGGTATAAATACCCTGTAACTGAACGGTACCCGCAAGCAGTTCAATGAGACGAAAGCAGACGACTGCTTACACGTCACTTAGTTGCAGATGATAGTTACTGGTTCCGCAGTCGCTGCTGCAGAGTACACACATTTTCACTGTCGTCTGTACGCATGATGTTTCTTGAATTTTTTTTTCAATGACGAGTAAGTTCGGTGAGAAATGTTGTTTTTTTACTATTTCTTAGTGAGAAAAAAGTTAGTGCAGGCGCGGATGGTTTAGGAAACTATTGTATAGGAAAATGGGTCAGCAGACAGCCTGTTGCGGCTTATGGAAAACAATCTTCTCACCCGCAGTGACGGATTCTCAGCAAAGTGCTGCAGTAGCTTTTCATCGACACGTGCTGCCAATGCTCTTGCCGTGAATCCCGGCTCATGAACAACGTCCAGAACCTCTGCTCTGTAGTGATCGATGGGGCAAACTCCCGATGGCGTGGCCGACCCCGGCAAGAACAAGGCGAAGAGAAAGTGAAGTACAGATCAGTCTCTACAGTAGACAGACAGAGAATTGTGGACACCTTTAGAAGGGGACGAAATTTGAAGCAGTTGGCAGCTACCCTTGGAATTAGCATCAAAACGGTGCGCTCCATTGCAGCTTGAGATAGGGATCACACAAGACAGCGCTGAGGATCTGCAAGAAGGTTTGGGCCAGACATCGCTAGCACTGTTTGTGATATAGTGGATGAGGATCCGGCATTTACTCACAATCAAATACGGACGACACTATCTGAAAGGTACCAAGGACTTCAAGTAAGCACGTCTACTATTGGCCGACTGCTCGATGGTCATGGCTACACCCTGAAGCTTGCCACTCCCAGACCAGCTGATCGTAACCGGTGCGACGTGAAGCGTGACCGCAGAGACTACGCGCAGTGACTCCAAAATCAAACTTGAAATCTCTCCAGAATTTATGTCAATGAGACAAATTTCAATGTCTGGTGTGCCAGAAGCTTCGCCAGGGCAAAGCGCGGAACACCAGCAGTTCGAATGGTGCCTAGCCCGAAGGGTGCAAACATAAACATTATAGCGTGTATGTCTGCAGATGGATTAATTCTCTGGAAGGCAGTAGATAAATTTCATTGGCTAGTACTCAGTAAATAGACAGTTTTAGTATTGCGGAAACGGCACCACGCTAAACGCAATAGCGGGGTCAGACTGCGCATGCTCAGAACGCTATTTCAGTTTTGCGGGTAGCGTGCGTCCGCTATTTTTCAAATATAGCGGAGACGCTAAACGCTCGCTAAGTTTTTAGCGTTGCAAACATGGTGGCACCCTCGGCCCGAGCGCTTGACATGCAGGCTCGTTTCAAGGCTTGGCGTGGATCCACACGGCTAGTTTGGTTGTCGAGCTGCTCAGTTTGCAGCTTTGACTACTCGCAGCTAGATGGTTTTGCGCTTAGCGGCGCATCGTTGTCTTACGCTATACTAAAACTCTATCGAACAGCGTTCCGCAAAGATTTTGCGTGCGTAACACGCTAACGCTAACGCAAGCATTTTCCGCAATACTAAAAGTCTCTAATTTCTTGCTGAAGCCTCGAAGTTCAACAAAATGACCCCACCAGCCACGCCGTATTCACTTTTGACAACGCACTGGCCCACCATCGCGCTGAAAACGCCATCCTCGCAAGCATGACACACTCTGTGAAGAAACTGCCACCCTACAGCCCCTTCTTCAATCCTATTGAAGAGATGTTTTCAAAGTTCAAGTGGCATCTTAAAGGTTTCCTGAGCGAGCGCCGCCAAGAATTGCTCACAACTCCACCGGGCATGACAAAGAAAGACCACCGACGGGCCACGCTCATCGAGGAAGCCGTGCACTCCATGCCGCCAGCACAAAGTGCGGACTGTGCTTCATGTGACTAGCACACCTTTTCCTTTTTGGATGCGGCACTGAACTGTTGCAACATGTGAAGGCCATCTTTAATCGACCAGAAAGTTTGCCTCAGTGAGTGCTACTCTAGTTATAAACAAATTTCCATAATTCAATTAACGTATTTCTTTGAACCCTTTTACAATAAACAGCAATACATTTTGCTATGTTTCATTTCAGTTACAGCCGTCCCAGTATAACTTAATTAGTAGGGTAGTGAGCAAGCGCTAACAGGGCACATGGCTTCCAGACAGATTAAAAGAGAATAAAGAGTTAAGTTAAATATGGGGTTTTTCGTGCAGCACCATGAGACATGCCGTAGTGGGCGATATTGAACTGATTTTCACTACCTGGCGGTTGGACTTGAATCTAAGTATACGAGCGTTGTCAAATTTCGCCCCATCGAAATGCGGTCGCCGAGAGCGCGGTCGAACCCGCGCTCAGCAGCGCAAAACCATATTTATTGGGTGTACCGCGGCGAGTCGAAAATCTCAGGCCCTTGCACGCAGAGGTAACGATGCTCAGCGATTGAAAGGGCATCGCTGCAAAGGAGCCCTCGGTCCACTGAGTTAAAACATTGTTGTTAACGATGATAGCCAGAGCCTTTGGGACGAATTTGATACCCCGTGATCACACATTGTTGACTGATGGTGCAAAAAAATTGTCGCAGTTTCACCTGAAAGGTGAAGCATCAATTGTGATAGCAAATTTGTAGAGAGCTATA
Organism: Dermacentor silvarum; assembly: GCF_013339745.2. Classification (NCBI taxonomy): domain Eukaryota; kingdom Metazoa; phylum Arthropoda; class Arachnida; order Ixodida; family Ixodidae; genus Dermacentor; species Dermacentor silvarum. The sequence goes on from NC_051159.1 coordinate 22,708,880, forward strand.
CTGAGTAATGATGGTAGCTTTATCAGCTGTATAAATTTGGACATGCAGCAGCACCGGCAACACGCAAAACTGTTGTCGACGCCGTCGGCGTTTTGCTCGCGTTCGCACAAAATGCGTGCGGCGTTGGTGACTGTTGCCGGAGCCTCTGATATAAATAGGCACTTGGTGCCGCAGCTACACGTCGCCTCCCTTCCCTCCCCCCCCCCCCCTCTTTAAGGCCTTTCGCGCGGCGGAAGAAGGCGCGTTTGCTCTACATATATGGTGATTGTAAAGGAGGAAAGAGACGCCTACTTCTGCAGCCCTTAAGGGAGCACGGGGCAGAACGCGCGTTTGTTCTCTGCCGTGGGTTCACTCCCCGTGGAAGCGCGCGTTCCTCGCGCCCTTTCACTCGCACATACAGCGTTCGGCGGCGCGCGGCGACGATTTTATCTCCATTGACGTAATACGGAACCTCACGGCGACAGCGACGGCAACGGCGACGCCGACGGCGACGCCGACAGCAGAAATCTGCTTTGGAGTGTCCATATAATTGCTATCGCAATAAAAGAGCCAACCCTCATGCGGTGCGATTATGGCGCTTAAGTTGCTGAGCAGTCCGTTCAGCCGGAAACGAAGTATACGATACAGGGTGCCGCAACCATCATGCCCCAATATTTAAAAATATGCAAATGGCACGTAGCTGGAGAGAACCGAGGTAATCTTGCTTGCCGTTGCTTGGAGATACTGAAATTATTTTTGCATTCCGTCTAATTACATAATTAATCTTGATTATTCAACTTGTCAAACATAAAAATTAGTTGAAAAGTTTCAATGAAAAAATTGTAGAGCAACGTGAAAAACTGCAAATGCAAAGTGCTTTTCCGGGCGTGTAAGAAGTGTGATGTGTGGTGCGCGACGGTGATATTTGTGGTGTGCGACAAGGTGCGGTACATTTAAACAAGAAGCAGACGACAAGGAGAGCGCGCGCCGCTCTACCACGCCGCGCCGAAAACGACGACGCCGAAGACTGTCCGGCGCGTGAACACGCAGCACAAGAAAAACACCAAAAGAAAGCGAATCCAATCACAAAGGAACACGGAGCCTCGAGCAGCCAATGAGAAATCGACGAATCGACCAGAGCAGCAGAAAAAGGAGCCGCGCTGGCAGTAGGCGGAGGAGTTCCAGAAGCGGCACCAGGAGAAGGTCGGCCACCGGATCGGGAGTTGAAGACGGCCGTCGGGTTCCGGACCCGAGCCACCAGGACTTCACCCGGCCGGGGCCTCCTGCCAACCCATTCCTGGGCGCCGCCACTCCATCCGTTCGAGAACTGCTGCCCGAGGCCGGCAAGCGTCTGCGCCCGTGGGCAGAACGAGAGCTGTCGGGCTACGGGCCCGAGCTCCACGACCAGCTGCCCGGCCAGAACGCCGCCGCCCTCAACCCCTGCTGCCAAGCCGCCTGCTTTCCCGGGCATCGCCACCCTGCCCGATAGTCAACTGCTGCTGCCCGAGGCCGGTGAGCGTCTGCGTCCGTGGGCAGAACGTGAGCTGACGGGCTACGAGCCCGAGTGCCACGATCAGCTGCCCGACCAGAACGTCACCACCGTCGGTCCGAGCTGCCTGTCTTCTTCCTCTGAGCCAGAGCTGCCACGCTCTGGTAGCCGGTCCGATACAGCGACCTTTGGTGAGACCAACAACGCTTCTCTCGTCTCCGCTTCGCCGCGTCGAGACTGTAGTGCATAGGCACACCCGCAGCCTGCCCGAACTTGCCTCATAACATTAGCGTTCCAGCTACGTGTTTTCATCTGATCTTTGTGTGTTTGTTTTTATGGGTTAATTTTCGTTTCTAGTTTAATTAAAAGTTTGTGTGTGTGTTTCTCGACAAACGGCTTTGTCCTCGATTGGGTTCTGGGAGGCTCCGCCTCAGAGAACCGCCAGAAATATTAGACAAAAGAACCTGCGCATCACAAATTGGCGTCCGCGAGACAGGACGAAGCCGTTTGTTTGGATTCTGTTGCTAATTCTAACATTTGAAAAAAACATGGCTAGCACGCGAGAGCTGTTAGCTTTAGCCGAACGCATGGGGCTTGAGGGAGCAGAGCTAAAAGCGTGGTTCGCCGAGCGGCAGGCGCGAGCGCGAGAAGAACGCACTGCGGAGCGAGAAGCGAAAAGAGAACAGATTGAGCGCGAGGCAAGTGTTTTGCAGTTGCGTCTGAGGGTCACGGAGGCTGAAAGGGCACGCTCACTGAGAGAGATTTGCGAGCTGGAGTCGTATGAAAGCTCTATTGAGCAAGCGTTTGACGCGGGCTTCAGGCTCAGCAGTTCGAAATCTCTGTCTAGGAAGTGCCCCGAACGCCGTCACGGTTTTTTGTGCACTGAACAAGAGGGCAGCAGAGAAATGAACAGGATAATAACCAGCCTGGAGGCTGAGGATAGCTCAGGGAGCAGACAGCAGGCAGCTTCTCATGAAATCGAGGCACCCATGCGCATCTGTGCTAATAAAAGCGCATTGAATAAAGAGGCACAAATGCCGTCAGAAAGCCCGACAGGCTGGGCAATAATGGTGCGCATGGAGAATGACCTCGAAGAGGACAAGGTCAACAAGGAGGTACGCATGCGAACCTGTGCTAGTAAAAGCACATCAGATAAAGAGGCACAGATACCTCTACAAAGCCCGACGTACTGGGCAAAGGTTCCCATTGCCAATGGCCTCGAAGAGTATGAGGCGAGCAATGAGACGCTCACCCACTCTTCCGGTGTGCCCCTTGCAGTGGGGACAAGTGGCCTCGTCAGGTGCGAGGACCACCCAGATGAATCACCTCAAGAGGTGAGCTTGCCTGTCTGCATCCCGGAAGACCCGATAGGTCCAATTGCAATGAACTTGAGTACCGATGTACTCACCAATGAGATGAATCCAGATAGCTCACCCCAAGAGGTGATCTTGCCTGTCGGCTTCCATGAAGGCCAAATAGGCCAAGATGCAAGGATGAGTGCAGATGCACATGCTAAAGAGACGAGCACAAAATCAAAGGAAGGGATCTGTGACTTACAGTGCGAGTCACATTGCCAGTCAGCACTAAATGATGACGTGCGCATGCTAGGCCTGGGTAAATGCATATTGGGAAAGGTCCTGACAACGTCGCAGGATCATTCCGCTAAACAACCCACTGGTGAGAGTCACAAAGTAATCTCGCGAAGGTTAGCACATTGGCTAGGCATGGTGACCTTTGAATCAGTTCAGCACCTCAGTCAGGTCATTCAGAGGTCCTCGTATGTGCGTTTCGCAAGGTGCAAGAAATTGGCTCCGGGGCGGTCCTCTAGAACGCAGAAGAGGCGTGCGGTTCGTCTCATCTGGGACGCAATAACTTAAGAAACTGATGATTAGCCGGTTGCCATGTCAGGATTTTGACCTTGGACGGAAACATATTTGTTGTGAATAGAGGACTTGGTCTGCAACTTTAAAGTACTTTATGTGAAGTTGTTTTTGTGAGTGTGCTTTATATGCCCCATAAACATTGTTTTGAACTTGTAAGGGCTTTCGCTTGTTGTGTGCATTCGTCAGGGTTGTGCTTGAACGCCCTGTGAACTTTCTTTGGAACTTGCCAGCTCATGATTATTCTGACGGGTGTTCTCACTGAACTTTATATCTATCAGTGTAATGACATCAACTCAATGTGCTGTGTGTTTGGACCAAGGATAGGTGGTGAAGACACAGTGAGCATAAGTGTGAAAGGTGTCGCGCACTGACCGGCAGTTTTTCCTGTGGAAAAACTTGTCCCAAAAAGGGGCTTATGTGATGTGTGGTGCGCGACGGTGATATTTGTGGTGTGCGACAAGGTGCGGTACATTTAAACAAGAAGCAGACGACAAGGAGAGCGCGCGCCGCTCTACCACGCCGCGCCGAAAACGACGACGCCGAAGACTGTCCGGCGCGTGAACACGCAGCACAAGAAAAACACCAAAAGAAAGCGAATCCAATTACAAAGGAACACGGAGCCTCGAGCAGCCAATGAGAAATGGACGAATCGACCAGAGCAGCAGAAAAAGGAGCCGCGCTGGCAGTAGGCGGAGGAGTTCCAGAAGCGGCACCAGGAGAAGGTCGGCCACCGGATCGGGAGTTGAAGACGGCCGTCGGGTTCCGGACCCGAGCCACCAGGACTTCACCCGGCCGGGGCCTCCTGCCAACCCATTCCTGGGCGCCGCCACTCCATCCGTTCGAGAACTGCTGCCCGAGGCCGGCAAGCGTCTGCGCCCGTGGGCAGAACGAGAGCTGTCGGGCTACGGGCCCGAGCTCCACGACCAGCTGCCCGGCCAGAACGCCGCCGCCCTCAACCCCTGCTGCCAAGTTGCCTGCCTTCCCGGGCATCGCCACCCAGCCCGATAGTCAACTGCTGCTGCCCGAGGCCGGTGAGCGTCTGCGTCCGTGGGCAGAACGTGAGCTGATGGGCTACGAGCCCGAGTGCCACGATCAGCTGCCCGACCAGAACGTCACCACCGTCGGTCCGAGCTGCCTGTCTTCTTCCTCTGAGCCAGAGCTGCCACGCTCTGGTAGCCGGTCCGATACAGCGACCTTTGGTGAGACCAACAACGCTTCTCTCGTCGTCTCCGCTTCGCCGCGTCGAGACTGTAGTGCATACGCACACCCGCAGCCTGCCCGAACTTGCCTCATAACATTAGCGTTCCAGCTACGTGTTTTCATGTTATCTTTGTGTGTTTGTTTTTATGGGTTAATTTTCGTTTCTAGTTTCATTAAAAGTTTGTGTGTGTGTTTCTCGACAAACGGCTTTGTCCTCGATTGGGTTCTGGGAGGCTCCGCCTCAGAGAACCGCCAGAAATACTAGACAAAAGAACCTGCGCATCACAAGAAGCTCGCGAATACGCAAAGTGCCTCGAGCGGCCAGTCACGCGGAAATTTTGCGTGTATTTGGGGGCTTCTTTGACGCTAGGAAGAGCACTTTTATGCGGTACGTACTGAGCAACAGAAAGATCCTGACTCGGCTACAAGAAAAAAAAAATCACGCAAGTTTGCACTCGGTCGCGCAAAGGTTAGACACAGCGAAGCTTACTGGCTGCTACTGCCAGTGACGAACTTGGTTGCTGCTCCTGGTTGCTGCATGCCAGGTGCGACAGCGCTCCTGGCATGCCACAAACGCAGGCAGGCTAACGAAGGTTGGCACAGTGCCAGGAACGCTGCTGCTATGACGCAATGCTTTATGAAAGGTAGACTTGGCGTTATGAGTTAGTAATGTTAAGCAAGATGCTCATTATTTTAAAGTACGAATGACCTCAATGACGACATGCACGAATCAAAACAACTGCTGTACTAGTAAAATAACTGTTTACCTTACCACTACTGACTTCATCAGACATGTTCCCAGTGGGCCTCATTCTTGAATTACTTGTTTTAACAGTGAAGCTGTTTAAGCCAGCCGTAATGTGTGGTTCGTATCAAGAAACTGCCGCGCCGTAGCCATGGCAGCAAGGACAAGGAGGAGGAGACATGCGCACGCGGTGGTCTCTGAACTGAACAGGACGGTTGCGCAATTTCGGTGTGCGATCATGTGAACACCAGGCGAGGAATTTCTTTTTCGAGGACGTGGGCCACATGCTGAAGGCCTTGGCTATTTGAGGAAAGCACCCGTTTTTCAGTAATCATTTTCGGTAAAAATTGCAGTATGTAAACTATACTATTATAATAATAGTTTTATATTTTTAGTTTTGAGATCAATCTTCCTAATAGTATTTTTATACGGACGATTCGTCTCAATAGATTTCATTAATGAAAAAGGCGTTCGGCCGATCTACTCAGCGCCGGAGGACATGGGCACGGAAAGATCTGCTTAGTCTTGCACATGGAGAGCATCTGTTGACAAGTAAGAGGAGGTAGAAAGAGCGCCATTTCTTTCTTCCGTTGCGCCGGGAATCTTTCTTAACAGCCCAACATAGTACTCTGATAAACGCTACGCTGCCTACTTCATTCGACCTTACACGTCAGTTTGCCAAGCACCAAAGGTCGTCCCATAATTGTTTTCATTGCCTAAAATGAGACAATTTATATATTTCTGACCCTTAGAAAAAGCAAGGCTTTAGGTAAATATCTTTGGATATGAAATTAAATGTGTAGCTGACCTAATTATCACCTCAAGTCTTAACGTATATGTTCCACCTGCGCCTCATATGTGGTGTCGCCATGAAATAGACACAAATTGTAAATGTTATTGTCATACACAAAGTAGGCGACGCCTCTGAACTGTCACGTTATAGGCCAATCTTCATTCCATTAGTTATTCCTAAAGATCTAGAAAAATATATTTAGCTTCGTAGAACTAATTTCTTAAAGAAGTATTCCATTTTATAGAATTATAGGTTCGGTTTATGACCAAAACAATCCTCCAAACTGACACTGCTTAATTAGCGTGGAGCAGAGGTAGAACACCAGGCTTCTAATCTGAAGGTCGTAAGTTCGAATCCTCCTCCAGTCCACTACATATTCAAGTATAGAGTGGCACCTGACACCCTCAAAAGAATTGCCGAGAGCTAGTGGAGCTATACTAGTCCAGGTCCAACCAAATTAGGAAGGCTTACTAAGCTTCAACAAAGTCACTCTCTCACCAGAAAAGGAATTGGCCTCCCTGGTGCAGTATTCGGCCACTACCTCCCTCATGACTCCTGTAATTAACTCATGCCTCTCAGTCCCCAGCGGCTGCGGTGCACCGGATCAAGGCGGTGGTCAGACCTACGACGCGGTAGAGGGTGATAAAAGAATCGCTGGAACCGGACAGGCCACTGCTGGAAAGTGAACCTGGCAACATTCAACACGCGTACGGTCTCGAGTCAGGCTATCTTAGCTGGCTGTTTGAGAAATTATCATGCATTGCCTAGGATATTATTGGCCTTAGTGAGGTTAGAAGATCTGGTGAGGCTTATACAGTGCTGACTAACAGCCACGTCCTCTGCTACAGAGGTCTTTCAGATAAGAGAGAATTCGGAGTAGGATTTCTAGTCCATAAGGACATAGCGGGCAACATTGATGAATTCTACAGCATTAATGAGAGGGTAGCAGTCGCCGTAATAAAGCTGAATTGGAGGTATAGAATGGAGGTTGTGCAAGCCTACGCCCCAACCTCCAGTCACGATAATGAATAGAACAGTTTTATGAAGATGTTCAATTAGTGATGAGAAAGGTGCAAACTCAGTATATTGTAGTCATGGGCGACTTCAACGCAAAAGCGTGAAAAGAGGAGGCTGGTTAGCAAGCAATTGGCAGCTACGGCATCGATTCTAGGAACACTAGAGGAGAGATGTTGGTAGAATTTGCGGAAAGGAATAGACTCCGAATAATGAATACCTTCTTCAGGAAGTGTAGCAACAGGAAGTGGACCTGGAAAATCCCTAATTGAGAAACAAGGAATGAAATAGATCTCATACTCTTTGCCGATCCCAGTATAGTGCAGGATTCTATCGTAGGTGTTAGGTAGGGTAAAGTTCAGTGACCATAGGTTAGTGAGGTCTATGATTTCTGTGAATTTGAAGACATGAATAAAATGCATCAAGAAGAAACAGGCCAACCTAGACACAACAAAGGTAAAAGCCGACCAATTCAGACTGGTGCAAGCAAACAAATATGCAGCTTTAGAGCAGGAAGATGAAGATAACGTAGCTATGCTGATCTCAGAAACAGCAAGTAAAGTGGGAGGTAAGGCACCAAGGCTACCAGTAGGTAAGCTCTCTCAAGTAACAAAGGACCTAATAAAAATCAGGCAAGTTTGCACTCGGTTGCGCAAAGCTGAGGCACAGCGAAGCTTACTGGCTGCTGCTGCTACGTATGAACTTGGTTGCTGCTAGGTCTTAACTTGGTTTAACTTAACTAGGCGTGTCGGAAGGTATTCTCGAGCGATCATTTTCGGAGGTACCTCCCTTTCGCGACATTTCGCATGACTAGCGCTGGACGCGTGGGCGCCTACGAACGACAGCGCTCCTGGCATGCCACAAACGCAGCTAGGCTAACCAAGTTTGGTACAGTGCCAAGAACGCTGTCGCTTGTCGACGCCGATCGCGTGGGCGACATTTCGCGTGACTAGCGCTGGACGCGTCGGCGCCTACGAGCAACAGCGTTCCTGGCATGCTACAAACGCAGGCTGGCGAACCAAGGTTGGCACAGCGCCAAGAACGCTGCTGCTTGCCGACGCCGAACGCGTTGGAGGCTAGCCGTTCGATATCAATCGGCCAGCTTCGCTGTGTCTTGAGCTTTGCGCGGCCTAGTGCAAGCTTTCGCCTTTTGTTTTCTCCTGGCTCAGCGCGCCGCGGAGAGAAGTGTAAGTGGTTCGTGTGGAAAGGGAAAGGTTGACGCTATCTTCTGCAGCCCTTGAGGGAGCACGGCTCAGCGCCAACAGGGAGGGGAATGTGGGAGAGAAAGGGGATAGGGTGAAGTCGTCACCATGGCTGGGCGAGGCAAACCGGCAGGCTGTGGCGGCACGTATCAGGCCGAGATGGTAGGCCTTAGAGTGCAGATTACACCGCAGGGGTGTTGTTCCGGACCTGTCAGGTCTGGGGTGGGTTGGGAGGCCGCGAGGCCATCCGTCTGTTGCAGAAATATGGTCTTAGAGGCGCGCGGAGAGCCCTGACGAGTCAAGGTACTCCACGACGCCTCGAAGTGCAGAAAGGTGATGTCGGCCGGGGAAGAGGAGATCTTCCTCTTTGCCAGAGGGGAGGCCCAGGCGGCGGAACTCGTGCAGGAGTGGGCCCCGCTTTTGGAGGTACGCCGGGCAGGCCCGCAGGAGGTGCTCCGTGGTTTCCGGCTCCCCGCAGGAAGTGCAGGCCGGGGACGTCGCTCGTCCAAGGCGATGGCTGCGTGCTGCCGTCCAGCTGCAGCCAATCCGGAGCCGGAGCAAGAGCGAAGTCTCCCTGCGAGCTAGGCCTCGCTGGGGGAGTGGGCGTGGGGGGCGTCCCAGTGACACCCGTTTGTCTGGGTGGTGGGTCACCAGGTGTCGCCGTAGCCTAAGTCTGGTGAAGTCCGCCTCCGTCACGGCCTGGCTGAGGGGCACAGTGGCATGATGGGCGTCTTTCGCCAGGTTGTCGGCTTCCTCGTTACCCGAGATCCCTACGTGGGCGGCGATCCAGTGTAGGGATACCGGGTGGCCTGCATCCTGCAGCGCCGTCCAAGACTGGCGCTTTCTGGCCTCTGTAAGCCGAGGAGGGGCCTTGGAATCGCAGAGGATGGCTGCCGGCACGCCTGGGACGGCCAGGTGGAGGCCTGCCCACTCCGCTGCTGTCGAGCTGGCATGTCTGGGCAGACGACACTGCTTGCTCTTCTGCAGGGCAGGTGCCATGCAAGCTGCCGTGGCAGAGCCGGTGTCTGGGACCACCGAACCGTCGACGTACACCAGGAGGTGGTCTCCGAGAGTCTCGTCCAGGAGGCTGGCGGCTGTTTAATTGCTGCAAGGCACAGGTAGGTGATAAGGACTGGGGGTCTCTGTGGTGGGGGCAGCTGTACCGCGTTCACCGGTGGGTTGCCAACTACCTCCTCATAGAGGTGGCACAGCTGGCCCATCCTTGAGGATGGACGGGACTGGAGGCGACGCAGCAGGCCTCTGCCGTCAGGAGCATGGTGGAGGCGGTCGACATGGCTTAGTCCCTGTTGAAGAAAGAGGAGCGACAGGGGCCATGCCTCTGCAAGGGTGGCGGCGACCTGCGAGCTCCGTGGGACGCCCAGGCAGAGTCGGATGGCCGCCCGGTGCTGCAGCTCCAACTTTCCGAGGCGAGGTGGCGGCAGCGCCACCAGCGGGAGAGCGTACCACAGACGTGATGTGGCCGCCGCCTCGTAGAGCCGCAGGGCCTACCTGACGGAGCAGCCCTCTCCGCGGGCAAGAAGCTGTGACACGGCCTTGCGGACCCGGATCGTCTGCGCCTGCATGGCCCCGACAGCCGGTTGCCAGGTTAGCCGGTGGTCGATGCGCAGCCCAAGGTAGGAAACAGTCGTACTCCATGGGATACGCACGCCCTCCAGCTGCAGCCGGAGAGCCGAGCGTCGCGCAGCTGCTCTTGGGTGGACGAGGAGGGCCACCGTCTTCCCCGTCGACACCGCAAGACCAATGCTGCCCAGGTAGGCGGCTGTGGCATCCAGGGCTCTCTGGAGGGCCAGGCGCACGTGACGGCTGGACTGTGGCGGTCCCCGCACCCACAGGGCGATGTCGTCCGCGTAGATGGAGCACTCCACTTTGTAGTGGGGGTCGGTCGGCACTGCAGCAGGCAACCGGGCCAGGGCGAGGTTGAAGAGAAATGGGCTCACCACTGACCCTTGTGGTACGCCTGCTGCCACCGGACGGGGAGTGCTCCTTGCATGGCCCACGCAGACCCTGAGGGTGCGGTCGTTCAGGAACGATGACAGGAACCGCCGCAGGTTGCCGCCAATGCCCAGGAGGTCCAGAGCCTGCTGGCCGACCGCATGCGGGAGGCCATCGAACGCCCCTTTGGTGTCGATGAGGAGGAGCAAGGCGAGGTCTCCGATGGCCCTGGCGTCCTCCAGGGTGGAGACGACGTCAGCGATGGAGTCCGCAGTGCACCTTCGGCGCCGGAAGCCTGTCTGCTGGTCCGCAAGGAACCCGCAGGCGCGGGCCACCCATTCGAGCCGTGCCAGAGCAATGGCCTCCATCACCTTACTGGCAGCGGAGGTGAGGGAGACTGGTCGGTATGAAGACAGATCGCTGGCCGGCTTTTTGCCCTTCAGAATGGGGGCCACGATGGCTGTGCGCTAGGCCTCCGGCACCTGTCCTGACCCCCAGATCTTGTTGTAGCAATCGAGCAGGCGTTGTTGCTCACTGGTGGCCAGGTTGCGAAGCATCTGGAGTGTCACTCCATCTGCTCCTGGTGCACTGCGACGCTTTCCCCTCCTCAGGGCCGCCTGCAGCTCGTGGAGCGTCAATGGGTCCTGGCAGATGGCCGCCATCTGGCTGGCCGCCCACTCAGGATGGAGCTCCAGCACGCAGGCAGGCGGGCTGGCAGGGGGACGACCGACCGGCAGGGTGGCAGCAGTGAGGGCGGCAGGGGGGGGGGGGCGAAACGGTCAGCTAGTAACTCCGCCAGTGCCGCCTCACTGATACCCAGCGAAATGGCCACCGCGAGGACGGGGTAGCGGTTCGCCTTCCTGCCGGTCAGGGACTTTAGGAGGCGCCAGGCCAGGGGAGTCTTCGAGTGGTCCTCGATGGTGGCGCAGAGGCTCCCCCAGCTCTGGTTCCTGGCCTGTCATCTTCAGCGGGCGTCCGCCCTCCTGTACTCTGTCCAGTGTTCTGCGTTGCCCGTCCGGATTGCTCGGCGCTCTACGCGGAGCCTGGATGCACGGAGGTTGAGCAGAAGGAGATCCGGGGCAGGGGTGTCCGGTTGAGCAGAGCACTGGACTGTGGCTGCCTGGGCGCACTTCGTGATGGCGCTCAGGAAGTCACAGCCATCGACCATCTCACTGCAGCGCTTCCTGAACAGGGACCAGTCTGTGACACGTCGTGGTATGTCCGTGACCTCGGCCTTCTCCCACACCCAGGGGTGATCAAGATCGGGAAGTGATCAGAGCCCCAAGTGTCGGGAGTTGTAACCCAGTCGTAGGAGCGCTGCTCGGTGGTGAGGGAGAGGTCGATGGCTGTGCTCACCCCACGGCGGACGTAGGTGGGTCCTCCTTTGTTGAGCACCATCAGGCCAGCACGGCTGATGGCATTGCAGAGGTCCCTGCCTCGGCGGGTGCACCTGCGGCTGCCCCAGTCGGTGTGGTGGGCATTGAAGTCACCACATAGGACTGCTTGCCCGCCGAGGCGTTCTGCAAGCCGCACCAGGCTGGAGGGGTCCCATTGTTGCCAAGGATGGACGTAGATGCTTGCCACGGTCGTGTCCTGCCTATCAAGGCGTACCGTGACAGCGCAGCACTCCATGGCGCCTCCCATGACGTCGGTGACCGGCACCAGCGTGTGGGCCAGGCTGCTGCGGACGTAGAGCGCCGTCCTCGGCTTCCCCCTCTTGTGGGCACCCTCCAGGCAGGGTGCACCTGTGCAGCTCTGCGTCGAGCAGGAGGTGGCGCCAGAGTAGCTGATGTAGCCAGGAAGCCGCAGGTACTCGGCCACAGCATACACCTCCTGCAGTGCGAGGACATCGAAGTCACACTGCAGGAGGTGCGCGCACAGCTCTGTGTGCCGCCGTCGCAGCGAGTTGCTGTTCCATTGGAGAACACTCGGGCGACGGCGGTTGGTCCTTGGGAGGTTGTCGGGTATGTTGCTGTGCAGCTGCTGACATGCCACCTGCCAGGAGGCAGAGGGCTCGGAGGGGGCTCTCAGCAGGCAGCATCGCCCCGATGGCCTTCAGGGTGAGCTGCAGGCTGGCAATGATTTGATCCCGAGGGTCCGGGCTGGGCAATGCCAGCGATGCTGGGGCTGTAGGGGGCTCGGTCACAGGAACGGTTGGCGGCTGGCGTCGAGCCTTCCGTGGGGCCGGTGTGGGGAGCTGGCCGTGGGGGGCCACCTTCAGCTGGGTCGCCTGTGGGTGGCCGGCTAGTGCCTGTGCGTATGAGAGGCCCTGCACAGGCGTTGAGGCGGCCTTTGCCTGCTGGGTCTCCTCCCGCACATCGGCGCGGACTGCACGACGGGAGAGAGGAGCAGGGGCAGCTGCCAAGATGGTTGCCACCCTGCGTTCCTCCTGCCACCTGGGGCAAGCAGGATTGTTTGCGGGGTGGTTGCCACCGCAGTTGCGGCAGTGGGCCGCGTTGGGGCAGCTGTCTCCCTGCTCGTGGGACCTCCCACAGTGTCGACAGCTGGATGGTGAGTCACAGGAGGCGGCCACGTGCCCAAAGCGGCCACACTGCTGGCACTGCAGTGGACGCGGTCTGGACGGTCGCTCCCTGAACCGGAGCTTGTAGAGGCTCACATGCTCAGGGGGAACCGGCCCCGCGAACCTGATCGTGATGGTGTCACCCTCCCTGGTGGCAGCCAGCACTGGGACACCAGACTCGATGGACCCCAGCAGGTCCGCGGGGATGCCGTCGGCCCCTGGACGAATCCTGTGCTCCTGCCTCGCTCGGCAGGCTGCCGGGCAGTCACCGGTATTCCCCGAATCTCCGTTGTGGCGAAGCACCTCGGGGTGGTGGCGTCGGCGGCCATGATGTTGCGCCTGTGATTTACTCTCACAGTGGCAACACCTGGCCGCGCTGAGAGCACCGCCGCTAGAGAGAGGCGTGGTGCTCCTCGGAAAGTACCACCCACCATGGATGGGCGGAAAAGGGCTGTGTCGATGACGGCGGGGTCCATCGGGATGACAGCACACGCCGGTGCCCTTGCGCGGTGGCCTTGGACAACACCAGCTGGAAGCCCTCAGCTGGTGGTGCATGAGTGGGGGGGCCTCCTGTACAGCCGTCTCTGTAGCAGTGCTTGTGCACGCCTGTGAGGACTTCGAGGCCGCAGGAGGGGAAACCTGCTTGGAGGCAGGGGTTTTCCCAGCCTTCTTGTTTTATTGCGATAGTAGTTATATGGACACTTCAACCGGAATTCCGCCGTCGTCGTCGCCGTCGTCGTCGTCGTCGCCGTCGCCGTGAGGTTCCCTATAGATAAAATCTTCGCCGCGTGCCGTATGCCCGAGCGGAAGCGTGGGGGGACGCGCGCTATCACGGAGAGCGAACGCACTCAATCTCCCACGCGCAAGCAAGGAAGCGGGAAGCCAGCGCCGGAGGGAGCGGGGGGGGGGGGGGGGCGCACTTCCACTCTGCCAACAACCGCGCTCGTCGCTCGCTCGCACCGTCTCTTATCTCCACACGGCTCTGACCTTTATGCGCCGTGCATTCGCCGCTCAGTTTCCGTTGAAGCGATAGACCGCACGTACCTTCGCCGCTGCGGCGTATCCGCTTGCTGCCAGAGTTTTGACGGTCGTTGTCTGCAGTCATTCAGTGTGATCTATTCATGTTTGTTTGTGCGCGCTCACACCACGCTTGTTCATTCAGTTAGTAATAGTCGGGCCACATTTTCCAACGCACGCTACACATGCAATGCTGCCCGGATCGGCAGTGCAGCGCTACAGGTGTGTCCCTTCGCACGCGCTGCCCACGGGAAGCGCTTCTCATCAACACCACCGTTTCACACGCGCCTTCTCGTGGTCATCGAGTCTCTCTTCATGTCGGTCTACTTACGCCGCAGCACACCTGCTTACTTAATCAGCTCATGTTTACTACAATTCATATTGCTACCAAAGCCGCTCACCTTACTTCGTATGACATTGCTGTGTTGCTATCGCATTCATTGCTTCGCCCTTAGGGCGAAACTGTGACATTTTTTTTCCTCTCGTTCTGCCTCGGGAGAGTGTGTCGGGGTGGGTCCTTCAGGAACGCCGCCGCAGAGCGGGTGTGGCCGTGCTGCGTCGGGCTGACTGGGGTTGCGTCTGCCTGGGCGTCGCGCTCGAGCACCATCGGCACCGAATCGGCCACGTCTCGGGCGTCTGCAGTAGCAGACGACGCAGCCGCGGACTCGCAATCCTCACCGGCGGCCGGGGGAGCTTCGGTGTCGAAGGGCGCGCCCTCTCTTGGGCAGAGCGCGATGGAGGGAGCCGGTGGTTCGCCGAGCGTCCGAGAAGCGGCGCTCGCGCTCGAGGGGAGCTAGGGCGCCTCGATCATGCATAGGTCGGCGCACTCACTCGTGAGTGAACTCACTCACACTCACTCGCACTCATTTCAAAGGTGTGAGTGCGAGTGCGAGTGAGTGCCACTGAGTGTGAGTGCAGGTGAGTGCGAGTGCGAGTGAGTTCCAGTGAGTGTGAGTGCAGGTGAGTGCGAGTGCGAGTGAGTGCCACTGAGTGTGAGTGCAGGTGAGTGCGAGTGCGAGTGAGTGCCAGTGAGTGTGAGTGGAGGTGAGTGCGAGTGCGAGTGAGTGCCTGTGAGTGTGAGTGGAGGTGAGTGCGAGTGCGAGTGAGTGCCAGTGAGTGTGAGTACAGGTGAGTGCGAGTGAGTGCCTGTGAGTGTGAGTGGAGGTGAGTGCGAGTGCGAGTGAGTGCCAGTGAGTGTGAGTGCAGGTGAGTGCGAGTGCGAGTGAGTGCCTGTGAGTGTGAGTGGAGGTGAGTGCGAGTGCGAGTGAGTGCCAGTGAGTGTGAGTGCAGGTGAGTGCGAGTGCGAGTGAGTGCCAGTGAGTGTGAGTGCAGGTGAGTGCGAGTGCGAGTGAGTGCCTGTGAGTGTGAGTGAAGGTGAGTGCGAGTGCGAGTGAGTGCCAGTGAGTGTGACTGCAGGTGAGTGCGAGTGCGAGTGAGTGCCTGTGAGTGTGAGTGGAGGTGAGTGCGAGTGCGAGTGAGTGCCAGTGAGTGTGACTGCAGGTGAGTGCGAGTGCGAGTGAGTGCCTGTGAGTGTGAGTGGAGGTGAGTGCGAGTGCGAGTGAGTGCCAGTGAGTGTGAGTGCAGGTGAGTGCGAGTGCGAGTGAGTGCCAGTGAGTGTGAGTGCAGGTGAGTGCGAGTGCGAGTGAGTGCCAGTGAGTGTGACTGCAGGTGAGTGCGAGTGCGAGTGAGTGCCTGTGAGTGTGAGTGCAGGTGAGTGCGAGTGCGAGTGAGTGCCAGTGAGTGTGAGTGGAGGTGAGTGCGAGTGCGAGTGAGTGCCAGTGAGTGTGAGTGCAGGTGAGTGCGAGTGCGAGTGAGTGCCAGTGAGTGTGACTGCAGGTGAGTGCGAGTGCGAGTGAGTGCCTGTGAGTGTGAGTGGAGGTGAGTGCGAGTGCGAGTGAGTGCCAGTGAGTGTGACTGCAGGTGAGTGCGAGTGCGAGTGAGTGCCTGTGAGTGTGAGTGGAGGTGAGTGCGAGTGCGAGTGAGTGCCAGTGAGTGTGAGTGCAGGTGAGTGCGAGTGCGAGTGAGTGCCAGTGAGTGTGAGTGCAGGTGAGTGCGAGTGCGAGTGAGTGCCAGTGAGTGTGACTGCAGGTGAGTGCGAGTGCGAGTGAGTGCCTGTGAGTGTGAGTGCAGGTGAGTGCGAGTGCGAGTGAGTGCCACTGAGTGTGAGTGCAGGTGAGTGCGAGTGCGAGTGAGTGCCAGTGAGTGTGAGTGGAGGTGAGTGCGAGTGCGAGTGAGTGCCAGTGAGTGTGACTGCAGGTGAGTGCGAGTGCGAGTGAGTGCCAGTGAGTGTGAGTGCAGGTGAGTGCGAGTGCGAGTGAGTGCCAGTGAGTGTGAGTGCAGGTGAGTGCGAGTGCGAGTGAGTGCCAGTGAGTGTGACTGCAGGTGAGTGCGAGTGCGAGTGAGTGCCAGTGAGTGTGACTGCAGGTGAGTGCGAGTGCGAGTGAGTGCCTGTGAGTGTGAGTGGAGGTGAGTGCGAGTGCGAGTGAGTGTCAGTGAGTGTGACTGCAGGTGAGTGCGAGTGCGAGTGAGTGCCTGTGAGTGTGAGTGGATGTGAGTGCGAGTGCGAGTGTCAGTGACTGTGAGTGGAAGTGAGCGCGAGTGCGCGTGAGTGCCAGTGAGTGTGAGTGCAGGTGAGTGCGAGTGCGAGTGAGTGCCAGTGAGTGTGATTGGAGGTGAGTGCGAGTGCGAGTGAGTGCCAGTGAGTGTGAGTGCAGGTGAGTGCGAGTGCGAGTGAGTGCCTGTGAGTGTGAGTGGAGGTGAGTGCGAGTGCGAGTGAGTGCCAGTGAGTGTGACTGCAGGTGAGTGCGAGTGCGAGTGAGTGCCAGTGAGTGTGAGTGCAGGTGAGTGCGAGTGCGAGTGAGTGCCAGTGAGTGTGAGTGCACGTGAGTGCGAGTGCGAGTGAGTGCCAGTGAGTGTGACTGCAGGTGAGTGCGAGTGCGAGTGAGTGCCAGTGAGTGTGAGTGCAGGTGAGTGCGAGTGCGAGTGAGTGCCAGTGAGTGTGATTGCAGGTGAGTGCGAGTGCGAGTGAGTGCCTGTGAGTGTGAGTGCAGGTGAGTGCGAGTGCGAGTGAGTGCCAGTGAGTGTGAGTGCAGGTGAGTGCGAGTGCGAGTGAGTGCCAGTGAGTGTGAGTGGAGGTGAGTGCGAGTGCGAGTGAGTGCCTGTGAGTGTGAGTGGAGGTGAGTGCGAGTGAGTGCCAGTGAGTGTGAGTACAGGTGAGTGCGAGTGAGTGCCAGTGAGTGTGAGTGGAGGTGAGTGCGAGTGCGAGTGAGTGCCAGTGAGTGTGAGTGCAGGTGAGTGCGAGTGCGAGTGAGTGCCAGTGAGTGTGAGTGCAAGTGAGTGCGAGTGCGAGTGAGTGCCTGTGAGTGTGAGTGGAGGTGAGTGCGAGTGCGAGTGAGTGCCAGTGAGTGTGAGTGCAGGTGAGTGCGAGTGCGAGTGAGTGCCTGTGAGTGTGAGTGGAGGTGAGTGCGAGTGCGAGTGAGTGCCAGTGAGTGTGACTGCAGGTGAGTGCGAGTGCGAGTGAGTGCCTGTGAGTGTGAGTGGAGGTGAGTGCGAGTGCGAGTGTCAGTGACTGTGAGTGGAAGTGAGCGCGAGTGCGCGTGAGTGCCAGTGAGTGTGAGTGCAGGTGAGTGCGAGTGCGAGTGAGTGCCAGTGAGTGTGAGTGGAGGTGAGTGCGAGTGCGAGTGAGTGCCTGTGAGTGTGAGTGGAGGTGAGTGCGAGTGTCAGTGACTGTGAGTGGAAGTGAGCGCGAGTGCGCGTGAGTGCCAGTGAGTGTGAGTGCGAGTGAGAGTGAGTGCCAGTGAGTGTGAGTGGAAGTGAGTGCTAGTGAGAGTGAGCATGCCGGTGAGTGTGAGTGCGAATGAGTGCCGGTGAGTGTGAGTGGAGGTGAGTGTGAGTGAGTGCCAGTGAGTGTGAGTGGAGGTGAGTGCCAGTGAGTGTGAGTGGAGGTGAGAGCCAATGAGTGTGAGTGGAAGTGAGTGTGAACGTGGTGAGTGCTTGTGAGTGTGAATGGAGAGGAGTGTGAACGTGACTGAGTGCTGTGAGTGTGAACGGGGTGAGTGCTTCTGGGTGTGTAGAGGTGAGTGTGAACGTGAGTGTGAACATGAGTGAGTGGCTGTGAGTGGAAGTGAGTGTGAACGTGGTGAGTGCTTGAACGATAAGCAGAGGTGATATCGTTCACCTTGCTTGCGGAAAAAATGGAGGCACGTTGTGTGTACAAGCTCAGTAGCGGTGATGACTTATCGCACTTGCAGATTGTGCACGCCAAGATAGAAACCACTCACTAAGGTCGTAATAATCCAAGGATCAGGCATGACTGAGACAATGTATAATGAGATGAGCGGATATATTATATTGCGATAGCAACTATATGGACACTCCAAGAGAACTTCTGCCGTGGTCGTGCACGTCGTTGTGAGGTTCCGTATAAAGTCCAAACACGGTAAAATCGTCGCAGCGTGCCGGCGGTACGCTGCGTGTGCGAGTGCAAGCTTGCGAGGGTCAGCCGACACTTGCTGCTCAATCTCGCGCGCGCGAGGGAAAAGGCGGGGCGGAGGCGCGCTGCTTCTGTCGCGCGTCAGGCATTAGGGTGGGAGGGGGGGGATCGTCTTGCTCCGGCGGCGGCCGCGTGGGTGTCGTATCTCGAAAGCGATCTGCGACGTGGAAAAAGGGCGCGCGCGCGCGCCTCCTCTTCAAAGCGATTTGCGACGTGATCAATGTTCAGCTAGAGCCGGTTACTTCGTATGCGCCGTGTTTTCGACGTTTGGTTAGCTTTGAAGCAAGAGGCGGCATGAAGGTCAATTCGCTCGCGGCTATAGCTGCGCCTCCTTACTCCAGCGTTCCGACCGCGAGTTTCCACGGTCATCGAGCGAGATGCGTTCATGTTTACCTGTTCGCGCGTGACACCGTGCTTGTCTATTTAGTTAGTAGGCGAATGTTTACAAGTTTATACGGCCCATTAAACTACTATCCTTGCTTCGTATAGCTCTCTACTAATTTGCTAACGCAATCTAAGCTTCGCCTTTCGGGCGAAACTGCGACATTTTCTTTAATACACCAGGGAATATGTATGGGCTGGAGAGCTGATGGCAGACATATCCAAATCATGACCGGCAAATTTTGCCATGACTTCCACTGAGTGAAGACATTTAATACCGTGTGATTTGCTACAGCTTTGCTGATCATCCGCCTTCAGAGGGTGGAATGGCTCCTCATTTTCTTCCTGCTTCCTTCTCAAACGTACACGTACAGGCTCCTTATATAAACAGACAGAGCGGAAGAGGGACTAGCCAAGTTAGCACAGAGTAACAGACACGCACGCTCGCATACATGGAGAAAAAGCGAAGATGCAATGATAGATACCGCTTTGTTCTCCCTTTTGTGTTTGTTTCGGCGTTAAGTGGTTGACTAAGTATACGGACAGTCAATCTCTCCCTCTATTTCCCGCTCTCTTGGCTCAATCCGACCGAAGGGGAGCTTAGCGAGCATGGGCGGCAAGCATGCACGCGTCTAATGTCAATGACAGAGAGATAAACAGAAAGAGTTTGGGGCTGACGTCAATGTTTATGTCACTATGAATAAATTGAAACGAAAACTTTAGTCGTGCTAGTTTTTCTCTACTTTGCAGTGTTAATAAACCAGCTCTCTTTAATAATTTAGCCAATGAATCCGTTAATTTGTATTTATTAAAACATAACCTTATTGCCTTCCTCTGCAGCCCTTCCATTCTTGCAATGAGTTATATTGTGTACGGAAACCAAACAATATTGGCGTGCTCCCGCACTGTTCGAACAAGCATTTTGTAGGCCAGCAAATTTTATCTGGGGCCGCAAGACGAAGGTGTCTTCTCAGGAAGAAGAGTCGGTTTAGTGCTCAGCATGTACATTGATTTCCACTTGAGGTTATTTTGTTAACATGGCTTTGCCATTGGAGAGCGTATGTTAAAGTGACACCTAAATATTTACGCTGAAATGCACAAGTGAGAGATGTGTCATTAATAATGTAAGTAAACTCAGATATCTCTTCCTTTCTTACTGTTAGCGTTACGGATTTTTCGGCATTTAGAGTCATCTGCCACTCCTGACACCAAGAAAAGGCAGAATTTTGTATATGGTGATTATCACTGTGATTAATTTCGCGGTACGAAATACAATAGTCAGCGAATAGACGGATGTTACCATGTAATCGGGAAGGCAAATCTTTTATGTATATAAAAAATAAAGCTGGGTCCAAAACACTGCCTTGGCGCACTCCCGATGCAACAGGTGCTAAATTGGAAGCTTCGTTAATATACACGAATTGTGAGCGGTATATATCGGCACAGTGACTCATGAGTGCACTCACTCACACTCGCACTCATTTCAAAGGGGTGAGTGCGAGTGAGTGTGAGTGTAGGTGAGTGCGAGTGAGTGCCAGTGAATGTGAGTGTAAGTGAGTGCGAGCGAGTGCCAGTGAGTGTGAGTGCAGGTGACTGCGAGTGAGTACCAGTGAGTGTGAGTGCAGATGAGTGCGAGTGCGAGTGGGTGCCAGTGAGTGTGAGTGCAGGTGGGTGCCAGTGAGCGTGAGTGCAGGTGAGTGCGAGTGAGTACCAGTCAATGTGAGTGTAAGTGAATGCGAGTGCGAGCGAGTACCAGTGAGTGTGGGTGCAGGTGAGTGCGAGTGAGTACCAGTGAGTGTGAGTGGAGATGAGTGCGAGTGCGAGTGACTGTCTGTGAGTGTGAGTGCAGGTGAGTGCGAGTGCGAGTGAGTACCAGTGAGTGTGAGTGCAGGTGAGTGCGATTGAGTGCCTGTGAGTGTGAGTGGAGATGAGTGCGAGTGCGAGTGACTGTCTGTGAGTGTGAGTCGAGGTGAGTGCGAGTGAGCGCCAGTGAGCGTGAGTTCAGGTGAGTGCGAGTGCGAGTGAGTGCCAGTGAGTGTGAGCGCCAGTGAGCGTGAGTTCAGGTGAGTGCGAGTGCGAGTGAGTGCCAGTGAGTGTGAGTGCAGGTGAGTGCGAGTGCGAGTGAGTACCAGTGAGTGTGAGTGCAGGTGAGTGCAAGTGCGAGTGAGTGCCTGTGAGTGTGAGTGGAGATGAGTGCGAGTGCGAGTGAGTGTCTGTGAGTGTGAGTGGAGGTGAGTGCGAGTGAGCGCCAGTGAGTGTGAGTGGAAGTGAGTGCGAGTGCGAGTGAGTGCTGTGAGTGTGAGTGGAGGTGAGTGTGAACGTGAGTGAGTGCGGGGCCTGGAAAAAATTATGGTGAGTGAGTGTGAGTGAGTGTTCTCCCACACTGCCGACCTATGGTCAGCCTCGATGCCAGCGCGCTGGCATCGAGGCACCCTGCCGGCGGTTCGGAGGGATTGCCGTCTAGTGCCGCAGGCGGAGACGAGGAGGCGGCCGACTCTCCCGGGTGTCGGGAGATGGCGTCGCCATCGTTCTTCCTCTCCGAGCAGGGTGGTGTGCGCGGCGGCTGCTTGCGGCGGGCGACGGGCGACTGCTTCATCCTCCTCGCTCTCCGAGTCCATTGCCTCCTCGTCGTCCGATGGAGGCAGCGGGGCGCTGGCCATGTCAGCATGGGCGGCGTCTTGCGCTGTGGGGAGCGGGCTCGCCTGGGGGGACAGCACCGCCGGCGCCGCGTGTGCCGCGGTGTCGCCGGGTGTGGCCACGGGCTGGGCAGGGGCTGCTGGTTGGGCGGTGGAGGAGGCTTGTTTGCGAAGCAACTCGACAACGATGTCGGCGGCACGCAGCACCAGTTCCTCTCGCGCTCGAGACGCCTGTAGCGTCGTCGGCACAAGAGTCACAAGGGACGTACTTGCATGCCGTCGATGACAAGCGCGCGGCGGGCGCTCCCCGGGCTTGAGGAAGTCCTCCATGATTCTCGGCGCGACGAACACGCGAACCGCACGTCACGGGGCCGACCGCTCGGACCACGGGGGGCGAGCACACTGCATGCGCGTCGCGCGCACAGCACTCACCACGCGATGCACGCACGGAACGGCACAGCCGGGGACGTAGCGCGGATGTCGGGCTGGGCACGACACTCACCGAGCACAAGTAAAATAGATCCAATCGTCGCACGGGGTAATCCTGCAGGGAACGCACGAAGCAGCACGGTAGGACGCGCAGATCATGCGCGGCTGCAGGGCACGTCGCTGACGAAGGTGAGCCGCGCGGCTCGTGCAGCACACGCTGGATGTGGGATGTGCGGGATGTGCACGCACATCCGCACGCGTGAAGGAGTCGGGCGCGACTGGCAAGGCGAGGTCGTCGGAGCGAAAGGCAACACAACCTCTCACTTCGACAGTCAGGGCGAACTCTCCGCGGAGAGAAGAGAGGCAGGGGTCGGCAAGGCAGGGAGCTGGCGAGGAGGAGACCGCTTGCGCATGCACGCGGTCTCTTCCTCCTCTGGGTTGCCATGGCTACCACGGCTACGCACCACAAATTACGGCTGGCTTAAACAGCTTCGCTGTTAAAAAAAAAAAAACCGAAAAAGCATGAAAGTGTCAAACTCAAGAGATCAGATAGAATTCGCTGAATTGTCAACACTGATCAACAAGAAGAAAGTAAGGGATATTCGAAATGATAACGTGGAAACGATTGAGGAAGCAGTAAAATATGGACGCAGCATGAAATCAGAAGAAAACTTGGCATAAGACAAGGCAAGGTGTATGCTCTGAAAGCTAAGCCGGGTAAATGGGGGCGCACTACCGCGCAGGCATCTGTCATGACGGTCCCTTTCTGGACGCAGCCCTACCCTGTGTTGGTCTTTCAAAGTCTTCCCGCCTACCTTGCAAGCATAGAGGGAACAGCATATCGCCACGTCACTGTTTCTGGGCAACTTTTCAACGGAACAAGAACAGGAGCTGCTACGTGGCCGCTGATTCCCGCCGTTACTTATGCTCTAATCTGGCAACCTGGAGCCACCTTGTGCGCGGACAACGTCGCTGGACTATTATAGCCGCCTCCGTTCCACTACTAGTCGGGACACGCTATCTCGCAGGCATGTGCCATAACTGGCGCTTTCTTGACGCAGGTTAGTTACTTACCTTATGCTGCTTCATTTTGCAGCAGCAACCCATTCTTGCTTGCAGTATCGTGCTCCCCTGGAATGCGTTGTTTTGCCGACGTTTAACTTGTTTATTTCTATGCAAGTGCTGTTGTTGTGGCTCTTACGCTCATTTTGTCTGGGGATGTAGAACTTAATCCCGGTCCTGATCAAAACGCTGCACCGTCCCTTGAATTCATTTCTAGTACCTTGAATCATCGCAAACTACCATGTATCTGAGGTAACAATGATCCGTGTAGCCCAAAGCAATATTGAGCACCTGGTGAAGTGTTTGAACTCGCGTTAAAGCCTTAGAAGAACTTGCTGAAAATAACCGTTGCGCCGCTTCAGACTCAGTTTCCTCCCCAAATGCTGAAATTGCCAAACTTACTGCTGATGTAAAGGCCTTAGCCGAGAAGTGCGACGACTCGTAAAACCGTCAGCGCCGGTCAAATCTGTTATTTTTTTTGGAATTCCGGATGTGAAAGGGGAGACCTGGACGCGATCCGAGTCGCATGTTGTCTCATTCTGTGCTGATAAGCAAGCCATTACAATTAACAGCAGTGATATTGACGTTTCCAGGTTTCAAAGAACCGTCCTATAATTGCGAAGTTTTCGAGATTTGAGGATAAAAGTTCTATTCTTTCTGCTGCACCAAAGCTGGAGGATGCACCCTTTTCAGTTCGCGAATATTACTCGGCATGTGTCAGAATAGCCCGCCAAAAACTTTTTGCACATGCCCAAGAGGCACAGTCCATTTCCTTTATGATTCGTTTTGATGAGCTAGCAATGAACGACAAATTATTCATTTACGACTCCGTGGCTGATACCGCTAGAGAACTAAAGTCCTAGCGTTCACCGCAAACTCGCTCGCTGTTACCCTGCCACACTACACGGCCACATTCACACCAGCCTAAAGTCCCAGTATACGACAGAATTTCGACGTCCGAAGCTATCTTCCTAAAAAGACCAAATGGAAGCCGTTGGCGACGACAGTCCCGCCGACATTGCAATATTTACAGAGACAGGGCGCACTACTTATCTAGACACGCAAGACCTTTTGTCAGTGACGTGTTCAACGCCTTCAGAATTGACAGGGTTGGTCGCCGGGGGGGGGGGGGGGGGTGTTCGCTTACTGAATAATTCTAATATGTCTTCCTCCGCTATACCAATCAACAACGAAGAAATTCTTTGTGTTAAAGTGTCCTTTCGTTTTTGCTCAAATATTATTATCGCGTGCTACCGTGCGCCCAACTGCGACAAATCTTTTACCAAAGACCTACACAACTTGCTCTTGTATTTCTTTGCTACATTTCCCAAAAGTAACTTCATCCTCTGCGGTGATTTTAACTTTCCTGCCATTAACTGGGATAAAATGACAACATCTCAGCTATCCAAAGAATTTCTTTTATTGCGATAGCAATTATATGGACACTCCAAAGCAGATTTCTGCCATCGGCGTCACCGTCGCCGTCGCCGTCGCCGTGAGGTTCCGTATGACGTCAATGGAGATGAAATCGTCGCCGCGCGCCGCCGAACGCTGTATGTGCGAGTGAAAGGGCGCGAGGGACGCGCGCTTTCACGGGGAGTGAACGCACGGCGGAGAACGAACGCGCTTTCTGTGCCGTGCTCCCTTAAGGGCTGCAGAAGTAGGCGTCTCTTTCCTCCTTTACCATCACCATATATGTAGAGCAAACGCGCCTTCTTCTGACGCACGGAAGGCCGTGGGGGTGAGGGGAAGGGAAGGGAGGCGACGTTTAGCTGCGGCACTAAGTGCCTATTTATATCAGAGGCTCCGGCAACAGTCACCAACGCCGCACGCATTTTGTGCGAACGCGGGCAAAACGCCGAGGGTGTCGACAACAGTTCTGCGTGTTGCCGGTGCTGCTGCATGTCCAAGTTTATACAGCTGATAAAGCTACTATCATTACTCCGTCTAGCTCTCTACAAATTTGCTATCGCAATTGATGCTTCGCCTTTCAGGTGAAACTGCGACTTTTTGATCTTGTTCTAACATTTAACTTCACACAAATGGTGTCTGTGCCGACTCGCTGTGCTAATATTCTTGATTTAGTTTTGGTTGACAACCCCAATGCTGTTCAATAGTTAATTTGTATTGATAGCTTAAGTGATCACAAGATGGTGTTATTTAACCTGACCTTTCAGGTACCCACCAGTCAGCCTTCAACAAAATATATCCGCGTTTACAACAAATCAGACTTCTCGAAAATAAATCGGGAAGGAGATAATTTTTGGTGTCTTTTGAGCAGTTCTCTCCTCGCGAAGTGTAGAGAGCAAACCGAAAATATTGTCTCTTGTCGAGAAATATGTGGCACTTGTCCGTATTCGGGGCGACGTCGATAAACCATGGTTCACCAACTTCCTTAGGAAGCTCGTAAACAAAAAGAAGCGCCTTTTTCGGGCAGCTAAACTCTCGGACTGCAATCCAAATGGGAAAAGTATTTCGCATGCCTCCGCCAGTACAATAATTTGTTGAGGCAATCAAAAAAGACATTTTTTTCATATTGAACTTCTTGGTATCCTTCGTGAACACCCACAGAAATTTTGGGAACTTCTACCTACGAACCACAGTGCTTCTCACAATATAACTTTGTCATATCCTGATGGATCACCTGTCCCTACCGAGCATCGATCCGATGTCATGAATTCTTATTTCTCTTCTGTTTTCACACAAGAACCCGCCTAAAGTAGCAGTACCCTTCCTGACTGCAACTTTTCCCGCACGACTTCAATTGACGTCCCACCTGAGGGCATTTTGGCCCTGATCGATAATATCAAGGTCTCCAGTGCTCGCTGTCCGGATAACATTCCTGCTACAGTCGTCAAAAGCACGAAGGTGCTTACTAGTAAATTTCTACAAATAATCTTTTCGCATTCCATAAGACCAGTACAATTCCTAACGACTGGAAGTTAAACACGGTTGTCCCGGTTTTCAAAAGCGGCGACAGAACTGATCCTTCGAATTATCGCCTGATATCACTCACCTGTATTGCCTGCGAGCTTCTTGAACACATTATCTATTCTCAGGTTGCCTCTCAGCTTGAAGCTAACTCTTTCCTTTTCAGTAATCAGCATGACTTCCGACCAGGACACTCGTGTGAAACTGAACTCTGAATTCACTACTGACCTCCATTTAAACCTGTATTCTCTCTCCCAAACAGGCGTAATTTACCTAGATTTTTCGACAGCCTTTGACCGTGTACTTCACGAACGACTAATCATCAAAGTAAACAGATTATGTCTCCATCCTCTAATCACGTCCTGGATCCGGTGCTTGCTAATTGGCCGATCACAGTTCACAGTGATTGGTCACCGTCACTCTACAGTAACCGAAGTGTTATCTGGAGTACCGCAAGGTTCAGTCCTCGGGCCCCTTTTGTTTTTAATTTTCTTTAATGACCTCCCTTCTGGTATTTCGTCGTTCATCCAGCTCTTTGCCGATGACTGTGCTGTACCGCTATATAAACTCATACAATGATCAGTTGCTTTTACAACGGGACCTCACTACAACTGAAAAATGGTGCACTGGCTCATGCAGCTAAACGTCAGAAAATGTAAGTTCACGCGCGTATCGCGGAAAAACTCTCTCATGTCATGCTCTTACTCTTCGCATTCCTTTCGTATGGAGCTGGTTCAATCGTACAGTTCAATTATTTTCAGCAAGTAATCGATCAATCGTGGTTCAATCACTAGCAAGCTTACATGGTCAGACCATATCCAAAGTCTGGTTACTGCCACTAATAGATCCCTGGGATTCATAAGATGGTCACTATCATCATGCCCCTACTTGATCCGTCAACTAGCATATGACTAGCATATACTAAACTGGAATTCACGTCGGAAATATGGAATCCCCATCAAGCGTACCTTGTTGAGCTACTTGATGCCATCCAAAACCGCGCAGTCCGGTTTATCACATCCCGGTACGACTATCAGCTAAGTGTTAGAAACATCAAACCATCCCTCCACATCCAATCATGAGCACATCGCCGAAACATCTCACGCTTATGCCATTTTCAAAAGCTCTTAACAATTTCCCCCATTTACACGACACGCTTCCCAGGCGGCACGTCAGCTCGGACCAACGTTCGATACGTATTGGCACTTCCTGGCCGAGTGATGGCCTAAGGTTAACAGCGCGGTTCCAATATGGGCTGGGCCATTGTAATTCCTGGTCGAATGATGGCCTAAGATTAACAGTGTGGCGCGAATATAGGCTGTACCATTCTGATAGAGATCCAACGCTGGTCCGCATTACACATTCAGCAAACAATATTAGCTCGTCCATTCAACAAGACGGGAATTATTGGACCAACTTTCATATGGACTTGCCAACTAGGGTTGCCAGATTGGGCTATTAATAGCCAAATTGGGCTACTTTTTACGCGGCTTGGCGTCGAAAATTCCGAGTAGGCTACATGGCTATATTTGGGATATTTTTGAATTAAGGACTTCCGGGTCCCGGGGACCACGTCAGCACTGACAAAATTTACCAACGCAGGTTTATGAAAAGCCAAAGCTCATTGCTGCAAAAAAGTTATGTAGGCAATCTCGAAGGCTGTGTTTTTAAGCAATGTCGGCGCTGAGTGGATGGCGTTAAGTCATCGCTGCCATGTTTACAAGTCTTTCCAGGCTAAGCTCTCTTTTTGTTTTGATTTCGGCGCCATCTGCTGCCGCTTCACGCGTGGTTCAGTAAGAAAACTGTTCTCAAAACTAAGCATGGGCAAGGGGGCGAAATACAGCCGTGCATATAAGAAGGAATGGGAGAAGGACCCCTCTTTCAAAGGTAAATTTTACTTTATGCGCATATTTGGTTTTAAAAGCGTCTGGTGGTGCGTTGTTTCGGAATGGAGTAAGAAACTCGGCAAATTTCTTACTCTATTACAAAATTTCTGAAATTCATTCCGCATTCGAAGGCAACTATTGCATCTGCAAAGCATATAAAGCCATTCAAAATTTAAAATATTGCAGTTAAGAATGAGGATGTTTTAAGGTAGGGTCAAGGTATTGCGTGAGGCTCCTACATGATCACCTACTTCGGCACAGGCGCGAGCGCACTGTCGCACTTCGTACTTGCGATGGACGCACTTTGTACTCGCTTATCGTCTGCTGTTATCTCAAGATCGGTAGCCACGGCAAGGTGTGCGTTCAGGACCGCTGCCGTTACGTCCCCTCTTGCCCTTCTAGTCTTTGGAAACACACAGATATTGCCGGCCCACCGGCTTTATTAAAGAAAGGATAATCGAATGCGCTGTAGGATATTTATTGCGTTTCCTTTTTGCAGAAGCAAGAACGCACGTGCGCCATTTTCAGTTAGTGTGACGTAGTGACGGTAACGTAGGGTGCGCCAGCCTGGTCGAGCCGAGTGTGTTCGTGAAGAACGGGTTATCAGTGTACGCGGGCTCGTTTCCTTTACGGTTGTTTGCCCCTGCGGGCTGACCACCCGTAAAATGAGTATTTTTGGAACGTGAGAATGCTTTCACTAGGTTTAACAAAAGTGGTTGTCTATGATAAAATAACAGGTAACTGAGCAAGAGGTATTTCCTTTTATTGCGATAGCAATTCTATGGACACTCCAAGCGCATTTCCGTCGTGGTCGTCGCTGTGAGGTTGCGTCTAAACTGCAAACACGGTAACATCGTCGCCGCGCGCGTACGTGTCCCCTAGTGGAATTACATTTCTTTATTTTTTTCAAGTCACACGGAAGGTAAGGTACACAGCCCCCCTCGGAAATTCGGCAACACACACATTCGTGCCTGCTTTCACAGAAACTTACGCACACGTTTTGAGATTGCACGAATCTTGTCAGGGAATCGCTGTTTAAAAATTGCAATGTTCAACGCTTCGATACTAATACCACCTGGGTTATTGCCAGCGCCGTAATCTATAGGTGGCAATTGAAACTGTAAACTTTAATTCACCTCTTCTGCTGCGGGCCAGCAGGTCGTTACGTTTTTGCACTCAAAGGCGAATTGCAGTCACAACTTTCCCTTCTTCGCACGAGGAAAATGCGAGAAGGTTTCAAGTTTTCTCCAGAGTCCAGTGTGCCTCTAAGCGGCAGCATATGCCAACTCAGCGTCAAGCTACTTCCGAGTAAAAAATACAAAATTGAGAAAGAGAAAGAGAGAGAGGGGGATAGAAATCACATGCTTATTTTATAAATGAAGCATAGGAAAGGCATCGCTATTCTAAAATGCATTGAGCTCGGGCCGCCTCTTGGGCACTCGACCGTGACCAGCCGAAGGTGATCCTAGAGCCTGGATACAGTGAACAAGAAGTATTCTAGTGCACTGTAGCCTGGAGCTGGCAGTATTTTGCCCGGCACTTATACAAAAATGCCTCGAGTAAAGCGAGGCATGAACTAAAGTTAGCTCACAACGTGGCTCAGTAAATACTGATAACGTCATGAATCAATCGGAAACAAAATCCTTCAATAAGTGGTGTCCAAATCAACGTCTGAGTGGCAGCTCTCACTAGAATTCTTTACGCAGATCTTGAGGGCTGGTTGCATACGGCGGAAGTAATTTTGAAGTCGGAAATACGCGGTGAACCATCTGCACCATCTATAAGACACCTGCAAAACATCATCAAACTTTTGGCTATGTCTTTGGCTACTTTTGGGTCACAAAAAATTTGGGTCTGGCTATCTTTGGGCTACATTTTGAGATCATTTGGCTATGTTTTGTTGGGTCCATCTGGCAACCCTATTGCCAACATGGGTTACTAAGTTGGCTTTCTTTGGGCTACATTGGTCCGTAATAAGCCAATTTACGCCTTATCAATTTTTAATACTTTCTGGTACGACTTGCTAAGTTTAAATAGCATGTTTGAAAGACTAATGCACTGATCACAGGCACACTGCGCAGGAACCAGAAATACGTTTGCAAGCTGTGACCCCTTCAACAGAGCTGATACCACGTTGGTTAATTAATTAGTTCGCTTGACGATACTACTTTCGTTAAGATTTAATAACAGCTTCGCTGATATGCTTATCTGTCACGGGGGACGGGCTGATCGATTTGCTGTGACAGACCGCGGGTTGTTCACAGCAGGGCACGGGTATATACTGACTCCTGCCGCTTAAGTGTGCTCCACACGTGATAATTAGGCAATGGTTTGTGAATGACCTTATGATAAAAAATTAATTACGAGGAGCGTATGCTTGCATTACGGTAAGAGGATTACGTAGTACTGTAATCGCAAGTGGCTCCATGTATGGGCGGTTGCCGAGTGCTTGAAGCGTGTACATAAGCACTCAAAATTTGTTTCGCGTCGCTTTGGGCAGAAGCAAACAAAACAGTGCGACCTTGCAATGTTCGCTAGAATGCTATGCTTGCAAGTTTTCGCACGACAGCCGATGGAATAGCAAAGCCCTTTTCTCGGCGCCGTCGGCAGAAAAGGCACTCGACTCGATCATTGCTGTAGACGGCATGTCGATGCACTCTCTTTCTTATCAAATCAAACCCTAAAGAGACGTTTAAGCGTGACTGATTCTGTAAACCAAAAAACGGATGAAAAAATATATATATATATACCCCAGAAAGTGGATGGGAAAACGGTTCCGCGGTAGCTCAATGGTGAGAGCATCGCACGCGTAATGCGAAGACGTGGGTTCGTTCCCCACCTGCGGACAGTTGTTTTTTCATCCATTTTCATTAATTTATCATTTCTTTAATTCAATTAACAAGTACAAGTAATTTCCCCTATGTTGTCCTTGGTGTCATTGTTTGTTGGCTTCTTATGACATGCTTATTAAAAAAATCGGGCCCCTCGGTTCCCTTTCTTCTCGTTCACTACATAACGAGGGCTCGAATCCGGCAACAATGATGCCTGTAGGTAGCATATGTGGGTTTATTGACCAGTTGCCATCACCCAAAAAGATCACGTAATCGTGACGCCTGTGGCATAAAGGATGTTCCACATCCGCCCTATGGTTTGTGAGTGGTGGCGCTGGCTAACACTCCCAGGGTTAGTTCTAGTTGTAAAACATAAATACCCCAGAAAGTGGATGGCAAAACGGTTCCGCGGTAGCTCAATGGTGAGAGCATCGCACGCGTAATGCGAAGACGTGGGTTCGTTCCCCACCTGCGGACAGTTGTTTTTTCATCCATTTTCATTTTCATTAATTTACCATTTCTTTAATTCAATTAACAAGTACAAGTAATTTCCCCTATGTTGTCCTTGGTGTCATTGTTTGTTGGCTTCTTATGACATGCTTATTAAAAAAATCGGGCCCCTCGGTTCCCTTTCTTCTCGTTCACTACATAACGAGGGCTCGAATCCGGCAACAATGATGCCTGTAGGTAGCATATGTGCGTTTATTGACCAGTTGCCATCACCCAAAAAGATCACGTAATCGTGACGCCTGTGGCATAAAGGATGTTCCACATCCGCCCTATGGTTTGTGAGTGGTGGCGCTGGCTAACACTCCCAGGGTTAGTTCTAGTTGTAAAACATAAATACCCCAGAAAGTGGATGGGAAAACGGTTCCGCGGTAGCTCAATGGTGAGAGCATCGCACGCGTAATGCGAAGACGTGGGTTCGTTCCCCACCTGCGGACAGTTGTTTTTTCATCCATTTTCATTTTCATTAATTTATCATTTCTTTAATTCAATTAACAAGTACAAGTAATTTCCCCTATGTTGTCCTTGGTGTCATTGTTTGTTGGCTTCTTATGACATGCTTATTAAAAAAATCGGGCCCCTCGGTTCCCTTTCTTCTCGTTCACTACATAACGAGGGCTCGAATCCGGCAACAATGATGCCTGTAGGTAGCATATGTGGGTTTATTGACCAGTTGCCATCACCCAAAAAGATCACGTAATCGTGACGCCTGTGGCATAAAGGATGTTCCACATCCGCCCTATGGTTTGTGAGTGGTGGCGCTGGCTAACACTCCCAGGGTTAGTTCTAGTTGTAAAACATAAATACCCCAGAAAGTGGATGGGAAAACGGTTCCGCGGTAGCTCAATGGTGAGAGCATCGCACGCGTAATGCGAAGACGTGGGTTCGTTCCCCACCTGCGGACAGTTGTTTTTTCATCCATTTTCATTAATGTATCATTTCTTTAATTCAATTAACAAGTACAAGTAATTTCCCCTATGTTGTCCTTGGTGTCATTGTTTGTTGGCTTCTTATGACATGCTTATTAAAAAAATCGGGCCCCTCGGTTCCCTTTCTTCTCGTTCACTACATAACGAGGGCTCGAATCCGGCAACAATGATGCGTGTAGGTAGCATATGTGGGTTTATTGACCAGTTGCCATCACCCAAAAAGATCACGTAATCGTGACGCCTGTGGCATAAAGGATGTTCCACATCCGCCCTATGGTTTGTGAGTGGTGGCGCTGGATAACACTCCCAGGGTTAGTTCTAGTTGTAAAACATAAATACCCCAGAAAGTGGATGGGAAAACGGTTCCGCGGTAGCTCAATGGTGAGAGCATCGCACGCGTAATGCGAAGACGTGGGTTCGTTCCCCACCTGCGGACAGTTGTTTTTTCATCCATTTTCATTTTCATTAATTTATCATTTCTTTAATTCAATTAACAAGTACAAGTAATTTCCCCTATGTTGTCCTTGGTGTCATTGTTTGTTGGCTTCTTATGACATGCTTATTAAAAAAATTGGGCCCCTCGGTTCCCTTTCTTCTCGTTCACTATATATATATATATATATATATATATAACTACGTAAAATGCATCATCGGCTGCTTCGTGTAGGCGGTCGTGTGCGTGGGGTGCGGATACGTTATCACCATTCTCGGCAAGACGCGTGTTCGATTCCTCCTCTTTCTTACCTTTTTTTCCTTTTCTTTTTTTAAGTTGCTTATTAATGCGCGGTTAGCGTTTGTAATTATATGCGTTTTCGCCCTGAATAATCTGTGGTTATTGGGAGAAATGCCGCTAAAGTGCTAGCATTTCTGGGGGACTTCCGAAGAATACAATTACATTATGGGGTTTTACGTGCCAAAACCACGATCTGATTATGAGGCACGCCGTAGTGGGGGACTCCGGAAATTTGGACAACCTGGGGTTCTTTAACGTGCACGGGTGTTTTCGCATTTTGCCCCCATCGAAATGGGCCGCCGTGGCCGGGATTCGATCCCGCGATCGGGGACTTCCGAGACATGCTCACAAAAGTGTGGATGGATGGGTGGATAAGGCTGCACCCTTTAAATCGGGCGGCGGCACACGCAACCTAGCCGTGACTAATAAGTTATTTTGTACTTAGCGGAGGGTGAACTTGCAGTATAGGCCGCCCCCTGTCTTAACAGGCGAGTATATAGCAGCATTGGTGAAGTGAGGTTGAGGCTAATGTGCCTCGATTAAAACATGATAGAAGCTTCTATGGCAACAAATCATATAACACGAAACATACACATACTCACGTATCATCACAGACTTTTGAATTCATCATTAAAAAAATGCCACAGTCATCCATTACACTGTGCACAATAATAACAGCTCATACAAGTGACCAAATGCTGTACATAAAAAGATTTCATTCATGGGGTTTGATGTCCCTAAGCAACAGGCATGTACGTAGCTGTGATAAATGGTGTGGTGGAAGAAAATGGATTCATTTTGACCTCCGGGGAGTCCAACATGCAGCCAAAGTGCATTATACACAAGCATTATTTTGCATTTTGCCCACATTGATTGCATTGTGGCCACTGCTGGTAGGATCGAGTAGTATTTTCAGTGTTATTCAGTGTGTTTCAGAAAGGCAATGTAAACTTCCATGGCAATTATATATCAGAAGGCCTTTTTCCTTAATGTTGCACCATCCGACACATATGTAGTGACAACTCTGAACCCTCAGAACGCTTGTCTCTTGTCTACTCTTTCTTTCGTGCCATGTCTGCTTTGTTTTTTTTTTTTGGGGGGGGGGGAGAGGTTCTTAAATCATGTTTCATATGCACCAACTAGGCTTCTAAATGGCCTTTTATGTGAACTACAGTTTATTAAAAAGCTTGTTGTTTCTTTGTGTGGTGCTCATCTTTAGCACTGCAAACAGCTTAAAATCTGCAAAACTAATGCCAACTGGAAATTTCGTGTGGTAACCTGATGAAATGGCACACACATTTCAAATAAACTTTAGTTTATAGTCACTGCATTATCTGTTTCTTCTTTTGTGTTTGTCTTCAGTGCTGTTTCGTCATGTTAATTACCACATCAAACGAACAGTTGTTCCTACTTATGTATACATTCTAAACTGTTTACAGTCTAGAAGTTATGTGTGAGAATCCTGCTACCAGTTGCTTGAAGGAAGTGCAGTAGGTGTTTGCAATTAACATACACTTTGTGGTAGTGATTGTAACTAGACCTAAGAAATGCAAGGCCAAGTGGCTATTGCATTCACGAAATCGTCATTATCTCCCATGCCAATGCACACAGGAAAATTCTCATGGTTCTGGTGTCTGTTTTCATAACCATGTACTCACCTCAGATAAGGCTCAACTGTAACAGCAATTTTACACTTTACATTATAGGTGTGCTAAAGGGGACTACCAAGTTAGGCTGTATTCGTAAATTATGCACTGCAATAGCAAAATGGCCCCTGTTAACAAAAGAGGCAGCTTGCCAAGTCCGAGAAGAAACAAAATTGGAAGACGAGTGGTAGTGCTGCGGTGAAGTTCTATAGCACCAGGCTCACTGTGATGTCTTGAATTTTGACAAGACCTACTCGGGTCTACTTGTTTATCTGGTCAAGAATGACTTCATTCTAAAGAAGAGAAAAAATAACCTTAGGAATTTTTGAGTACTTCCCCTGTCTTAACGAATCCTGAATATGAGGGAACACACTGAAATCTTTCATACTACTACATTGATGCACCAGTACGACATTAAAAAAGAAAAAAAAAACCATTTGGACTTTATATTCAGCAGTAAACGTCAACCTAAGTCAGTCTAAGATGACTTAGTTTTGCTCTTTAGTGTCCCTATGCTACGTATACTGAAAGGCAGTGGTTAAGCTGTTGCTTCATTCATAAGGGGCATCATGTCGAAGATGACATGTGCGTGACAACTATAAGGACATGCCATGACGCATCACAGATACAGTAATTGTGCCATCTCTCATCTTCCATGGCACAGCTTGAGATAATGTAAAATTGAGTGTGGATTAATGTGGTGCTTCCATTGTGCTAATGCACACCAAAAGGCTGCTCCAGTGACAATGTGCATGCTGCATGCATAGATGCAGATTTATATACTGTGTTCACGCTAGCTTTCCACATGTGTGGAAGCAGCCAGGGCTGCTGCCATTACGATGTGAGGCTTAGATAGGCAAGGTGCTGAATGATGACCAACCTGCTCTATTGTGTAGTCACTGTCAGGCTTAGCCCCAAATATGTTGCAGTCTAGGCAGAACTACATTGCTGCACCTCACTGCAGCTCATTTTTCAAGCAATAGGCTTGTTGTTATTAATGTCTTGAAAGAGTGCTGCATTCACTCAAACGAATAGAGCTGTCAGCAAGGAATTTGTTGCCTGGAAGCTGATGGGCATTTCAGTAGTGCCACTGATGTGGTGGCACAGTGACTGTGAAAAAAAAAATGAGATGGGCAGCAATATGCACGTCAAGGTGATCACAACAGAGAAGAATAAACAACGAAATAATCTAATATTTGTGCATTTTGCACAAGAAAGTAAAGAAGGGGCCCAATGTGAATCGATGGTTTTCAGCACACAGCAAGCTTGATGGTTTCTTTAGCCATATTGCAAACCAATTCAAGGGTGGCTACATGACAAAATATGCCACAGAGTTCACATGCCACAGAACTAATTTGCAGAGCCCTTTTACATGTGGCAGGGTTTACATTCATTGATCAGCGCATCAGTGATAGAATGCGTAAACGTTGCTTTTGCTGCCCATGGGCACACAGGTGGCCATTTA
Source organism: Dermacentor silvarum (assembly GCF_013339745.2). Taxonomy (NCBI): domain Eukaryota; kingdom Metazoa; phylum Arthropoda; class Arachnida; order Ixodida; family Ixodidae; genus Dermacentor; species Dermacentor silvarum. The sequence goes on from NC_051159.1 coordinate 22,744,604, forward strand.
TTCTTTCATTGTTGTGAATGCAGCTATACCTCCAGTTATTGTGATGTGCGTGAGATGGGAAAGGCATGTACAACTCTTTAAAGTGAGCTTCTGGAAATGTACTAATTAAGAAACACAGCTCCTGACATGCAAGCATGACATCTGTTTTTCTCACTGATAAAGAACGCAGGCATTTAGAATAACCTATGAAGCTTGTTAAGGTGAGATGCGGCTGCAGGGATCACGCACATACAAAACATTTAGTTGCGATATCTCCTTTGAATAACCCCAGAAAGCCTAAAACCCATTTTGCTAAAACAAAACAAAAAACAAACAAATAATAAAAAAGATTAAAAAACAACTTAAACTTTGTCACCTAGAAAGTACATTTGTATCCTCCCCCCACCTGAAAAAAAGTCTTTATAACTTAGTAATTAATTATAAATTGACTATCTGAGCTACCTGCAATTTAAGCTATGGTTCCGTGTGTCGAAGACACTAGCGTGAATTTCGCAAACTTTCCCACCCTTACATCAGCATTTTGAGCTACCGAACTCTTGTGTGTCAAAAATACCATGTTGGGCATTGTGAAGATAAACTAATATCTCCAAGTCTAACTCTTGTTCTGTCACTTATTTTGCTTCTGTCCTCCTGGATTTTATGCTGGTTTCTGTTCTAAAACAAAGCAGCTCTATTTAAAGCATGCCAATTACAGAAATGAATTGAGAATATATTTGAGTCAGTTTTGAGAATATATTAAGCTAGCACAAACAGGGCACTTATCACTGGAAAACACCAGAATGGTGGCGCTTGTTCTCTTGAGATCGAAATGATGCATTCGTCCGTGCTGCTGCATGAACTTTGGAAAATGTCACCCTGTTTTCAATGTGCTGCCCTTTTTGGTTGCATCGCTCGCACGCATAATAGCCAGTGTGGCCAACAATACATTTGACGTAGCTCCTTGCAGGAGCATCGCAAACCATGGCTCTAATGCTCACCCGAACATGAACATCTCCTATGCTTAACCCCTCAGGGGTTAGGTCGGAGACTTCTTGCACATATGGCTCTAGGTAATCCTGCAGACATAGCGTCTTCCCTGCACCACAGTACACACTGACAAGAAATGGCGGTGATGCCTCCACATTTTTATGCGGCACAAAATGGACCAAAAGGCAAGCTGGCTACTTTTTTAAAGAGGGACTCCGTCAATGTTGCCTTGTAGCTTCAGTTCACTTGGAACTACTTGCCCCGGCTGCAACACTTGACAAATTCCTTCTGCAAGGCCAAAGTGCACAAATGAACCATTTTGCTCCACCTGAGCTTTGCGCTCAGTTTTCAAAACTGTTCTAGCATCTTTTGGAAGGTCAAAGATGCCTCTTCGCCGGCAGAAATCGAGGACATCGTTAATGCGTGCATGCGTCATATTATGTTTGGAAGCAATTACAGCAAGCTCTTCACTTGCAGACAGTTGTTCGGAAAGTACATGAGAGAGCGTTGGACTACAAGTGAATGCTATTTCCTCATCTGGCCCAGTGAAGCTGTCTGAAGCGAGAAAGTCATCAGACTCATCACTTGAATCGCTACCTTGGGGACCTCCTTTGTCACTTGAGCTGCTATCAGTCGCTGTGCTCACATGAGGACGTACCCGCACTATCTGATTGGCATTCTACAAAAGGAGCTTCTTGTCGGCAGACGTCGTCAACAAAGGCTTCACTTCTCGACCGCATCGCTCGTTCAACCGTTTGAACCGAGGCTCACCACCGCCATCCATGGAAATTGAACTTCACGATTGTCTGCTGGTTCCCGGCTTCGGAGGCGAAAGTCGCTCTACACGAGAACTGTCTGCAGAGGTGAAGCTTGCAGCTTCGTCTTTGGACAAGGAAGGCCAACAAGCTACGCGAGTCCTAGCTCATTCATTATCGTGTTGTATTCCTTTCTTACGACTCGACATTTCCTCCACTTGGAGGGCATGATGAGCGAGAGGGATGAGTCAGATGCCGAAACCGCAACGCTGTAGCCCATGCCGAAAAACGCAAGACGACGGCGAGGCGAAAGCGTGGACAGCAGCAGTGCAGTGGGGCAGTCAGTCGCAGCAAGGAGCAGCCGACCTGCCAACGCATGAGCCGAACTGAATCGAACCATGGAGGAAGAAAATTTTTTCCTGGAGGAAGAAAATTTTTTTCCTCCATGAAGGAAGTTTTTATTGCGATAGCAATTATATGGACACTTCAAGCAGATTTCTGCCGTCGTCGGCGTGAGGTTCCGTATAAAGTCCAAGGGCGATAAAATCTTGCAACCGGGCGCAAGGGGAACTGGCGACGCAATCTCCCACGCGAAAGGAGCAAAGCGTGAAGGAAGCGCGGAAGGGAGGGGGGGGGAGGCGGCTTCTACTCTGCCAACAAATGCGTTCATGTACTTTGCGCTTTGCGCTTGGTTCCTTATTATTGCGATAGCAATTATATGGACGCTTCCACCGGATTTCTGCCGTCGGCGTCGCCGTCGCCGTGAGGTTCCGTATAGATAAAATCTTCGCCGCGCGCCGTATGCCCGAGCGGAAGCGTGCGGGGACGCACGCTGTCACGGAGAGCGAACGCACTCAATCTTCCACGCGCAAGCAAGGAAGCGGGAAGCGAGCGCAGGAGGGAGTGGGGGGGGGGGGGGGGCGCATTTCTACTCTGCCAACAACCGCGCTCGTCGCTCGCTCGCACCGTCTCTTATCTCCACACGGCTCTGACCTTTATGCGCTGTGCATTCGCCGCTCAATTTCCGTTGAAGCGATAGACCGCACGTACCTTCGCCCGCTGCGGCGTATATGCGCTTGCTGCCAGCGTTTTGACAGTCGTTGTCTGCAGTCATTCGGTGTCATCTATTCATGTTTGTTTGTGCGCGCTCACACCACAGTTAGTAATAGTCGGCCCACATTTTCCAACGCACGCTACACATGCAATGCTGCCCGGATCGGCAGTGCAGCGCTACAGGTGTGTCCCTTCGCACGCGCTGCCCACGGGCAGCGCTTCTCATCAACACCACCGTTTCACACGCGCCTTCTCGAGGTCATCGAGTCTCTCTTAATGTCGGTCTACTTTCGCCGCAGCACACCTGCTTACTTAATCAGCTCATGTTTACTACAATTCATATTGCTACCAAAGCCGCTCACCTTACTTCGTATGACATTGCTGTGTTGATATCACATTCATTGCTTCACCCTTAGGGCGAAACTGTGACATTTTTTTATGTTTGCGCCGGTACGGGCTGCCGGTGTTGTCGCGCGCACCGTATCTTGCAAGCGACCTCCAAACGGCTCTGACCTTTGTATGCTGTGCATTCGGCCGCTCAGTTTTCCCTTGAAGCGATAAACCGCACTAACCTTCGCTCGCTCGCTGTGGCAGCTGCGCTTGCTGCCAGCGTTTTGACAGTGGTTGTCTGCGGTCATCGAGTGTGATCTATTCATGTGTGCTCGTGCGCGCTGACACCACGTTTGTTAATTCAGTTAGCAAGTGAATGTGTCCAACTTTATGCAGCCGATAAAGCTACTATCCCTACTTCGAATAGCTCTCTGCTAATTCGCTATTGCCATTGATGCTTCGCCTTTCGGGCGAAACTGCGACATTTTTTTCCTTTTCTTCCATGAAGCGAACGGATTTTTTAAAAGCCCGTTCGATTCGCCTGCACCACTGTGAACCAGTTCGCGCACCGATTCACGAAAAGCGCGGCACACGAAACGAATGCCGAAGTGCAGACCCAGTGCAGGTGTGTGTTTTGTCCGACCAATGTGCACGGCTTGCGTTAAATAGGTCTTGAGCTGCTGGTGTAATCGGCTTCGGAGACGTTAATATACCCGCGCTTGCCTAGACAAGGCAGATAGCCGTAAGCTGGGTTTTAACGGCGCTTGTGCATGTGTGCTGTGTCGTCTGCTGCGCTGCTGCTTCACACCTGTACCACAGTGTATTAGAATATAAGGTATGTGTACATTCTAGGACACTGTACCTGCACGACTGCACAAAGTCGGCACCGACAGCAGAAAGGGCGCAGCAAAATCGCGAACCAGCCCTGCAGCTGTCCTGTATATTTTGAAACGAACGGCAGGTTTCTCATAGGGTGTTCAAAGGCGCCATTGCTGCACCGGTGAAACGAATGAGCTGTTAATACAGGTGAATAGAACGTGTCAAAGCTACGTTCGATTCACCTACACCACCTGAAAACCGTAGCGAAGGCAGCCACTAGTACACTCTACAGCCACGGAAAGCTGGGTTGCGGATCGAATTAATACAAACATTAATATAAATTTTTTTTCGTTTTTGTCATTCAATGATTCTGGTGCGACCCACGCGACTTTAACGCGCTTCCCAGTATGCTTGTTTTTATTGCGTATCATCCGCCGTAATTAATGAAATAATAATGTACTTTTGCACTGGCGATTCGAGAGGTGGCTCAAAAAAAAAAAAAAAAAAGAGAGAGCGTCGTTCCTCGATTTCCTCTCTCTCCTTTCGTCCCGGAATTTGCGCCATCGCCATCGACGACAGCCTTGCCTTGTGCGCAACGTGGTAACCGAGGATACTGAAGTCAACGTGTGCGTGAGTATGCATTTTTTAATACGAGAGTTGTCGTGATTGTACCTTATGTGCATTCTCATCTACGGGTCAACGTCGTGTGCGAGTATTTGCGTAGTTAATGCCGCGTGCCAAATATGCAGCGAGCGCACGTGTGGCTAGGCCGATCGGTCGCGTACTACGTGCGCTCGAAATGAGTTCAATCATGCGCGCATGTTATATACTCCGGAATGGCATTGACTAGACCGCTTTTCTGATGCACAGAAAGACGCTGGGCGTAGATTTCATGCACGACTTGCGCGATATAGCTGCACTATAGATCTTGAATGAGGTCTGTCGGGGATCTATGCGCGTGTTACCCGGCCACAAGCACTTCATCTCCTGCATCGTTTAGGGCAGCGGAGTCTACACGCAACCGTGCCGGCCAGGAAATAAATTAGCCGTTTTCGCGAGAAATTCCGACGTCACTGCTGCGGTGGTGCCAAACAAAGCCATGTGGATTCTATGCGAACATTAAAGCACCTGAAAAATAATCCAAGAGACTTCTTTAGTGCTCGGCGTGGCCTAATGTTCGTCCAGTACGAGTGGTGCGTGTTAGTGCCACAATATGAGATCATGTAACACTTCGCTTCAGCCACGCGCTGTTCGCAACTTAGCATAAACTTTCACCGCCTTCCGCTAGCTTTGCTCTCCATGGGAGACGAGCTTAATTGTACCTAATGCAAAAGGATACGTGCTCTAATGAAACCGCCGATTTCGCATGCTTGCACAGAAAGCTCCAGCCTTATGCAGTGGATCGACCACATGAATCAAACGGCGCATGTAAATAGCGGAGCGCTTGTGGCACACGTGGATCTTTAGCAAAACCTCTAAAACAGATTCGGTGCATAGAAAAAAAAACTTCTCAATTGCAGCGTGCCCCGTACTAGACGCGGAGACTAGGCGCAGAATGGCTCCTTATACGCGCGGCGATTCTGATGTCATGCCAGCTTCCTTAGACAGAAATTATGAGATAATGTGCAGCAATCAACACGCTTCTCGGCAAGTCATGAGGTGGTTTACGTCAGTAGTAATAGTTCTGCACCTAACTTTTGCACCAATTGCTTATTCGTGACAGTCGCGTTTCCACACAGACGATTTTTGTTCTTCGTGAGACCGAAATTTCATTACATATACAAAATTCATGGGTGTTAAGTTTGGTTAAGCAGCTGGTCAGGGAGGTTTGCCGCATGTTGCCTGCTCCTGGAACATGTGGTAAACCTCCCTGACCAGCTGCTTTCTGCAGCTGCCAGCAGGCAGCGACACAAGTTTGTGCTAGTGCTCTCGTTGCAGCAGGTCACATCCCCACAAGTGAAGGCAGATTTTCACTTTTTTTTTCTAAAAACACCAGGCAATTAACTGTGGTAAGTGTCATACTCAACGAAGGCGACCCCAAAATGTGATTGTTCCGCAAAATTTTAGCAAGAACAGAACAGTGCAGTGATGAGCGCAAAACCTTTTTTCGAACAGGTGCAGCGAAATTATTCAGCACCCTGTAGAAGTTTGACGTACATATCACGGCTAACCTTATGCTTGGCTGTCTTAACTGACTGTTGAACTTGTACCTTGAACTCGTATATACCACGTAAATCAAAAGAGTAGTATTGTCATCTCATTCAAACACTTTAAGTTCAAGATTATGAGTTTATGAGGGCAGTAACTGTTATGTATTGTTGCAGCCCTTTCACTGTCTCATGGCTGTATGAAGTGCTCATATGCTAAATGTACCAACTACTGTACCACGCTTTCCTTTTGTTTTGACCTAATATTGTGTCGCATTAATACGGTTCTTTTTTCTCGTATTATTGCAACAGCTAACATTGGATAAGTAGGAATGACATTGTGTTGTACCTAATCCTTGTACCTGTGACCACTACCCTCTGTAAAAAAAAAAAAAAAAAAAAAAAAAAAAACCCTGATGGTATAATGTCCCAGCTGTTATGTAACAAGCTTTAAAAATACACAGATCATTTTACACAAATAAAGCCAAGTGCATGTTATTCAGAGTCCAGTTGAGAAATGGCCAGTAATTTATTAGCCCTTGGCACCTAATTAGTTATAGCTAACTCTTTTAATTTAGTCATCTATCTGTTAGGGTGTTGATCAGGAAGTTGTATGATATATTAGAGTGACATGCTTCTAGCAAGGCCTACATCATGTTTTTTTTTTTTTCGTGGAGAGAAGCCTGCAAGTATGAAAACTGCCATGCGTCAATGCACCCGTGTGCAAAAGGTTGCTGTGCCATCCAACAGTCTCAGCGGGGAAAGTTAACTGTCCTTTCTGGGGTTTTACGTGCCAAAACCAGTTCCGATTATGAGGCACGTGGGAAAGTAAACTGCTCGTCGCAGGCTAACCACTCGGAGCAGTGCATTTCTTTTATGTTGGTATTTCATAATATCGGGGAGCTGTTGGTGCATTGTGTAAAGAATATTTATGTTATTGTCAATGACAGGGCCAGCTTGCTTACCCACTAAGACAGTTTCAGGGCCCTGAAATTCCATGCACATGATCTTTTTCAAATTTCATGGGGTGGGGGGGTTCATTGCCGGAAAAAATAAGCACACAATGTGTTCCTCGTGTGTTCCAAACCGTTTCCAGCGAGGAACACAATGTGTTCCTCGCTGGAAACGGTTTGTTTTGGTGTCACTTAGGATGCTCATCTCCCAAATTAACATCTTGACAATTAGAACAAATAAAAGTTGGCTCATTACTTTGCTTTGCTACTTGGATGACGTGCATCATGAATAGTTGCACTTTTTCACCCAAACTCCAAAGAACATGCACTTTGTTTTGTTTGTGTAGACTGAACAGTAATTTACTGATGCAGAAGTACTTTTCTCTTTAGTGTCCCTTTAAGACCATGGTGGTCAGGACCAACACAGTTCGTTTGCCTCCCCCCCCCCCTTTTTTTTTCTTTAAATTAAAGTTTGTGTATGATGCACGCTATAGCTGTTGAAAATGTTGCAAATATTGTTGCACATACAGGAAAGTAATCAAGCCTTCGCTGTTTATTATTATGCATAATTTTCCTCCGCATCGCTTGCAATGCCTACATCTGTAAAATTAGCAATGACTAGAATATTAACAGCACTCTTGTCATTTTATGGCTGATATCTTACAGGTGTAAACCTGCCTTAGAAGGTTGCATAGTTTGTTAAACATCTAACTTTAAAAACTGTGCACCAAGAGGCTTGCACCTTTTGGCCAGTTTGAATGTTGCCATCCCAAGTTATACCAAATGCAATCTGCATTTTTGCATTGGAAGGGGTTTGTAATAATAAATGATTCATTGTTTATTGAGATTTGCAGGTGCTTGACTGTCTCCGATATGTCACAACATTGACTGTTGGTGGCGGTGGGTGCAACTGAAAACTTGCAAAGAATATAAAAACAATCACAAACTAATTCTTTAGTGTAATTCTACAGTTCCTGAGTTATGTAAACTTGTACCACTGGATACTTTGACGTCATCAAAGCTGTGCCAGCTTGTTCACAATGTCTGCGCAGTTTGCTGTGGGCATTCACAGAGGTCACAAATATCTTATTCGTGACATTTGTCCGTTGAATGTAGCCTGCACAGCTTAACAGGTTGCTTGTCGTTCTAGTGTCTATTATAATCTGTTTTCAATATTTTTACTTTGTTCAAAGGCACTTATGACAAGGCAAAGAGGAGGGCCAAGAAGGCGGAATGCGAGTTGGCTGTGGACACCACGGAGCTGTCGGGTAATTGCTAGTGTTTTTTGTTTTTTTATGCTCATGCTTATGTGAAAGGGGAAGGCAAACTCGGAGCAAGGTTACATTTACAGAGCAGTCACTCTGCTAACTGGGCTGACCAGGAAGCTAGAGGTGACAGCTTCAGGCTAAAGTGGCAAGTCGAAGTGCATGCAACAAACGTTCGAGCCTCATCGAAGGACTGCCCGCGGGTGCGGAAAGAATACGCGGTTCTAAAGCGCATGGTTCGGGATCATTCCACACACCGTGAGGCTGCCGCTACACTTAGATGGCGACGGCATCGCCACCGAAAAGCGCAACGTAAAACCGCACCACGCAACACAACGTCTTCCGCCACAACGGCTGCTCCATCAACTCGGAGCGCCAACATGAAAGATGCCGCGCAAGCGAAGAAAATGTCAGGTGTCGATCATCCCGAAGAGTGGCCCGCACTTCCAAGTGCACAACCTGCCCCGGAGACACCTCGAATGCCACCTCCACCGACGCCCTCACCAACCAATGCTCCAACGACGACTGATGATCGCCAGGTTATAATAATGTTGCGGTCACTGATGGATGCTATCAGAGTTCTACTCAGCAACATGAAAACCCCGTCGGCGCAGAGCGCGCTGCAGGTGCTGGATGCCCTGGGTCCAGTGCTTGCGGCCCTAGGGTAAAGCAATGGCCCACCAGAAGTCATCGTTCAGAGAGGAGGTCCGGAATGCATCTGTCTTTGAATGGAACGCCAGAGGACTTAAGTCGCGCATGTCCGACTTTCGACAGTTTGTATTCGTAAATCAGTTTCCCGCTGTTGTCATTTGTGAGCCAAACATGTCATATCCCATCTATCCCATCAGACAGTCCGGGTATGAGTGCATTACGTCTTCCACCCAGGGGCAATGTAGCAAGGTTATTGTTCTCATACGCTGTGACTTGACATATGTTCATCATCCAGTGCCACCTGACAATGAAAACCAGTACGTGTGTTTGACTGTGAAGAAGAGCAAGGTCACCTTCACAATTCTGGGAGCCTACCTATCACCATCAAGTAGTCTAAACTGCGAGCGCTTACGGGAAATTTTGACAACAACTCCACAGCCATGGGTTATCACTGGGGATTTCAATGCCCACCATTACCTCTGGGGGAGCTCCAAGATTAACTCGAGGGGCAGAAGAGTGGTGTCGATTGCTTCTGAACGAGAACTTTGCTTGTTAAATGACGGAATCCCCACCTATCTGCGAGGAACGGCGTATAGTAGCTGTCTTGACCTCAGCTTTATTTCGCGCACCTTTAACAGAAGAGTTAAATGGTTCTCGGACTTGGAAACGCGGGGAAGTGACCACATCTCAGCTTATCTCACGATTGAGGGGCTGACCAGCTCCAAGTGCTCCGGTGCCGTCCAATCCATCGACTGGCCGAAATTTAAATCAATCCTGGAAGACCGCTGTCGAGACGAGATGCCATCCAGGCTAGGGGACGCAATAAAAGGTGCCTTACAGGTTGCCACACGTTTGAATTTGAAAAGCTCCAAACGCACTGAATTCGACATCGAGCTAGAGAAAGTTCGTGCACTTCGACGCCGTGCGGAACGAAGATATAGGCGCACAAAGTCCATTCATAATTTGAGATTGGCCAGACGCACACAGAAGAAAATACAGCGTCGAATGAATAAGGTGGCTTCACAGCGATGGGCGTCTTTCTGCGAGTCTCTGGATCCCCGAAAGCCTTTGTCTCCTATATGGAGAACTGTTCGGGGCCTCCGTGGAACCCCTGGACAGCGCCACCCATTTAATTCCCTCGCCCTTTACCTACAATGCAGCGAGATTGAAGTCGCAGAATACTTCTGTAGGAGGATTGCCGGTGTAGCAAGTTCCACTGGAACGCAGACTCCTGACCACTCACCATCCTCACGTGATCCCCGTATGGAGGGCCCTTTTTCTCTGGACGAACTTGAAGCTGCGCTCGCTTTATGCAGGCGTTCCTCAGCCCCAGGACCAGATGACAGTACATACCGCGCTTTGTGTAACCTTGGTGAACGAGCTCGAATGGCACTCTTGCTCCTGTACAACGACTCGTGGCAGACAGGCACCGTTCCCCAGGAATGGAAATCAAGTCGCCTGATTCCGCTCCTCAAAGCTGGCAAGTCGCCTTTGGACATTTCGTCATACCGTCCGATCGCGCTTGCAAGTTGTGTAGGAAAAGTAATGGAACGGATGGTTCTAACACGACTGGAGTGGTACCTAGAGCACTATGAAATTTACCCAGACACGTTGACCGGATTCAGGCGCGGCCGTTCGTATATAGACAACGTTGTCGATTTGGTAACGTATGTCGAATTCCAGAACGCCTGTAAACGCTTGTCTGCTGCCTTGTTTCTAGACGTTAAAGGCGCTTACGACAACGTCACCCATGAAGCCATCCTTAAAGCGCTAGGACTAGGTGGCAAGACATACCTCTGGGTTCACAGCTACCTACAGATGCGATCATTCTACGTGCTCACCGGGGATGGCCCGACACCCCAGTATTACAGTAGCCGCGGAGTACCTCAAGGCGGAGTACTAAGCCCGACGCTCTTTAATCTGACCCTTATTGAACTAATCAAGAACCTGCCAAGCACCGTTCGACTCTCTATCTACGCCGACGACATCTGTATCTGGACGTCGGGGGTGACACGTCTTCAGCTTCGCACTCGGCTCCAGAAGGCGGCCTCATCGACATCATGCTACCTTTGTAAACAAGGACTGGAGGTGACGTGGGAAAAGTGCGCAGTGGTGGCATTTACGTGGAAGCCAATGTCTACATACGGCATATCAATCAACCGACAAGTGATATCGTTCAGCAAGAGTCGCAGGTTCTTGGGAGTTGTGATTGACAGAGATCTGTCCTGGACTCCTCACGTCAACCACGTGAAAAAGCGCCTGATGGCTATTTGTCATCTGTTCAAGTTCCTTGCAGGAAAGAACTGGGGGGTATCCATACAATCCATGTTACAGCTATACAGGGTGTTGTTTGTTGGGTTCCTCCGGTACAGCCTACCTGTTATATCCAACACCTGCAAAACTAATTTGCGTACAATTCAGAGCATTCAGGCGCAAGCTCTTAGGATATGCCTTGGAGTACCACGCAGTGCGTCAACGGCTGAAACTATCGCCATTGCTCAAGATTATTCAATCACAACGCACATCGCCATCAGGCACATTTCCCGGACTCCTAGCCACAACCTCGCCGCACTCACCGTGGAAAGACGTCATGTAGCACAACTGTCAGTGCATATCGTGCCTCGATTACATCGGGGTACGCACCTCCGGCCAAGCTGGTGTCCTCTCCATGGTGTTTGTGCCGTCCTGAAGTCCAACTTAGAATTCCACGACTTCAGAAAAAGTCAGATTTATCACCGTCTGCACTAAAACAATTGAGCTTACTCCTGTTGTACGAGAGATGCAGCAGTCACGTGCACGTCTATACGGACGGATCGACTACATCGACCAGTTCTGGCGGTGCTGTGTTTATACCGACGAGAGGAGTAACAATGCGATTCAAGACCTCACATGTCACGACGTCCACGGCTGCAGAGCTCACGGCTCTGCGCAGTGCACTTCAATTTATAGACGCAGAGAGTCCTGGTACATGGGCCGTGTTTTCCGACTCGAGACCGGCTTTACAAAGTATGCAGGCAGTTTCTCTGACGTGGAGCTCAGGAACAACTAACGTACGAAATTGTCAAACTTCACCACGACGTCAAACAGAAAGGCCACGAAATTATTTTCCAATGGCTACCTGGCCATTGCGGGATCAGTGGAAACGATCTCGCTGACAAAGCTGCCCGAGAGTCACATCAAGAACAACACAGCGTTCCCATTCCTCTTTCCAGGACAGACGCTGTAAGACAGCTTCGTCACCTGGCACGCAAGCTCTCTTTAACAGAGTGGAACACTCCAAATATAAGGCGCACCAGGCTACATGAACTGAACCCTTCGCTCCAACTCCGACCTCCACCCGGCATTCACCGACGTGAGGCATCGCTTCTATACCGGCTGTGGTTGGGAGTGACTTTCACGAAGGCGTACTGTGCTTTGATTGGAATGACCGAAAGTTCTACGTGCGACGTCTGCGGCAGTGAAGAGAACATAGGACATTTATTGTGTGACTGCGATCAATTTGAGTCGGAAAGACAAACTTTATCGAACGCATTGCGACGAATTGACGATCGACCATTGTCCGTGCAGCTGCTCCTTGAAGACCGTCCCCATCGCTCGTCAGTCCACAAAGCTGTGAAGGCACTGTTGTGTTTCTTGAGGACGACTGGCCTAAGTGAACGCCTTTGAATTGCTCAGGCCCTCTGCGTGCGTGCGCGAGCTCACCGTGTCCTTATTCCCCGCCCCTCTCCTCTCTCTATCTCATCTTTCTATTCCCTCTTTCCCGTCCCCCAGAGTAGGGTAGCCAACCAGACGCATTTCTGGTTAACATCCCTGCCTTCTCTTTCTCTTCTCCTCCTCCTCCTACTCTTAAAGGCGAAGCTTAAGCGTCGTCCAATTTTTTAATGTCTCGCACCTTTTTTTTTCAGTGAATTGGTTATTAATTTGTGTGTTTGTCATTGCATTACACCTTCTTTACTCTTCTGATTGTTATTATTTTTATTACCGGAGAAGATGAAATAGCAGTCGATTTAATCAAAGATGGAGGAGATAACAGGCTTGAAAAGTTTGCGGCCCTTTATACGCGATGCCTCACGACTTCAAGTGTACCAGAAAGCTGGAAGAACGCCAACATTACACGAATCCTTAATAAGGAAGACGTTAAAGAACTGAAGAATTATAGACCCATTAGCTTGCTTTCAGTATTGTAGAAGATATTCACCAAGATAATTTCCAATAGAATCAGGGCAACACTTGACTTCAGTCAACCAAGAGAACAGGCTGGCTTCAGCAAGCGATATTCTACGATGGATCATATCCATGTCATCAATCAGGTAATCGAGAAATTTGTGGAGTACAATCAACCTCTCTATATGGCTTTCATAGATTATAAAAAGGCATTTGATTCAGTAGAGATACCAGCAATCATAGAGGCATTGCGTATTCAAGGAGTACAGGATGCATACGTGAATATATTAGCAAATATCTACAAGGATTGCACAGCAACATTGGTTCTCAACAAGAAAAGTAGAAAGTTACCTATCAAGAAAGGGGTCAGGCAAGGACACACAATTAATCTCTCCAATCCTATTCACTGCATGCTTAGAAGAAGTATTCAAGCTCTTAGACTGGGAAGAATTAGGAGTAAGAATCAACGGCGAATATCTCAGAAACCTTCGGTTTGCAGATGACATTGTCCTATTCAGCAACAATGGAGACGAATTACAACGAATGATTGAGGACCTTAATCGAGAAAGTGTAAAAATTGGGTTGAAGATGAATATGCAGAAGACAAAGATAATGTTCAATAGCTTGGCAAGGGAACAAGAATTCAGGATCCCCAGTCAGCCTCTAGAGTCTTTAAGGAGTATGTTTCTCTACGTCAATTACTCACAGGGGACCGTGATCATGAGAGAGAAATTTACAGAAGAATAAAATTGTGTTGGAGTACATACGACAGGCATTACCAAATCCTGACTGGGAGCTTTTCACTGTCGTTGAAAAGAAAAGTGTAAAATCATTGCATTCTACAGGTGCTAACATATGGGGCAGAAACTTGGAGGTTAACAAAGAAGCTCGAGAACAAGTTAAGGACCACACAAAGAGCGATGGAACGAAAAATGTTAGGCCTACCGTTAAGAGAAAGGGAGAGAGGGGTGTGGATCAGTGAAGAAACGGGGATAGCCGATATTCTAATTGTCACTAAGAGAAAAAATGGAGCTGGGCAGGCCAAGTAATGCCCGGGATGGATATACAGTAGACCATTAGAATTACAGAATGGATACCAAGAGAAGGGAAGCGCAGTCGCGGTCAACAGATAACTAGGTGGGATGATGAAATTATAAAAATTTGTAGGCCCAAGTTGGAATCAGCTAGCGCAAGACAGGGGTAATTGGAGATCGCAGGGAGAGGCCTTCGTCTTGCAGTAACATTAAATACAGGCTGATGATGATGATTATGAAGCAAAAATATTCGTTCTACCAACAAGGGAAGTTATTATTTACAACGTGCTTTTACTTCAAATACTTCTGCGTTACACCGTTTAGGGCACAAGAATGAAGCGCCATAAAATCGAAGATTTTTGCAACTCACAAACGTGCGGTCAGCTATGTTGAGAATGACCAATCATGCCCACACAGTTTTGCCCAGTTTGAATTGATCAGTATTTCCAATATTAATGCTTTCAGGTTTCTTTTGTATGTAGAAGAATGGCATTAGGGCCAAAAACGCGACAAGTTGACTCTATTCAACCTCCCAAGTCATGCACCCGTACATGACATGCGTCAAAGCACCGTTGCTCCATACCGTTTTATAGGATTTGGTAACTTTTATAGGATAACGTACGTACAGTGCAACAATGTTTAAAGGAAACGAAAGATCGCTGACTTTCATCTGAGTTTATTGAAGAAATTCCAGCCGCTTTTATACAGGGCAAGAACCGAGCACATGCGCAACATCGTTCCGCTCACACAGGAAGTAACATCTAACAACACATGCGCGACAACACATGTATACATGATAACAGTATGACCAATGAAGGAAAACTCTGCCAGATAGGTGAAGGTGTGCTAATGCATCGATCCGCGCGGCCTTCCTGATGAAAAAAAAAAGCTTCTAAAATTTCCCTTTCTATTCTCCTTCATGCTTTTTACAGAAACCTTGCCTTGTGGAATAATGGCTTGCAATTGCACTCATTGCAATGCACAGCCGGCTGCCATAACCATTTTTTACGTTATAGGCATGCTACCTGGCTCGGTCATTCAAGCATTGGCCTCTTTGTCCTATATATACCTTTCCACATTTCATCGGTATTTCGTAGACGACTTCTGATTGGCAATGAGTAAATCTGTTTTTGTGACCAATGTTGCACGTCGACCAATGTTGCACTGACCAATGTTGCTTCTACGTCTAAAGTTCGTATTCCAGCTCTTAAATAATGAAGTAAACGGAAATAGCCGCCCACTCCTATCGTTTTCAGACACCAGGCCTACTAGAACAAAACATAGCAGACACTTGAAAGAGTATAGATTCCACAATGATACATTTAAGTCCTCATTTTTCCCACAGACAATAACAGAATGGAATGAACTACCTGAACACATCGTTAGTAGTAGTTCAACTGATATGTTTGTCCCAAGAATAACTAATTATTCAGCTGCCTTAGCTTGAAAGATTAAATGTATGTATCGGTGTTTTTCATGCCAGTGATTGTTCGTGGAAAGTATTCTTTCTTTAATGTTTAAAGTGGTATTAATACCTTTGCGTATACAAATTGCATACACGACTTGCAGGATAGTGCCTGTACTGCCTTTATTCTTTGTCCTGAATATTTGGAATTGTTATTAACAGAAACCGTTAACCATGTTTGATACCACTTTCACAGTTGTACTTGCGTCCCGACCCTGCTACAGCTTTATATATAAGGGTAGCACTATGTATTAAATAAATAAATAAATGAATAAATAAATAAATAAATAAATAAATAAATAAATAAATAAATAAATAAATAAATAAATAAATAAATAAATAAATAAATAAATAATAACTTACGCACGTACGGAATGACATGCAGTGGTGTTTGACCTTTTCCTTGATGACCAGTTTTTGTGCACTTCACCTTCTGAAGAAGGGTTTCACAAACGGGTACGATAACACTGCTAGGGTAGCCAGCAGCTTTCAGTGTTTCGATCTCGTTTTCTAAAATGGATTTCGGCCTTGTGCTCACATGATTTGTTAAGGGCGGCCTATGGTGGCAATGCCTCCTTTTATTAGTACCTACTTTATTCGGTGTGAACCAACTAGCCCAAATCAAGCTGTTGTAACTTGTAAAATCATGCGCCTATAAACTGCAATGTTAGCTTTACATACCTGAACGGAATAGCATTTCGCCAGAAGAAACATTGAAAAAGAAAAACGGTTTTTAGTGTTTACCCTTCTTGTACCTGTACTAAACTTTGACACATTCGCTGAATTCTATATCAAATGTACTTCAGGGTGCTTTAATGTTCCTTTATGAATTATCTTTGCTGTATTTTTCCGCGTGATTATCAATTCTTGTTTAATTATGGAGTGTTCATCTAGTGCAGTCATAGGCGGAAAGTTTTCATTTTCCCGGGGGGGGGGGGGGCTGGGCCCGACCAGCTTGCCTAAGCGGTCACATATATATATATATATATATATATATATATATATATATATATATATGAACGAGAAGAAAGGGGACCGAGGGGCCCGATTTTTATTAATCATATCATAAGAAGCCAACAAACATTGACACCAAGAACAACATAGGGGAAATTACTTGCACACACTAATTGAATTAAAGAAATTATAAATTAATGGAAATGAAAACGGATGAAAAAACAACTGTCCGCAGCTGGGGAACGAACCCACGTCTTCGCATTACGCGTGCGATGCTCTCACCATTGAGCTACCGCGGAACCGTTTTCTCATCCGCTTTCTGGGTATTTATGTTTTACAACTAGAACTAACTCTGGGAGTGTTAGCCAGCGCCACCACTCACAAGCCTAGGGGCGGATGTGGAACATCCTTTCTGCCGCAGGCGTCACGAGCACGTGATCTTTTTGGGTGATGGCAACTGGTCAATAAACCCACATATGCTCCCTGAAGGCATCAATGTTGTCGGATTCGAGCCCTCGTTATGTAATGAACGAGAAGAAAGGGAACCGAGGGGTCCGATTTTTATTAATCATATCATAAGAAGTCCTAGCTTTATTCAAGAAAGGTGACAAAACAGCGATGTCCAACTACAGGCCAATATCTTTAGAAAAAATAATTTTAGCCGTGTATCTAACTTCCTTGAAACTAAAAACCTCCTCACTGACTCGCAATATGCCTTTCGCAAACATAGATCGACTCAGCTTGCGCTTCTGCAGCAGAAAGAATATATTTTGCAAAATTTTGAGGATCGCCAGCTTACTTTAGGAGTATTTATTGACTTTAGCAAGGCATTCGACTGCATCAGTCATGAACTATTATTAACTAAACTTATCTACTACGGTATCCGCGGTGTCGCCTTAAAATTATTTCAGTCGTACTTGCAGCACAGATGCCAATATGTGTTCATTAACAACAAATCGTCTAAAATTTCTTCTGTTACGGCAGGTGTTCCCCAGGGCAGTATCCTTGGGCCTCTTCTGTTTAATATTTACGTCAATGATCTCGTTAATATTGACCGCGATGCCAAATTCATAATCTATGCCGACGACACTACTGTCCTGTTTTCGTCCAATAATGCTCCGGAGCTAGTATCAGTGGCTAACTCTTGTTTAAAAAAAATATATACCTGGTCTCTAGAAAATGGTCTCAAGATTAACACTGATAAAACAAAGGCAGTTTTATTTCAAGCGAAGAATAAGAATATCTGTCTTTGCAGGGACGTGGTGTTAGGGCCTTCTAAAATTGAACTTGTCTCTTCTGTGAAAACACTCGGGGTCTTTTTTGATGAAAATATGAGCTGGAGCGATCACATTGATTTTCTTGCAGGCAAACTCTCCCAAATTACTGGACAGGTTTTCTCTCTTCGCTACATGCCTCGGAAGATTAAAATGTTAATTTATAATGCTTTATTTGCGAGCCACCTTCATTATTGCTGCCTTGTTTGGGGCACCACATCTGTTACAAATACTAACCGTTTGCTTGTAATACAAAAGAAAATTGTTCGCGTAATTAGTGATATGCCCTTCGACTTCCCATCTGAACCCCTATTTAAAAAACTTGGCGTAATTAAAGTCAGTGATATGTTTAACTACCACCTTGCTCTTGGATACCTAAACGAAACCAAACAGAACCTTGTTTCATCTCTGGCCAGATTAGAACGCAACATCCCATGTTATAACACCAGGTCCCCGGAATACTGGCACGTGCCGCATGTGCGTTCAACTTATGGTAACCAGATGATTTGTTACACTACTTTGCTGAATAACCTCAGATCTGCGTCCATTGATGTATTTAGTTGTTCTGGCAGAGAACTGTATAATTTCTACTGCCCCAAGAATTGGGTTTGACTATATATGTAATCTTTTTTTGTTCAAGAGTTGTATGTATCTATGTATCCATATTGTTCGTTTTTCCCAAATTGTTTGATGTGTGAAGCAAAATGCTCTCAATCTCTCTTTCCTTTCTCTCTTCTGTTCTTTCTTTTTCTCCTCTTTTTTTTCTCCCATCTGTTTCATCTGTTCGCTTCTTGCTGTCTGCTGCCTTCTGGTTATTAGGACTAGTCAAGTTGCTGTTCGTAGCAACTTTTTTCCTAATGCCTTGGAACCTTGTACCACTTGTTTTCATGAATAAAGGTATTATTATTATTATTTATTGACCAGTTGCCATCACCCAAAAAGATCACGTGCTCGTGACGCCTGCGGCAGAAAGGATGTTCCACATCCGCCCCTAGGCTTGTGAGTGGTGGCGCTGGCTAACACTCCCAGAGTTAGTTCTAGTTGTAAAACATAAATACCCAGAAAGCGGATGGGAAAACGGTTCCGCGGTAGCTCAATGGTGAGAGCATCGCACGCGTAATGCGAAGACGTGGGTTCGTTCCCCAGCTGCGGACAGTTGTTTTTTCATCCGTTTTCATTTCCATTAATTTATAATTTCTTTAATTCAATTAGTGTGTGCAAGTAATTTCCCCTATGTTGTTCTTGGTGTCAATGTTTGTTGGCTTCTTATGATATATATATATATATATATATATATATATATATATATATATAGTTCAATTTCATAACCTGAGTCCCCTCGTACCACAAAGAGACTCGTGTCTCTCGGATGCGCCATGCGAAAAGCCGATTAAGTTATTCACGTTAGGGAGATATGTGTGTATTGTGCCTATAAGTCGCACAACTACACATAAATCAAAACAGCCATGTAACGATTTGCGATAGTTTTAATATACAAAGACACAGTCAAGAAATATTTTCCTGACTAAAGGTCAGTTGAAAAAATAAGACATAATATATATAAAACATACACAATATATAACAATTTCTGTACACAACTTATGACTACAATTATTAGCATAAAACAACGTGACTCCATGACGC
The DNA here is from genome assembly GCF_013339745.2 of Dermacentor silvarum. NCBI lineage: Eukaryota > Metazoa > Arthropoda > Arachnida > Ixodida > Ixodidae > Dermacentor > Dermacentor silvarum. The sequence goes on from NC_051159.1 coordinate 22,764,078, forward strand.
AATACTTTATTTACTTGTCAAAGCATGCCTTATGCCACTGGTTTCATTTATTTCCCGGCCGTGGAATAAATGATTATAGAGTAATAAATTATCAGGCGCAGAAATACACAGTCATATTAACAAATAAATAAGACACAACGATATCTCAACAGTGGGAAAGGGCACGAGAGGAAGTAGTAAGAGCGTGGATTGCGTTCTTGAGCAGCTAATGCAGCATATGACAAATAAATATTAATAAGGAAAAAGCACAGCATAGACTGGGAAGCTTTAGAAATAGCACAACGAAGCGTGTTTGCGTACCCAAAAGGCCTCACCCTACTTGCCCTGTCATGCACCCCGTTTTCGTTCCTGGAAATAACTTTTTGCTTTGTTTTCTTAGCCAAATGGTTAGCTTTAACTTGTGAGTTGGCAACTTTCTCTTTCCTAATAAAGACATCATTTCGTTGTCTGATGGGACGGTCTCACCTTGAGGGAAAATGTGTTCATTCGGGCACTTGTTCTAGTAATGAAGTCGTCGGCAATTTTAGTTAAATTGATTTTGCGGGAGAGTTCTTTGTGAGTGTGCAAAATGGCCAGATGGTTCAAACGGGCTTGTCCAGTCGTCGAGCGCAGGTACGTTTTCAGTCGCCGAAGACAAGAAAAGGACCTCTAGGATGTGCTTGACGAGACCGGTATGGTCAACGCAATTTTTGTTAGCTTGGCCATTTCCGGCAAAAGGTTTCGCAGGTGTTCGCCCATCTCCCCTGAAAACATCTGCACGACGTCCTCGAATGTGTGCAATGGTGCCGAATTTTGTTGGCTTACGATGTCAATGAGCATGTCTCTGCAAAATCAGCCGTCCTCGTTCAGGGTCGTCACCTTAGAACTTTGTTATGTATACTTCGTCTTGCTTTCCTGTGGCAAACTGCTCAATGTGTGACATATGCTGCCACATCTCAGGTGGATATCTGTCGCTTAACGAGGACAGTACAGTGTCAAGTACTTCGTAGTACCTCTGGTGGTACATGTCCTCTGCTGATGTGAACACGTGAGCTGAGGAACCTTCTTGATAGCGGTGTGGAGTTTTCTTTCGCCTAGCAGCTGGAACACACGGGTCCTCAACTCCTACTTTTCCTGCCTCTGCCAACACCTCCTCCCAAACCAAGGGAAAACTTTGCCTCAGTTCAGCGACGCTTGCAGTGACGGATTTCACCATTTTCTCCGCTTGGTCAAACCTGAGCGTTCTTTTTGTAAGGCGGTATTCAGTGCTTCCATTCGTGAAAACACTTTTGTCAGAAGCGTCAACATGAAAAACGATTCAAACTTAAACAGCATCCTTAAAATCCGCTGGCTTTCGCTCTTCGGATGCTGTTCGCTTTGGATGCCTCAGTTCGCTCTTCGGATGCTGTTTCAGACAAAAACGTTATGAGGCTATAATTTGAAAGAACTGATCGTAGTGATGAAGCCTTTGGCGTCCACCTTGTCGGGCAGAATTTTCGCAAGTTCACATCCTCTTCTATCTGAATCTCTTGAAAAGAAGCAACGCGCTGTGGAGAGCAGGTCACGAAGTTTATTAGTTCAGTGACGGCGTAAAGAAAATCACGGCACATGTCTACTTTCTGGCCGACATCATGCAAAACCAAATTCAGGATGTGCGGTAGGCAGTGTACATATAGCGCGCGAGGTTCCTGTTCTTGCATGAGAGCTTGTACTCCTCGGTGCTTTCCTCTCATGTTTGCCGCACCATCATAGCACTGCCCGCGGCACTTTTCAATGGGCAGATTAAATCTACAAAGAATGTCTTTCAATATAGCAAAGAGGCTCGTCGCTGTGGTGTCCGTCGTGTTGAAAAACCCACAGAACAGCTCCTCTACTTCCAGACTTTCTGTGACCACCCGAAAACAAACTGAAAGTTGTTCTTTGACAGAAATGTCTGCTGTCTCGTCCATAATGACAGCGTAGTGCTCTGCCGCACGAACTTCGTCTGTGAGTGAACGAAGGATGTCATGTGCCATGAGTTCCACCATCTCGTTTAAAATCTGGTGAGAAATCCATTTGTATTTTGTTCTTAAATGCCACGATCGCAATGAAGGAATATCATTAGCCCGGAGTTCCAGCAACTGCCTCAAATTACTCTCTTTGTCTTCGTGGCCACGTATTGCTAAGCCTTGGGTCGACAGGTACAGTAGTGGTGACAGTGTTGCTAGGAGAGCCTGTCGGGCGTCGTCCATTTCTTTCGCCTTTCCCTTGGCGCAAGCATATGCCACATTCGCGCTGCCTTTTGCAGCTACGACGGCATTACATGCCTCCTTATGAAAATTAGACCTCTCATGGGATTTAAATCTGTCAATTGCCTTTTTCCAGTTTGAGAAACCATTTTTCACAAATGCCAGGTAAGCATCCTTGTCTTGGGAAGTGTTAGGGAGCGGCAGTTTCATCTCTGATGCTGTGCAACAGGTCTCGCAAAACGCCTTGTCACTGTGGACATTGTAAGATAACCACTTGTAGGTACTTTTCCAGGTATGCTGGAAGGCCCGCCCTTGTTTTTCTGTAGATGGTGCATCAGAAACTTCGCCGATGGATCGAATTTTGGAAGGACCGCCTTCTGCACTGCACACAGAGCTTGGTGTGCTAGTGTCATCAGCGCGCGGTGGAGCTTCAGCGACTGAACTGGAAATGCTGGATGAGGGACGGCTCTCCTCGCAGTCTTCACGGGGGGCTTTCCGTTTCCTGATCAGATATTTTTCCATTGATTTTGGACAGTCTGCTAGGGAAATGAATAACATTCTGAATAGACGCTCGCATAAACATACTAAGTTTGGTATAATATTCATATTCAGAGTTGGTCAGGCGCGTAGGAACCCTGGTCAATTTTTAAAAAGACAAAAAAAGACATCTTGACCATTTCTGGAAGCATGAAGAATTATCCCGCGGTAAAAAACCTCAATTTTTACACACACACACAAAATAGGATTTGCCAAGTCTGAATGACGGCACCGCCTGTGGCAATGAGGTGTAAAAATTTTCGGCTACCCATAATATCATTTAGTGCGCGCTGCAATAAAGGTATGCGTCTTCTTGAAATTAGAAATACATTTCTTCAGAATATGGGCCGACCAGCATGCGAATAATTTTATATCCTCACGTGGCAACAAATATGGCACGATCAACCTACATTTTTCTACAAGCTATACGCGAATACACATGGCATACGTACTATCACGATGAAAAGAAATGCGAACAGCGGAGCGCGTGGCCGAAGCATAACAAGCCTGAAGGTATAGGGCGCGCCGTCCAGTTATCACCATTGACAGGCGCGCACGTCCGGTTTGATCGGGCTGTGCGATGATGCACCCCCTATACTGCGATATTTTTGTTTGCGCTGTCCAATTTGCGATGTCATCATTACTGCGCCGTCAACTTTTCTCTTTTTGAAATAAAAGAGACGCAGAACACAAACAAAACTATCACAGTATAATATCGGTAGCGAATAATCAGACACTTGTGATTTCTGCAGCTACATTATTATTTCCATCAAACAAAAATATAAAGCAGATAAGACGTTTCATGTAAAAAGAAGATGCAGGCGCTACATTTGTGAACTACATCCACACGTCATGTTATTTTAATTCTTTGAGCGCACTGCGACACGACGGTGGCATAAGATAACACGCTCTATCTCCTGTTCCTAGTCCCTCAAACTGCCACCGGGCCATGATTGCCCCGTTAGATCTCTCACAGGCGTGCAGACGGTGCAGTTACTTTGTTTACAGGCGCCGTGACACCGCGGTACATTAAGCCGCAGTCGGCGCGTTTCTTTTGCTGAGAGCCGCGAAAACGAATTGTTTCGATGAGCGATGCGCCAAGCGAATATGCAGCTTGCTTTTTCTTACGCCTGAGTGTCTACCCACTTTCGTTGCTGGCGATCGCATGCGCGTTTTAACTTTCGTCATGGCAATGTGTGCTGGCTTCACTGCGAAGGAGCTCGGGCTCAGAATTTGACACAGGAATGACTTTTCGAGCGCGGGAGCGGTATGAGGACGCTGAACAAAGTGTCACACGTTAAAGAACTACCACAAAGGTACAGATCACGGCTGTTGTGAAAATAGAAATAAGTTGTGTGCCTGTTAGCATGTTTGTGAATACGTTGTGCAGCATGACCATACATTTTGGAATACATTACTCAAACTACATACAAAGCCATTTTGTCAATGTATTGCCACTTGAGCAAACTGTTGCTATTTTTAAAGGCTATTCTCTCAATTTCTTAAACTGGAATAATAGATCTGCCACTGGGAACCAATTTTGCGAGAACCAATAATCCTCAAAGGCCGATTCTCTACGCGATCAAGCATTCCGCGCCTACACAATCCTTACATAAACACAGTAGTTGTCTTACACAGTAATTGCCTTACACAATCAAAACCACGCACGTTCACTTTTAACTTGTTCCTGAAGGTACCCTCACTGCCTCCTCGGCTCGTATTAGCGCCTGATAAGTTTTGCCAACTGAATACCTCGTACATGTCTTATTGTAGGAGCACTCTCTCTGTAAGACTGCCGTCCTGGTACAGAACGGCTCAGAACTATGCGATAGCTCCCACTTTTTCCTTTTATTAAAACTTACGGCCACGCAATGTTCATAAAGACGCACCCCTCCATTAGAACGAGATGAAACAATTTTCCGAATTAGTCTGCGCCGACCACTTTTGGTCACTCTGGGTGGCTTAAGCGCGGGCACTTGCGCTCCTGCTGACGTGGTAGCCGACTTTGACGCCGCCAGATGCGCAAGGCTGCCATAAAGAACCATGCACGATCGCGCGCGTATAGTATTATAGATAACGCAAGTCAAAGTATCATGACGATGCACTTCACATTGCTTTCGTGCTGACGACGCTTACTGCGACAGTGAACCTCTACTAAAGACGTCGATTATTCGAAGGGGTATGCGTTAATAATGGAAGACTTCACTCACCTGTTCGGACCGATCAGGTCGTAGACGTCAGTTGTCAACTTGTCTGCATGGGCAGGCACTCGCTTAATTTCACAAGTGACACGAGTGAGGCGCATCCAAAGGGCCTGGACACGATGGTACTACCTCGTTGAAAAACCAGCGAGCTTTTTAAAGTCCTCTACATGTCCAAAGTTGTGCGCATGAAAACCACAACGGACACAATGGCGCTTCGCTTGGTTCTCCTATCTCGGATTCTCCACCTGCTCAAACGCGAAGGTGCCTCCTGCTAATTCAAATTCAAATTCAACTTTATTTACCAGACAATAAGCTGGAAGGTCCGCTGGGCTAAAAGCCGTGAAAACGGCTTGACAGGGCCCAGGTGACCGTTACATGGCAGCAGCTGTACAAGGTGCGCAGGTTGAGATGGTGGATACGCCGTGACAAAGGAAAAGTGAAAATAAGCGATTACAGAACATATACACAAATCACACAAATGCACCTAAAATTTCAATGCACAAAAAATGGATATGGAAATTTACAAGTAACAATATATTTATCAGTCACACAAATGTACAAAAAGAAAATATTAATAATATATTCATAGTTGAAACAGTTTAGTCGATATAATTTACAGATAATTAATCGTCTTCTAGCACACAATAGAACAAAAGTATGAACGTAACTGTTTTTTACTCCAACTGGTTGTGTTTGCATATGTGTTTAGTATTGCAGGGACGTTGTATGCCAAAGTTTGGTATTTATAGGTTGTACGAAACCGAGGTACAGACCAAATATGGGTGTTTCTTGTGGGCACCGTAATGACACGACGCTCTAGACATGATAAGGCCGTAATGAATTTTAAGAGTTCTTTGTTGGAGAAGTAGAGTGTGTTCAACAATCGATATGGGTAAATGTTGTCAGCCCGTATTATATTGAATTCTTCAAACGCTTTGCAGGTGGTTCCCAAACGTTCAATGTTTCCAATGTAGCGGATTATCTTTTTTTGTAGAACAAGAACTTTATTTATGTTTGTTTTAGTTGTTGTGCCCCATATCAACTTACAATAACTAAAATGTGAGTTAAACAACGCGTGGTATATTTGAAGTTTAGCCTTGAGCGGCAGCAGATTACGGCAGCGAGACAGGACTCCTGTTACAGACGAGATTTTTCGACAGAGGTAGTTTACGTGGGCATCCCAATTTAAATTCGATGAAAAGTAAACCCCAAGTATTTTATGCGTATCAACAATATCTATTCGCTGTGAATCAAGAATTAAGGGCTGGTGAGTAGCGACTGTCTTATTTTGCGCACGAAATATAACAGCTTTAGTTTTATTAGGATTGATCTTGAGTCGATTCATTTTTGACCACGAGGAAATCTCCGAAAGCACGTCGTTCGCTTTGGATATTAAATGATGCAAGTTAATATCAGAGATAAGTATTGTTGAATCATCTGCGTATATTACATATTTGACTGTTGTACCTATGTTTACAATATCATTGATATAAACATTGAACATTAGGGGACCTAAAATACTCCCTTGCGGTACACCGCAGGTGAGAGGCAAGAATGACGAGCTACATTTGTTGATGTGAACACTCTGGCATCTATTTTGAAGGTAAGATTGAAGCAGAGATATAAAAATACCACGAATGCCATATGATTCTAGTTTGCGCAAAAGAATACTATGGTCAAGGGAATCAAAGGCTTTACTGAAATCCAAAAAAATACCGAGTTTGAATTCGTTTTTTTCAATGTGATGAGCTATAGCTTCTTTCAATGTCAGTAGTGCAGTTTCAGTAGACCTGCCGCTTCTAAAGCCGAATTGCGCATCTGTTAGAACATTAAATTTATTGAAAAACTGCGTTATTCGAGCAAAGATAATTTTTTCTAGGCATTTAGAAAAGACAGGAAGGACAGAAATAGGTCTGTAATTATTTACTATATTTCGATCTCCTCCTTTAAATATGACTGATACTCTAGCTCTTTTCATAGCTTCTGGAAAAACACCAGATTCAATAATTAAGTTAAATATATATGCAAGAACTTCTGTGATTAAGTGTAAAACATGCTTTATTGGAAGGATCTGCAAATTATCGGCATCGAGTGATTTAGTATTATTTAAGCACATAAAAGTGTGATGCACTTGAGTTTTATCAGTTGGGTCAAGAAAGATGCTCTGCTTCACATTACCGCATCCGGTAACCATACCTACATGGTCATTACATGCAGAAACTGCATTTATAAAGTGGTTGTTCATGTGATTTGCAAGTGATGTGCCGGTTAATTTGCGACCGTCAAGTGTTAAGGATTCAGGTAGGGCGTTTTTATTTTCGCGGCCGAGTATATTATTGATGAGTTTCCATGTAGCGTTAGGTCGCTGTCGACTAGTATTTTCGAAAAGACGACGATAATAGGCTTCCTTGGCACGTCTAAGTTCAGCGTTTATTCGATTTCGAAGCTTCTTAAATTCTTTCAACACTTCTATACGGCGCGTGCCCAAGGATGAATGATAGCAGATATTTTTACTTTTTATCATTTTCAGATGCTCGCGAGTGACCCAAGGTTTTTTGGCCTTTTTTACTGGTGTAAACGTTTTGAACGGAAAATGCTTTGCGTAAATGCACATAAAAAGCTTCATGAAGTCATCGTAAGCGTCATTTGCTGTTTTCTTTTCGTATACAGATGACCAGCTTTGATTCATTAAATCAATTTTGAATGATTCAATACTCTGAGGGGTAATTTGCTGAATAATGAGTAGCTCCTGTCGTGAATTTCTATCCAGTGGTTCGTTATAATAATTTAGAAAGACAGGGCAGTGGTCACTAATATCAGATATGACAGTACCTGCGCTGTAGATTACGGTGTCAATATTTGTCACAATGAGATCAAGTGCCGATGCAGTTGAGCATGTGATACGAGTTGGCGTAGTAATTAAGTTGGTAAAGCCAGTGGAATGTAACAGGGTGTTTAGATCACGGGTGGCATTGCTTTCTTCCATCATATTAATATTGAAATCTCCTGCAGAAACCAAGTGTAAGTTGTTATTGCATACAAATTCCAAAAAAGTTTGGTGGTCGATAAAGTACAGAAATCAGCTCATGCTTACATCGAATCGTTAGTATTTCATAGTCATCAGTTACTACAGTAAATTGAGGGACGACGTGGCAATTCTTTTTCATCGTAACAAGCAGTGCCACACCCCCACCTCGTTTGTTTGGCCGATTAAGCGAGAATGCATTGTAACCGTCCAAACTGAAGGCCTGATCATCATTTCTGCCCCAAGTTTCAGTCAGCATTATAGCGCTAAACGTTAATTGGAATTGGTCAAGAAGAAATGCGACATCGTCTTTCTTGTGGTTCAATGATCTTGTATTAATGTGTAGCACTGAGTCACTTGTTGGGTGACGTGAGCTGACGCATTGGGGAAAGGCAAGCTCCTGATAATCCATATCAGAAATAAAAGTAAAACGACTAGAAATACAAGCAAGCGCGGTACTCCTTCTCAACTTACGCAACCAAAGAACCTTACAAAAATCTTATCGATGTCGCGCACACTTGGTATGTGCACAACAGGTGTTGCGTCGGACTGTCTAGCAACCATTAAAAGACCACACTGATTTCCACTTCATATTTCTTTTTTACCGCAAGTGCTAGCGTCGGGCAAAGATGCTCATTGACGTACACTGGCGGTGAAACAGGTGTAGAACTACTTATGCCCAAGTCCGCATTAGTAAGGCGCGCCTTCTTGGCTTTCTTTAGTACATTATCGCGCTTTACGCGAGACTTGAACTGAACAACAATGTGGCTTTTATTCTCCGTTCTACTTGGCACGCGGTGACATGCTTCCATGTCTTCTCTGGCAATTGGCTCACCGATGGCTGTACCAAGTTTGCACAGCAGGTCATTGACAGATTCATTTTCATTCTTGATGACACCTTGTATCTCCAAATTGACATTCCTAGAATATTGCTCACAGCTAGTTACCCTATGCTCTAGATCATTCAAACGCGCGCCTGCTCAAACGCGAAGGTGCCTCCTGCTAATGCTCACAAGACATCACTATAGACGGCGCAGTGGCAGCGCGCTAAGCTTAGGGTTCTTGCAATGCTCAGAGGAGAAGGCAGCGGCGCATGCGCAGAGTTCAAGTCTTGAACGCGCGGTCACTTTATCGATAAAGCGTGCGCTTTGAAAAAGGGGGGGGGGGGGGAGGGCAAGCACGGCGCGTATCTGCTAGTTTGTAGTGACTGCGGCTGTCCGTGCGCCTGGGGAGTACTACATACGCGGGTCGCGCGTTTTATTTTGGCGGTAATCTGCGCGCGGTATCTTGAACGCGATCCGCAGACGGCTACTACCTTTGTATGCGCTGTGTTTTAGGGGCGAAGCTCCTTAAAGCGGCACCCGTTCGTCCCTCGTCGTAGTAGTAGTGTGTAACCAGTCCGAGAAAAATGAGAAAAAAAATTCCGAAGTTGTGTCCGTAGCGCGGAATCGAACCAGGGACCCCTCGCTTCCGAGCGCGCGGCGTTAGCCCACTACGCCACGAAGCGGACATGGATACACGCACCACGATGGCAATAAATACCCAACATTAACGAAAGGCCGCGTTGCTAGCGCGTTTCTAACGCGTTTGTGCTAGCGCGTTACGGCCCGTGTAAGAAGCTGGTGTAAGACGCTGTGGCCTCTCCGCCTTACCTTCAACGCGTTTCGAACGCGCTGCCCAAAGCGGTGGCAAGTCAAGTTCAAGTCGAGGAGCGTTTATGAATACGAGGGGTATATACTCTCTCAGCAGTCATGTGATGGCGTCGGCAAACGCGGTGCACGTTCCGGCATGTGTAAATGGCTGTGTAAGACGCTGTGGCCGCTCCCCCTTACTAGAGAGTACTGCACGTCTCTAACGCGTTTGTGCTAGCGTCCCCTTAAGCGGGAGATCCGATGATTCCCTCCGGAGCTTCGCCCACTCATCATCATTCACCCCGTGGATATGCTGTGATTTTTTCTGCCGCTCAGTTTCCGTTGAAGCGACAGACAGTACGAAGATCACTGCTTGCTGCTGCTGGTGCCGCACTTTCATACGCCAGCGTTCTGACGGTTAGTGTCAGAGGTCATCGAGTGTGCTGTGTTCATGTTTGCTTGGGCGCGCTGACAACATGCTTGATAATTCAGTTAGTAAGCAAATGTTTGCAAGCTTATAGGGCCGATAAAACTACTATCCTTACTTCATATAGCTGTCTACTAATTTTCTATTGCAATCGATGCTTCGCCGTTGGGGCGACACTGCGCCTCTTTCTTTTTTTCTTCTTTTTACGTTTAGTGCGAGTATAAGCGCTGCTGCGCATGGCGGCTATTGATTCTGATTGCGAGTGAATCCGGCTTAGCCTCACTTCGGTTACTGAGTAAATTGTTTTTATTTATGACCGCTGCAGGCATGTGGGGATGTTTCCATCCCTAATAAATGTTGTAAATTATTAGAACAGTTTTTGGTTGGTTTTCTTTTCGTGGAGTCTTTAGCATTGCCTACTGGAAACAGTAGCAATACTCAGACACACAACATTCATGTGCATTTCACATTCCGCTGATAAAAGACTGTGCAGAAGGGGCCACTGTAGACTGCAGGTTTTTCTTTTTCAGGGTCAAAAAAAAGCGTTCATGAGAGTGGCTTGTTGGGCTAGTTGGTACATGGTTATACTTGGAGGATGCCAGCAAACTTGGAAGTAGAAAAACTCGAGAAGAAGACATAGACAAAGTGACAGGCACCTTCCTGTCACTAGAGTGTACTAGAAGGGGGAGTGGGTCCAGCGGACACCTTAGCAAGCGGTGAGGGTGAAGCAAAAAACACGGAAAATGGGGCGGCGCCGCCGTCGCCTTCTTTTGAATCTCCGGCCAATAAACGTTTGCTCCGGCTGTTTCGGCAGCGCTCATTGGTTGAGGCGAGCTCGTGGACTGAGTAGATGTCGTCTGCTCGACGCATCGTCGTTCTTGCGTCGTTTGCGTTCTTTCCGCCGCTTTTTTTTCCATTTTATTTACAATAGATCGGTGGGGAATAATCTCAGTGTTACCGCCACCGAGTATCCGCCTGTCAAAGCTCAATGCAGCCGCGGTAGGGTCTCCGACGCGACAAGCGTCCGGCCGGCGAGCGGGGCCGCTCATTCGGAAGAAAGCGACGGTGGCGCCACCTGGATTTTCAATAAAAAATGCCTCAGCGCAGAGCCCTCGTTGGACCCACTCCCCCAATCTAGTACACTCTACTGTCACTTTGTCTATGTCTTCTTCTCGATTTTTTCTACTTCCAAGTTTGCTGGCATCCTCCAGGTATATAAAAAAAAAAAAAAAGCACGCAAAGCAATTTGAAGAGAGGTGAACATTCTTCTTCTTTTGGGGGTTTTACGTGCCAAAACCAGTTCTGATTATGAGACACGCCGTAGTAGAGGGCTCCTGATTAATTTTGATCACCTGGGGTTGTTTAACGTGCAGTAAAACTCAAGCACACGGGGCGTTATCGCATTTTGGCTCCATCGAAATACGGCCGCCGCGGCCGGGATTCGATCCCGCGATCTCGTGTTCAGCAGCGGAACGCCTTAGCTGACTGAGCCACCGCGGCGGGTTTGAAGTGAACATCATCATCATCATCATCATCATCATCATCATGAGCCTATATTTTATGTCCACTGCAGGACGAAGGCCTCTCCCTGCGATCTCCAATTATCCCTGTATTCCAAGCGTATTCCAACTTGCAGGCGCAAGTAGGAATACGCTAGCGCAAGGCAGGGGTAATTGGAGGTGAACATAAAGCAACGTATTCATTCTCCAGGCATAACCTATCCTTACAATTAGAAATAATTGTTACTTGGCTAAATCCTTCTCTTTAAAAAATGTAACAAACTTATTCCTGTGTATATATTTAAATATATTGTATGTGTGTGTATAGTGTTCGCCGTGAAATTAAAAAAAAAAAAAAACGTTGAAGTGAGAAAAAATGCTTATGAGGTAGCCGCCGCTGGCGCTTCTAATGCGCTTGTCGTCCTATGGTCAGGAGTTGCAGAAATAAAGCGAAAGTGTGAATGTAACGCCGTGCACGTCCGCGCTGACGCAGTAAGCTTTCAGCCACAATAAAATTTTTAGTGAAACGTTTAGGCAACTCTAAAGAAACCGCCAATGATGTGGGCAACAGAACTCTGGTGATGACACTTTGGCGAGAAATGGGGGGGGGGGGGGGGGGGGCAGGCTTCGGATTTCCGGGGGTGGGGGGGGGCTCGAGCCCCAGAGCCCCCCCGTAGTCGGCGCCTATGAGTGCAGTGATCAACAAAAGTATGGGTGGCAGCGCCGTTTGCTTACAAAATCAGCATGGTGTTTCAAACGCTTCCAGTTATGTGTAAGCTAGCAATGACGGAGCTGTTTCTCACCAACTGTGGTTGTTGGGATTAAACGTGTTCTTGAAACAGCTACGTGCGGCTTTTTTGTAACACAGAGAGGACTAAATATTTCATTTCGCCTATGTGACTTCCACGTTCCAAATTTAAAAGCCAATACTTTCTGCTATAAATAAATAGAAAATACGTTGTCGCATCTCGAATGCTTCCTATCTTCTACCTGCACCGCTGAAACGTGGGTGTACAGCTAAGCTCTCGACATTTGGCGTGAGCGCGATGAGTGAGCCGGGCGCTCCGCGCTCTGACCGGAATGCGTCAGCTGCGGCTGTGAGCGAAGATGCCATTGGCCACTGTCTGGCGCGTGCGCACTCGCGCTCCAGCGCTCTTCGATTTTTCAAACGGGACCCTCTGCGGAGTCGTCGACGTTCTACGCATCGCTGGCGGTGCACCATGCAGGCGACCCTCTTCACGGCGCTGTTGCTGGTCATCTCGGCGGCCGTGACCAATTCGCGCGGCTGGGTCGCCTCCTCACAGGTGAGTGTGCTCACAGAGCGCTAGGGCTAACTGTCGTAGAGAAAGAGTAAACTTCTTTGCAACAAGCGCGAGGGAGGCCAACACAGGTCGTATAAATAGTATTTCTACGGCTCATTCAACTGCAAATTGCAAGAAATCGCAAGTGACGTATGCAAATAAACGTAGAAACGGGTCTTTGGCTTAAATAAAATTGTGAAAATTTATTTAAATAGATCGATGCAATGTACGCTAGGAAAGGCTGGTAGGAATAATTGATGTTTCAACATGCAAAGAAGGAAGTGCCAGACAAGCGTTCACTCGTGCAGTCTAGACGAGATTGGGGCCAATTTATGGTTGTGACTTGTCTTTGAATTTCTCTATGTAGAAATGCAGCGCTATCCAAAATTCTACATGGCGTAGAGCTTCATTTCGTATTAAAATTAATTTTCCTTTATACGCGGTGCAGCCTGGGTTGCTACAGGAGTTCCCATATTATCAGGGCAAATGATAACTTCGCGCCTGGTGAAAATACCAGATCCAGAAACAAGGACAATTTATTAACAATGCAATGAAATGTGAAAGCCGAGAACACGCATGGGAGTTCTGCGAATATATATATTGAAAGGAAATTCTAGACAAAATAATTTACTCAGGAATTGCCGAGGAGGCTAGACTATAGTAGGTGCTTCTCCGACGCTTTTCTTCACGACATTCAAGACACGGCCGAAAGCTCACAACGCCGAAACGCTGCACCAGATATTCTTAGCGACAAACCATTTCACTAGGTTCATTTTGTTTTCCCAAAGCGCGTTAGAGGCAACTTTTAATTTATCGGTAACTATGTCGAATTGGATATTTTTACAGAACGTTTCGCATCCGTTTAGAAAATGTTACACGATTATATCAGTAAACAGCGCGTGATGCACTAGCATTCTCATCTGCAGTCTGACAAAAAAAGGGGAGCGAGAAAGGAGGAAACCACAGGAAAGTTGCTCATTCAACCTGTGATGGACGTGACTCGGAGCCAGACGATCAGCAACTGATAAAAGCTTTATTCAGCGGGCTATTATATACACAGACAACCGATGACGTAGTTGTCACGTAGCTTACGTGCACAAGAAAGAACGAGCGCGGCGTTAGGTGCCACGTCATTACATTCCTCCCGTTTAAGTTGAGTACAACTCAATGGTTCTAAACGATAGTGTCAGTAACGAATGACTGGTCGTCGGATACGGGTGGATCTTCTCAGATCGGTGTCCTCAGGCGTGTAGAGAGGACTCGGAATGGCGGGGCGGGGCTCGACGTCTTCAGGTGCTCGCACCGGAGGAAGCCTGAAATGGTAGTCGGGTAGAGGCTCTGGTGGCTCTGCTGTTAGCCATGCGCGCCTCAGTTGGTTTCGGTGCCTGTGGTGCACGTCGTCATTGGCCATCCTCACCAGGTAGGATACCGGACCCTTGACTTTAATGACTTCCGCCAGCTTCCACCGAGGTCCTGCGACGAAACTTCGGGCATAGACAGAATCACCAACACCAAATCCTTTCACTACAGAGCCAGACGTAGCAGGCTGACGGTCTGGGTGCAGCTTGTCCAACGCTGTGCGTAATTTTCTACCCATCATGAGCTCCGCAGGAGTCTTTCCTGACAATGAATGCGGGGTGGTATGTTGTTTCAATAAGAACCTAGATAGCTTGCACTGTGTGTCGTTCCCCGACTGTTTCTTCAATGCTTCTTTTACTTCCCGCACCATTCCCTTCCATTACTGGCGGGATGATAAGGCGCTGTGAACACCGCACGCATGCCATTGAACTTCAGGAAAGCTTGCATCTGCTCGCTCGTCAAAGCTGTTCCGTTATCGGAAACGATAACGTCCGGAACACCGTGAGTCGCAAACAGCGCGCGTAGTGTTGCAATTACTGCCGATGTTTTCATGGACGGCATAATCTGCACTTCGGCCCAGTTGGAAAATGCATCTACGACGACAAGAAAAACTTCGGCTTTCACTGGTCCCGCAAAATCAATATGCAACCGGCTCCAAGGCTGATCTGACTTAAGCCAGAAGTGCACTGGTTCTTTTGGATCACTTTGGCGGTTTAATTGGCACCTGTAACAGTGATGCACAAAATCTTCGATTTCTTTGTCCATATTTGGCCACCACATTAGGGACCTTGCAAGACTCTTCATGGCTGACATGCCAGGATGGTTTGCGTGCAGCAAACGAAGAATATCTTTTCTTGCCGCTAGAGGTATACCTACTCTGTTGCCCCAAAGAATACAATCACGGTGCAGCGACAACTCGGTTTTCCTTACTTCGAAAGCCGTAAGGTCATTGTGCACATGCGTGGGCCAACCAGAGAGAACGTATTCCTTCACTGTGGACAAAAAACTGTCCCTCTTTGTAAGTTCCGCGATGTCAATCGCTTGCAACGGTGGGCAATCCACTGCGTCGAACAGCAATACGTCACCTGGTGGTTGCGTCTCGTAGTCATTCCAAGACGTAGTCATATGCGGCCAAAAGCAGCATCCAACGCAGCATTCTTGGGGACACCACTCCTGGTATACATTTCTCCCTGTTAAACAAACCAAGCAGAGGCTTGTTATGATCGACTTGGAACTGCACCTCTCAAATGTGGGAAACAAGCCCGAGCGCCTTTCCCGTGACGAGATAATCCTCTTTCATACCCGAGGAAACGTCACACCTCTATGACCTGAGTAGACGCAAAGGGCGAGCTACCAAAGAAGAGGACCCGAGGGGGAGGAGGTCGTCAACTTGACCGCCCGACAGAGGACTGACACTTCCCCGAAGTTCACAAGTTCCCCGAAGTAGACATCGGCAGGTTATGATCTTCCTGGAAACTGTATCTCTCAATGTGGGAAGCAAGCCCGAGCGCTTTTCCCGTGACGAGATAATCCCCTTCATCCCCGGAAAGCGTCTCAACTCTACGACCTGAGCAGACGAAAACGGCGAGCTACCAAGAAGGAGGACCCGAGGGAGAGGAGGTCGTTAACTTGACCACCGGAGAGAGGACTTCCCCGAAGGAGACTTCGGCCACCACGAGGGGATTTAAGGCCGTCCTGGCCCCCGTGTTAAACAGAACCGCTCGAGACTCAGATAGAGTCCAAACCATGTACCAATGAAGTGAATACATTCTTTTCTATTTTTCACCATCACGATGCCCGCCTTCATCGTCGTCTCCTGATTCCTGCGGTGACGACCCACCTCACCCAGTCGAGATTATATCAGGCTGGTGATCAGTTGTAATAATGAAATTGCGCCCGGCCAAATACTGGTGGAACTTTTTTACGCCATACACAATGGCTAAGCCGTCTTTGTCAATGTGCGCATACATTCGCTCACTTGCTCCAAGCGTTTTCGAAGCGTACGCTATCGGTCGTTCGGTAGCGTCCCGTTCTCTGTGCACCAGCACGGCTCCGATCCCAACAGGAGATGCATCGCATGACAGCACGATTGGTCGCTGCGGATTACACGAGATTAGAACTGTTGCTGACGCTAACACGTTCTTGAGTGCACTGAAGGCTTGGTCGTGTTGGCTATTCCAAAACCAGCGGCTATCTTTGTCCAACAAACGGTGGAGCGGTTCCGCGACTTCTGCTTTTCCTTTTAGGAAACGGCTGTAAATATTTATTAGCCCAAGGAATGATTGCAGCTCATTTTTCGATGACGGAGTCGGTGCGTTCAGAATCGCTTCTACCTTGCTCGTGCTAGGATGAATTCCCGTGGCGTCTATCACATGACCCAAAAACTCGCATTTTTCTTTGTTCACTCGTAGGCATGCGTTTTGTAGACGGGTGAGCACTGCCTCTAGTCGTTCTTCGTGTTGTTCTAGCGTGTCTACTGATATCAAGATGTCATCGACATAGCATTTCACGCCCGAAATACGTGCCAGCAGTGTGTCAATGGTGCGCTGAAACAACCACGGCGCTACGGAAATGCCAAATGGAAGTCTGCGCACTTTAAATAAGCCCTTCATTGTGTTCACCGTAAGCACTGTAGCCGATTCATCATCCACAACAAGCTATTGATAGGCCTGAGCCAAATCCGGCTTCGTGAAAAATTTACTGGGCCCTAGTGATGCCAAGACCTCCTCAGTTGTGGGCAAAGGATAGACGCTGTTTTGAACTGCCTTGTTCACTGTGCTGCGATAATCACCGCACAGGCGTATGGAACCATTTCTCTTTCTCACTACTACGATGCCCAAGCAGAGGACTGTACTGGTTCCCACACACCTTCTTTAACTAGCCTGTCTATCTCGGCTGCGACGTCATCTCGAAGTGCGAATGGCACTGCTCTTCAAGAACACCGGTTGTGCTTCATCTTTTAGATCTATGTGCACTGGATCCCTAGTGCAGCCTGGCAGATCACTTCCGAACACCTCTTGAAAGCGCTGAACCATTTCTGCACCCTCGGACACTTTTTTTATTCCATGAATTTCAATTCCTAAGGCCTTAAACCAACTTCTTCCCAGCAGGCTGCTGCCTTGTTTGCTCACTACTAGTAAGGGCAATTTCGCACACTTTTCTTTGAAGCGCACTTCCACTATTGCCTTTCCCAGCATCTGCAGTGGCTCTCGTCCAAGTCACGAGCTGCGTGCCAGTACTCTGAAGTGCGATTTTGCCTGCGCTGCCTTCAATTGCTCGAAACGTTTCTTGACTGACCAGCGAGTGTGACGCCCCTGAGTCTACTTCCATCTGCACATCTTTTCCTTGAATCCGTACAGTGGCGAAAAACTTTTCAAGCTCGTGAACTTCGCAAACCGAGTAAAGTTCTTCTACTTCGTGAAGCGGTCTGCTTGTCTGACTTTGTTTTCGTGCCTGTTTATTTTCCGACTTCTGGGCAGCAGTTTGCTTTTGACTTAACTGCGATTCTTTTCTGAAACGACATGCTCTCGCGATATGGCCCGTTTTCTTGCAGTAGCGACATGCCGCGTAACGAAACTTGCAAATTTCAGCACTGTGCTTACCGTTGCAGCGGTAGCAGATGACTTCTTTGGACGAAGCCGGTTCCTTTGAGCGCGTTTCGTGGACGGCCGCGTCGCCGGTGCCGCTCGCGTCACTGTGGCTCTGTGTCCTGATTTCTCGTTGCTGTCGTTGAGTTGCTTCCGCTGTCACAGCCATGTCGTACGCCACAGCGAATGCCAGGTTCCTTTCTGCCAGTAGACGTTGTTGTACCGCCTCGTTGTTGATGCCGAAGACGAAACGGTCTCGCATCATCTCGAACAGTGGAAGCGTCTTGTCTCCAAAACCGCAGTTTTCAGCCAGTTTTCTCAGCGCTGTCACGCAGTCTGCGACGCTTTCCCCTTGAGCTTGGTTACGCTTATAAAATAAAAATCTTCCGTACAGTACCGACGGCTTCGGATGCATGTGTTCACGGACTGCTTTCTTGATGCAATCGTAGGTTGCAGCTGTCGGCCTTTCGGGTTTCACCAGCGTCACGATGAGACTGTACGTTTCTTCTCCGCAGGAGCTGAGCAAAACTGCCCGCTTTTCTTCGCCCTCTGAAAGCTTGTTCGCTTCGCAGTACATTTCCAGTCGCTCCACGTACTCATCCCATGACGCGCTTGTACCTAGGCGGTACTCCCCGATGCCGGTGACTGGCATAGCGCCGCGCGCATTGGTCGGGCCTGCGCCGGTCCGCTGCCTGCCTCGTCGCCAATTGTGATGGACGTGACTCGGAGCCAGACGATCAGCAACTGATAAAAGCTTTATTCAGCGGGCTACACAGACAACCGATGACGTAGTGGTCACGTAGCTTACGTGCACAAGAAAGAAAGAGCGCGGCGTTAGGTGCCATGTCATAACACATCCAATGATGATGATTTATCCCCTTTGAAAAGGGGCGGCGCCAAAATAGTCACCCAGTATGCTTTTCAGTCTAGCATTTGGCTACATCTCCTTAATCTTATTTATAACGCAAGAACAACTAGCCCAACAGTCCTAATCTCTCTTCCTTGAAATTTCTATATCTACAAAAGAACTTTTTGAGCAAGTTGGTGCTGAGATTTCTTAGGTATGCTTGACTGTGGCGCGACTACATTTCGTGAAAAGGGGACAGAAGAAAGGAGTGCCAAACTGTTTAATGACAGCCTCAGAGAAAAGGCCAACTTCCACGCTACGCAGAGAGCCAAGGTGTGACTTCATGGTCATGATGCCATATTTTCAAGAAAGCCATTTCTGCAGAAGATGGATGGTGGATGTATCGCTAACACAATCAGACCCCTTCTTTTATTGCGATAGCAATTATATGGACACTCCAAAGCAGATTTCTGCACTCACCGTGAGGTTCCGTATGACGTCAACGGCGATTAAATCGTCGCCGTGCGGCGTATGGTGTATGTACGAGTGAAAGGGCGCGAGGGACGAGCGCTTTCACGGGGAGCGAAAACACGCCGGAGAGCAAACGCGCGTTCTGGGCCGTGCTCCCTGAAGGACTGCAGAATTAAGCGTCTCTTTCCTCCTTTCAATCATCATATATATATATATATAGAGAGAGAGAGAGAGCAAACGCGACTTCTTCCGTCGCGCGAAAGGCCGTGGGGGACGGGAGGGAGGGGAGGCGACGTTTAGATGAGTCACCAAATGCCTATTTATATAAAAACGTTGCGAGGCGAGAAGGCGGTACAGACTTCCGCCGCTGCTCCGAGTCGCCCCCAGAGGCACCGGCAGCAGTCACCGACGCCGCGCGCGTTCGGTGCAAACGCGGGCAAAACGCCGACGGCATCGACAACAGTTCTGCGCGTTGCTGGTGCTGCTGCATGTCCAAGTTTATACAGCCGATAAAACTACTATCCTTACTCTGTATAGCTCTCCACTAATTGGATATCGCAATTGATGCTTCGCCTTTCGGGTGAAAATGCGACATTTTTTTAAAATAAATAAAGCTTCCAACAACTTCCTGGAAGTTTTGTCCCCACTTTTGGCCATAATCCATACTTGCTTAAAGCGTGGCTCACAAGGATAGGTCTTACAGGCCTTACAGTTGCTCAAGACTTGACGGCAATCTCGTGAAGCCTTCAGTACGTTCGGGCTTCCCGCATCTCCGCTGGTCTCTAGTGTTTGCGATAGCAGAGCCACGCATAACTTTTCTGCGTAGTATCGCGATGAATTTAACCGGCCACGTTCACAAGCCTCCGGATCTTCATTTCTTCGCCTACGCGAACTCTCGGCTTCCCTCAATCTAAACTAAGGATGTTCTCTTCTGCGACACTTGCTTTCAGCTTCCCTAGCTCTCGCTTCAGTCTTTCGGAAGCGACGAGTGTCCTCTGGTCGAAACCTGCCGAGCCGCCGCTAGAGGCATCGGCTGCAGTCGCGGACACCGGGCGTGTTCGGCACGAACGCGGCGAAATGCGGTCGGTGTCGGCAGCAGCTCTACGCGTCCCACTACAACCTCGCATGGGCTATGCTACGCAGATGCCATTTTTATACTCTGCTTTCACTCTCTTTCAGCTCTCTCTCCCCCAGCTCGGCGAAGCTACGGACGACGGAATGATCAGTAAGGTCTTGATGAGAGCTGGTCGGTCCATGATTTAAAATTGAGGTTTTTACACCGCGAATAAAACAAAGACACGAAGAAACAAATACCACAAACAGCGCTTGTTTGTGGTATTTGTTTCTTCGTGTCCTTGTTTTATTCGCGCTGTTGAAACCTCAGTTCTAAAACGGAATTATCATTATAGCGAGGTTCTAATAGCTCCGCTTTAAAATTCGACGGACACTTTGTGGAAGAATGCAACATTGCGTATGAAAGCACCTGCTTCCACAGGCGTGCGCAAAGGCCAGGAAAGTCTAGAGACCAGTTCCTCACTGCGCTACATGTCTTGGCAACTACATGTCTGGCTACGGTTGCGACTACGGCAGTCTGAACGAACGGATGATCCGAGAGAGACTTGTTGACGTGCTCCGCGACATAAAGCTCTCAGAAGCTCTACAACTGAATTCGCAGCTCACAATTGCTACATCACTGGCAAATGCTCGCTAAAGGAGAGCGTCCAACAGCAGCCAGTCATCGGAACGTGAGACCAAGGCCCCAACGTGGACGCCGTGGCATGGCCATGGCTCAACAGAGACGCCGGCAACACGACCCGGTGTGTCCGCACCCCGAAAACAAAATTTCTGGCTGAATCGTTCCTGAATCAAGCAACAACCCGGTGCTTCACCACACGCCATAAGCGCTCCACGCGGAGTGCCAATTCCCCTCAGGGAGCCCCTGAAACATGAAATAGAGAGAATGGAGCGTATGGGTATAATTATCAAGTTGGATAGCCCCATCGAAAGGTACGCAGGTATAATTCCCATCGTGAAGTCGTCAGGAGACCTGAGATTGTGTAGACCTCACCAAATTGAACAAGTGCGTAAGTCGAGAGCGTTTCACGTTACGAACGTAAGATCAGGTGTTTGGTTCACTGTCGGGTGCAAACTGGTTTTCGAGGCTCAACGTTAACGCGGGATTCCACCAGATGCGACTCGGTAAGGACTCGCAAGAGCTAACGACATTCTTGACACCATCCCGTAGATATTGCTTCACTCGACTGCCGTTTGGAATTACTTCTGCTCCGGAATATTTATAAAAAGAATGTCGGAAATTCTATGTGGCCTTCCGGGTGTTGATGGACGACGTCCTATTGTTTGGCGAAACAAAATCTCAGCATGATGAGCGGCTAAGTGAAAGGATTACGCGCGTAGCAAAAGCAAACGTGACATGAAATGCTTGTTCGGGGTTAAACAAGTACGTTTTTTGGGCCATATTCTTAATGAAAATCGCTCCTATAGGCACCCTGCAATGCAGTTTGGCTGTACATGTCGCGCCACCTAGCAGCGGCGGGAGCACCCGCGAGTAGGCCCTCCCCGCCACTTCACCTTGGTCCGTACTGCGCTCAGGCGCACCTGAAAGCTTCCTTTTCAGATTTTTCAATGGATTCACCGCGACCACTCGGCAGCTCCTCCGTGAGAAGTGTGAAGAAAAAGAACATGCGCATATACTGCTGCTTTAGGTATTTTCACAACCGCGAAGTGGATGTCGGCATCAAATTCTGCCGCTTCCCTTCAACACTGTGGGGAGAAACCCGGCGGCTGAAGGTGGATCGTCGCGGTTCGACTCGTCAAGAGTCGCTCTTGCGAACTTCTGATGAACTAAGACGCAAACGCAAACTAAAAAAAAGAAAGAAAAAAAAAACACAAGGCAGCATCCGTGAAAACGCACAATAAAGCGACAACTGCATAAACACGCGTGATCTGATTCCTGCTGTTGTAAATTGGTTTGGCTAGTTATTTCGCTAGTCTCGCTCTGAAACAAATTCGCACTGGTTGTTATGTGTGAAATCTAGCTTCGTAAGCGCTCCGCGTTGGACCTTTGTACGCACTGTAGTTCTTGTTGTGCATTAATAAGCCAACGTGCAGCTCCTTTCTGCGCCTGGATCAAGACGCGACTGCTGAAACCGGGCTCATTCATGCCGATGCTCTCTCGCGTTTAGAACAGAACTAAGGCTGGAGTGCACCGCAGCACACATCGAGTATTCGCAAATTAGCACTTCTCTCGCGCACGCTAGCACACATTTGTTCAGTCTTGGTGTTGCTTAGTGTCAGCTGATTGCTCTCTGTTATGTTTCAGCAGTGATTACCTCTCACACTGGAGCGCGAATGACAACACCAGAATATGTTCGAGGTACTTTGTCAACGGAGAAAAAAGCTCCATAATCATTCAAGTGACCTTCCAACTCGCCAAAACCTCGACAAATGTGATGAACAAGGCACACTCGAAGTATACTGAAGCTACAAATGATAGTTGAAAAACGTCTACGGCTGTATTTGCCTACTTAAGCGGAATAAATTATTTATTTGTTAACTTACTTGGAGTTCGACGTCGTAAACGTGCTTTATTTGTTGTTACAAGAACTTTGCTGCGATGTCCGTCCTGTTTACTTTTTTGCCACGATATATATGGTTGTTGTCGTAAAGTTGACGTCCTTTCTCGAGTGTCGGTGGACGAAAATGGGCCTCAATGTTTTCAATTGCCTTAAAAACCACAGTTTTGAACGCCCGACTTGTTTCAAACGAGCGCCACAGAAGCATGCCTTCGTAGAAGTGGCCGCCTCGGTGTTCCGCGGAACTGACACGGCGGCGCTGATGGCTGAACCGATCGCTGCGCCGCCTGACCATTGAAGGGAGCCTATACGCGTTCTTTTGCACAAAGATAGAGAGTGGGTTTGGGGCTGCGACCAGAAAAAAAAGTGTTGCAAAACCTCTAAGATCTGATTTGTTCAGCACAGTGTATGACGAAGTACCATGCTTCGCTACCAACAGTTTTTTCAGTCTTTTTGTCTGGGAGCGGTTTTGTTTCAAAAACAAAAAGATGGAAAACGCAGACCAGTTGCGTTCGCGTCTCGTTCGCTCACTAAAACCGAGCAGCGCTACTCCCAGATTGAGAAGGAAGCGCTTGCGCTAACATGGGCAGCGGCAAGGTTTGATGAGTGTATACGTTGTTTGGACGTAGTTTTCGAAACGGAATCTTTAGTATCATTGTTGGGTCACATGGCGATCGATACGATGCCACCAAGAATAAACGTCTTCGCTTGCGGCTGATGCGATACCGTTTTTCTGTTGTATATGTTCCCGGAAAATCGCTCATCAATCACTGCAGACACTCTCTCACGTTCACCGTTAGCTCACACAAACCTGACAAGCTACCTGACGGTCTCTAAAATTACAGCCTACTCAAAAGCTTGTTTATTGGGCGTAGAAACAGGAGATGATTTCCTGACAAGGGCGAGAGAGGGTCAAGCGAGCTACGCAATGTGTAGAAGCCTGCGAAAAGTGTGCACTGCAGGTTGGCCAGAGAACCAAAATGCTATCCTTACTGGCAGAGAGCATGT
Organism: Dermacentor silvarum; assembly: GCF_013339745.2. Taxonomy (NCBI): domain Eukaryota; kingdom Metazoa; phylum Arthropoda; class Arachnida; order Ixodida; family Ixodidae; genus Dermacentor; species Dermacentor silvarum. The sequence continues at coordinate 22,787,774 of NC_051159.1, forward strand.
CAGCAGCGTTGGTGAATGGGCTGTTGCTAAATTGAATGAAGTTAATCATTCCTCAGTCTCTTCGAAAAGAAGCACTAAGTAAGCTACATGACGGTCATCAAGGCATCTGACGATGTCATAGTATAGCTAAAGATTCCATCTGGTGGCCAGGACTTAGCACTGAAATAGCGTCTTTCGTGAAACAGTGCGGTGTTTTCGCGATGCATGCCCCTGAGAGGATAGAACCAATGATGGCATCACCAACACCCTCTTATTCGTGGGAAAGTGTGGGTGCAGATCTGTGCCAAATTAGCGGACAACCATATCTTGTCGTAGTAGATTATCTTTTACGCTACCGAGAAGTAGCCATTCTTCCATCTACAAAGTCTGTTACTATGATAAATGGACTAAAAAAATTTTAATGGTATTCCTGAATGCATGGTGACCGACAATGGTCCCCAGTTAGTGAGCGCAGAGTTCGACCAATTTGCCAAATCACATGGTTTCCGTCATGTTACCTCAAGTCCGAGGCACCTCAAGGGAAACGGAGAAGTAGAGCGCATGGTACAAACGGTTAAGCTTCTCATTTTGAAATCGAATGACCCTTACTTGACCTTACTAGCTCATAGAACAACGCCAGGTGTTTTAGGAGTCCGCCTTCTATTCATCCTAATGAACAGAAGGTTGTAAATTCCGTAAATTCCTTTAAGTTTCAGCTTTGCAACCATACTTCCCCCGGAACCAGGGCTGTAGCCAGGGGGGGGGGGGGGCTGATGGGGCTTCAGCCCCCCCCCCCCCCCCCCCCGAAAGTTTTTTCGTGCCGGCATGCCCCGCCGACCAAAACTACCACCGACGCCGGGAATCATTCTGGATTCTAGTCTACACTGTCTTTTTCACGCTCGATAAGACATTTCGGCACGAACATTGTGAACTCTGGCTGGATTTCATGTCAATGCCCTTGCATCTGGAGTCACGTAACGCAAGGAGCCCCATCCGAGCACAAACTTTCAAGGGCTTTTTGATAGCGAGCGGGCGTGTTGCGGCATCTCGCAGCGGCCGCGGAACCTACGGAGCGCATGGATTTCAATTACGAAACTTTATGGGTATAAAGTTCTCAAACTTCTGACGCGAAAGGTGCACTGACATTTCCAAAGGCGTGCTTTAAAAGATTTTCAATTCTTGGACTTTATGGAATTACTGCTCTTATAAACTTGGGTCAACAAGCGTGCACTGGAGCCCTCGTGTCCAAGCTGTTCCAGAAATGAAAGCACGCGCTCTCAATCTTCCACACTCACGAAAATACTAAATATCACCGTGACTGTGAGTAAGCAGCTGATAATTTTCTCCAAACATTTTCAGGAAGCGTGCCTAATGTGATCGATCAGCTGGACCAGGTCAGGCAAAGTAAAATATGAGAAAACAAAAGAAAGTTAATGGCCTATTATTGAGGAAATTCTTTTTGCGGGCGACAAGGTCTGGCTCTCTGTGGCCACAAGGACAGTGACCCTATGGATTTAAGCATAGCCCCCACTGAAAATACAAGTATTTTCAGAGCGCTTTTTCGCATGCGAACTGATTGTGGAGATACATATTTGAAGAACCGTTTGGAAAGTTGCCCCAGTAATGCCTCGTATTTAAGCCCAGATGCACAAAACCAAATTATAGAAATTTGTGGTGAAATTATCAAAGAAAGCCTAGTTGCAAAATCAGGCTGCTTCTCCATACTTCCTGACGAAACGACGGACATCACTGGAATCGAACAGCCTATTGTTTGTGCAAGGTACCTAAATAAGGATGCCATCGACATCGAGGGAGTGTTTTAGGTTTTAGCACCGGAATAGATGCCCTCTCTCATTGCGACTGCAGGTTCTATGTAAATGTGTACAAACTGCTGCAGATTCTAGTCACCCTTACAGTGACCATTGCCAGCGCGGAGAGAATATTTTTAACAAGAGTTTACTAAGAAACAACGCGCGCTCTACAATGTCTGTGGAACGCATGGTTAGGCTGGCGCTTCTATACACCCACAGAGACGTCATCATCAACGTGTCCGAAGTCATTGACCGCTTCGCTCAACTTCCCCGCCGAGAGAAGTTTGTAATTTAGATAGCAAAGCAGCAAAAATCAATGCAAGTAAAAAGCTGTGTTCCTTCAGGTCCTTAAGCTCGTAATTATGAAAACGTATGACTGTTCGTTAGCTTTTAAAACCAGAGAAATTTTAGCCGTTATTCTAGCAGTTAGCATCATGATCAAAATTATCATGCGAATATGAAAATTACGAGGACATCTATAACCGATTTTGACCGACCTTGCTCATTGAAAGCCCGGCCCACGCGGCGTTTGCCAAAAACACACTGCCGCATCATCTGTGGCTTTCTTAAGACTTAGAGATTGACTCCAACCAAATAAGGAAATTTACTAGCCCGACGTTTCGGAACCAATTCGGCTCCTTCTTCAGGGGGTATTCTTCGCAGGTGGCGGTGTGCCGCTTTTAAAAGATCCGTCGTAACAAAGGAGAGGAAGGGGGAGAGAGCGTGAAGTGCGGAGACACTTGGCAGGGCACCTGTTCTAGACAGACAAAATAGGTGGTGGGGGTGGGGTGGGAGGGGGGCTTCGGCGTCGCTGGTCGGCTGGGTTGACCGATGCTGGGCGCCCTTTAGTCGCGGGAATGTGTTGACGAGGGACAGGGGACGGGGGGGACGAGTTGTTTTGGTGTTGCTGACCTAGAGCGGGGGGTCCTTTCTTCCCTTCGCCCCGTCTGCAAGGCCATGAACATACAAAGAAGGAAGAATGCCCTTCACGCGGTTTATATTACCCGCCGTGTTCTGCATGTGCCAAGACTCGAGTAGTAGCCTTTTTCGCCAGTTTGTCTCTGTTTGAAGGATTTGGGTTTCTTGGAAAGAAATCTTGTGGTCGGCGTCTTCGGAATGTTCGGCGACGGCACTGCGTATTCGGTTGAATGTTCTGACGTCGTTTCCATGTTGTCTGATTCTTTCTTTTAGATTTTTGGTTTCCCCGATGTACGACGTCGGACAGTCGGCACAGCTGATTTTATAGACGACGCCTTGAGCTTTTTCTTTTGGTGGACGGTCTTTTGGTTTAGGAATGAGGATATTCAGAGTGTTCATCGGTTTATGCGCGACTTTGAGGCCTTCTTTTTTTCAGTATTCGGCTGAGAGCTTCGCTGGTACCTTTGACGTATGGGATGGACACTCGTTTCTGTGGTCGAGGGGGAGTCAACGGTCGGAGGTCTCGTAGTTTCTCTCGTAGGCCTCAAAGTCGCGCATAAACCGATGAACACTCTGAATATCCTCATTCCTAAACCAAAAGACCGTCCACCAAAAGAAAAAGCTCAAGGCGTCGTCTATAAAATCAGCTGTGCCGACTGTCCGACGTCGTACATCGGGGAAACCAAAAATCTAAAAGAAAGAACCAGACAACATGGAAACGACATCAGAACCCCACCACCTATTTTGTCGGTCTAGAACAGGTGCCCTGCCAAGTGTCTCCGCACCTTACGCTCTCCCCCCCTTCCTCTCCTTTGTTACGACGGATCTTTTAAAAGCGGCACACCGCCACCTCCGAAGAATACCCCCTGAAGAAGGAGCCGAATCGGTTCCGAAACTTCGGGCTAATTCCTTATTTGGTTGGAGTCAATCTCTAAGTCTTAATCAATTTTCCCAACCAGACAGGTAATTCTGTCGAAATGTTTAGCTTCTGTGGCTTTCGTTTGTCCTTTTCTTTCCTGTTTAGCTACCTGCTCTTATTTATTTTTTGAAACGAAGCAATACCCTCGTTTAATTTTGGGTGCAGAATAATTGTTGCCGCCGTGCAGGCAGTTAAATTAGACATTTTCGTACTGATTTCTGCATTATTCCTCTATTATTCTACCCACATGGCGCTATCGTGACCGCTGCATGGCCCGAGTGCATATCACGATTTCTGTGATCATAGTATTGTTCTTGCCTAGATCATCTGTCTTTCTGTGCGCAAAGTTTACTATCTGTGACTGCGCAACATGTTTATTTGTCTTGTTTGACGCATTAGATACAGTGACGTTTGCTTAAATACGTAGATTTATTGTAGACTTAGACGTATATTTAAATATCTTGGGAGGTTTTGTGTATACAAGCAGTGAAGTTTGTTTCCAGCGACTCTTTTTTTTTTGCCCTTTAGCGAGTTGTATCTTCGCATTTGTATATTCCATTCTATCATCGCATTTCTAATGTATATTGTGCAGAGCTCCTACTTTTATTTGTACTCACTGTTGCGAGGATAAACTCGGTGTAATTACAATACACGACCGGTAACAGCTGCTCCTGCGCAATCTGTTACAACGAGGGACAGTGTTATTGAGGTTTTTTCCTGGCCGTTGCATATGTGCAAAAATGTAAACAAGGTTCTTGAATGACAAAGATTCATCAAAATATTTGTCCTCAACTTATTCATTTCATGGCCTTTACGTTTTTCATATCAGCTGCATGCACTGCTTTGCTGGTTTCGAACTGATATAGTTCTAAAGTTCGTGTGATATTTTATTATTAAATAGAAAAAAAAAACGTGGCAGCATTGATATCAGTTATTTCTGGCACAATTTTTGGGACATCCGAATATATTCTTTTATGAAAAAATACATATTTTACTTGACAGTGCATACCGTTCAATAATTCGTTTGCAGCATCTAATATACAATAGCATTGGCAATGCAGTTATTATTCATGTATTTGATCCCTCGACAAATTCTATAAAGAGGAGGCCGCGCTGCTACCTGAGCCCCCCGAACAAAATTTCTGGCTACGCCACTGCCCGGATCCCAAATACTTTGGTTTCCTGGAAGCTGCCCGCCGAGCCATTTGAGTAACTCAGGCGGATCGCTGGTTGGCATCGTTTCTAGTCAGAACTAGGGCGGTATCTGATCGCCTTCGAACCTCTGACTTTCGTTCTTAATGAAAGAAAACATTCTTGGCAAATGCTTTCGCAGTAGTTCGTCTTGCGACGGTCCAAGAATTTCACCTCTAGCGCCGCAATACGAATGCCCCCGTCTGTCCCTCTTAATAATTACCTCGTATTCCAAAAACCAACAGAACTGAAACGAGGTCTTGCTCTATTGTTCCATGCAAGTTTATTCAAGCGACTCGCCTGCGTTGAGCACTCTAATTTTTTCAAAGTAAAAGCACCAGCCTTCTCGAGGCACACAATGAAGTGCACCAAGAAAGGACCGGCATGATGTTCAGCCCGAGCCGTCGCATCGGGTAGATGCACTACTCGTCTGGAACTGAGATCCAACTACGAGCTTTTTAACCGCAGCAGCTTTAGTATATGCTATTGGAGCTGGAATTACCGCGGCTGCTGGCACCAGACTGGCTGAAGTGCGGCGAAGCCATGCGGAGGTACATCATCGTCAGTCTGGTTGTAATGACTCGCCATAGGCGGTTTCGTCTGTTACACTGCACGGGAAGGAAAAAAATCACCTACGATTACGATGTTACCTATTGCGAAGTTTGAACTCAGATATACACGTGTTTTCATTTCGTGATATATTGGCTGGCGCGGACAATCTGTCTCGCTGTTGCAAACGGAGGAAGTCTGGCGCGACTGCCTCGCTAATCTGGAGATCGCGAGATTGAGAGCAGCCGCTGCCGACAGACCTCCCAGACGAGGGGGGAATTAAACTTTATAAAAAACGAAATGGAATTGGGGGAGCCAGGCTGGACGGGGGGCTAGGTCTAGTAGACCAGTGCGCCAGCCTGCTCTGTACAGTTTTTACACCCAGAAGGGTGTAAATAGGCTTGTCGCAGAGACGACACCCAAAGGGTGTAAGTTATCACCTATTTTATAAGGTGCCTTTTATTGCGATAGCAATTATATGGACACTTCAACGGGATTTCTGCCGTCGGCGTCACCGTCGCCATCGCCGTGAGGTTCCGTATAGATAAAATCTTCGCCACGCGCCGTATGCCCGGGCGGAAGCGTGCGGGGACGCGCGCTATCACGGAGAGCGAACGCACTTAATCTTCCACGCGCAAGCAAGGAAGCGGGAAGCCAGCGCCGGAGGGAGCGGGGGGGGGGGGGGGAGGCGCACTTCTACTCTGCCAGCAACCGCGCCCGTCGCTCGCCCGCACCGTCTCTTATCTCCACACGGCTCTGACCTTTATGCGCTGTGCATTCGCCGCTCAGTTTCCGTTGAAGCGATAGACCGCACGTACCTTCGCCCGCTGCGGCGTATGCGCTCGCTGCCAGCGTTTTGACAGTCGTTGTCCGCAGTCATTCAGTGTGATCTATTCATGTTTGTTTGTGCGCACTCACACATACGCTTGTTCATTCAGTTAGTAATAGTCGGGCCACATTTTCCAACGCACGCTACACATGCAATGCTGCCCGGATCGGCAGTGCAGCGCTACAGGTGTGTCCCTTCGCACGCGCTGCCCACGGGAAGCGCTTCTCATCAACACCACCGTTTCACACGCGCCTTCTCGTTGTTATCGAGTCTCTCTTCATGTCGGTCTACTTACGCCGCAGCACACCTGCTTACTTAATCAGCTCATGTTTACTACAATTCATATTGCTACCAAAGCCGCTCACCTTACTTCGTATGACATTGCTGTGTGGCTATCGCATTCATTGCTTCGACCTTAGGGCGAAACTGTGACTTTTTTGGCACACCCTACAACAAGGGTGCCTATGTAAAAAAAACTGTAGGGTGTTGTGAAAATACCCTAACCAAATGGTGGCACCTACACCCTTCATTTATTTTTCCTTATTTAACACCCGCTGTGAAGGCTGCCAGATGGGTGTACAGCACCTGTACCAGGTGTCAAATAGGTTGAACCGAAATTTTAAAGTGGAAAATTTTAAAGATGAATGAGACCCATGGCATATTGCTTACAGTTGCCTGAACTTAAATGTTTTTTGAAGTTAAATTACAGTGAAACAATACATATGTATATATGCATGTGGAAATTTAAAATATTATGCCATGAGCCGTGCTTTGAAAACTGCAAGTTGTCTCATGAAGGAGTTCGACAATATGCATCATGGTCTCAATCATCTCAGGTGTATCCCTGTTTTTAAAAATCTGGTTCAAGTTATACAACTCAAGCACAAGTTACGTACACATGCACTATACACACACAAAAACATCACATTTAGCATGTCTTAGATATGTATTCTGCTTCACTCCATGGGCATGCAAAAGAAGGCACTGATGCCATTTGTACAAAAATGCAAAGCATTACTAAATGGTGAAGCATATATATGAGACCTATATGATACGATTTGAAAGCAAAATGTGAATAAACTTTATTGTACTTCATACAAGGAACAATAAAATACAAACGTCATTTGTAAAGTATCACTGCAGTTAATAGTATAGTTTGCAACTGATCATAATAATTCACATGGATCACAGTATATGTGTGGTATAATATACGCATATACTGAGTATGAGTCAGTAAAAGCAGAGCAGCCATTTGCAAAAAAAATGTCTGGTGGCCTTCACACATAACATTATAGTACATTAACAGAGGTAACACCACGTATATATTTGCTCTTCATCATCTGTGCATGTTTCACCTGAGTACACAATAAGATTTGTTCAACAGTAATATCACACAGCTCTATAAGGGTGTTTCTACAAAGACTTTAGCTGATAGGTAAAAAGAGCCGTTCTGAAATAAAACAAAGGTTCTTTCGGAGACTTGCCGTCAGCAATGTCGACCATGAGGTGACGGGTGATACATGGAAATTAGTTGCTAATTACCAAAAATAAAATACATTTTACTTTTAGTTTGAGTGGACTCATCGTAATCGGGAAATTGAAACAAGCTAAAGTCTATATGTCTCTGTACAAGACATATAGACTTTAGAATCTGTAAAAAAATGCAATTGCCCGCACAACTGGGGCACGATGAACTTAGGCTATCACAGTAAGCAAAACTGTACCCGAGGCTGCAGTGAGCACAAAGACGCGCCTCTCGAGGCGACGTTCTGCTCACATCACCCAACAGCAATGGGGCTCCGTGCAGCACGCTGGTTGCTGGGCGACATAAGCAGAATGTTGCCTTGAGTTTCAGCAGCATCCCAGTTTCAGTTTCGCGTGCTCTTACAGGCAAAATTCATCACGCCACAGGTGATCGCATTTTTCCAGGTCCAAAAGTTGACATGTCTTGTGCAGAGAGCTTGCTTTAATTTCCCAGTTACAATGATTCTGCTGAAACTGAATGTAAAATATATTTTATTTTTGCTAATTAGCAACTAATTGCCACATATCCCCCATCCACCCATATTCGGCACCGCTGACAGCATGTCTTCTAAAGAGCCGTCCTTATACTTCAGAACGGCTATTTTTAAATATTACGTAAATTCTTTGTAGAAACACCAGTATATATAGTATGTAAAGAGACTAGCTTTCACTCGGATGAGGCACTTGGCAACACATGTACAAAAAATAAACTAGTTAAAAAACTGCAGCATGCCAGAAGATGCATAAAAGTTAAGCAAAGGCTGCCGGTATTCATGACAACGTAACAGCACTTCAGCCTGATAATTGTTCTACGCAATATTTTAACCCAAAACTTGTGAAAACCTTGTGAAAACTGGATATTCCGTTGCGTTTAGACTAGTATGTCAGCTCTAAGCTGCTAAATAAAGTTATACACAATAAACACACAACTTTGTTCATAAAAGGACAGTCAAACCATAAAATCTTTCACTTGTATTGGGCAGGTTGCACTATATGCAACACATGCGCAAAATATAAAATATTAACCAAGCAGCATGTTACAAAAAGTTAAGCACTGGCTGCCAGTGTTCATGTGCCCTATAAGTGAATACAAACGTTACAGTTGTACCATGCACTACTTTTAAGCTGTGACATTGTTCCCTGACTCCTGGCTGGCAAATAAGTTTCATAAACAAACTATGTTTAGGAAAAGCAAGCAAGCCATAATCTTTGTATAAGACTGCTGAGAATTGTTTCACACATTATTGTTAAGGCAGACCTAATAAGAACGAGACGTATTGCACTCTTCTTTTCAGTACAAAGCAACACCTAGCAACGTTTTTGATAAATCCGTGCACACTACAGTACACCATGTTTCTTTTTCACTGACCTACACCTGGGCACTATTACATAGCTTCCAAGTCATAAAAACAAAAAAAGTGCAATCTATAGATAATGTGGTCGGCTCAGAGGCAGCGGAAAATGTTACTGGATCATACTATTATGCTGATCAAAAAGAAAGAAAATGTTACATTAAAAATTGCACAACCTATTGCTCCAGCTATTGCACAAAATTGTCAGGCTAGCATTCATTTGTTAATGTACATGAACCTCAGCGTCGTATTGTCTGCAAAATTCTGTTCACAAACTTTGTAACAACCACACTTGGCGTTGTTGGATTCAAACCAAAAAACAATCGTTCCAGTACTGCACTGGTGTTGAAGTATTTAGGCCCATATACTATGTTCAATACAAAAAAATGCACTCATGATTGCGACGACCCCTTCCTCCGCTATTTTGACCATGAACAGCCGCTCCTTGTCGACACAGAGGTGGAGAAACTCTGCCTGTTTCAGGTTGTGGCCAGAATACACCACACAGGGGGTGACCAGAACCCTCTCGTCCTGCAATGGCAACAAAGAAAGCTTACTGATCATGAAAGTACTCTCATGCTTTTGTGTAAGCACAATATAAAGGGGTTGCTACGCTTAACCAAGCAAGTATAATGTAGTTATGCAGCCTAAACTGCAAACAATTTAGGCTGCAGAGAAGCTTAATACAACCCAGCATTATTCCAATAACCTGTGTAATCCAAGCAAGGTCATTTTTGCAGCATAGATGCTCCTCACATTGAGTGCAAGAGCAGGTCAAGAATGTTCGTTTGTTCATCCTTACCTTTTGTATATTGATTTATGATTTATTTGCTGTTTTTTATTATCGCTACATGTATTGTTGTTCCTCCTAATATGTACAGCGTATATTAATGATTGTATCGTCGCCCCCCCCCCCCCCCTTATGTAATACCCTCCCCGTGAGGGCCTTTAGGGGTAACACGAATAAATAAAAATGAATAAAGAGCTGGTGAAATTAATTAGGACCTCAGTTCACATTGAAAAAAAAAACACACATCTGAATCTTTATACAGTAGCCAAACTGTTTCCCCGATTGAAGCCATTTGAGGAATTAGGGCACTGTTTAGAACCGATTTCATTAATAAAAATGTGAAGAAACTTATGTCCTCATGCGCAAATAGTGCTGGCACTGCTGTCTCTTCCTTCACATTTGAAGCAATTATCCTCAGAGTTGCAACAGCAAGGAGGTCTGTAAAAATATGACACTTCGTGTTAGCTTCGATGATCGGACAGACATGTGCAATACATATAACTGCACAAAATTCTTGTTCTTTCTTGCTTGTAAAAGCTATGTTTACCTTTGATTGAACAATATCTTTGTTTCCTGAAATTGTTGAAAGTCACAATCACAAAGCAAGAGGTTATAATCGTCACACGGAAAATTTCAATCGCGATCGAGCCGACCGCACTACCATTTAGATCAAACGTGGTAAATTCCTCGTTGGCGTAACCTATTCTCGGTGCACAGGCGCTGTACAGACATTCTCGCGCCTGCGGGTCAGCCATGCCAGATTTCGCGCGCCTTACGGCGCTCTACCTTCAAAATAACATCACTGATTTTCCCGGGGAAGCAGTAGGGGCATTTTCTTTGAGCATTTTCTTTGAGTTAAAATGTTTTGAAAAGTCACGAAGAGCAGCATACGAAAAGCCTGGCACGAGCGAAAATACTGCTCCAGGACAGCAGGCCCGGTCTCCACTACGGCCCCTACTGGTCCCCCGGGAAAATCCGTGATGTTATTTTGAAGGTAGAGCGCCGTAAGGCGCGCGAAAGCTATAATTCGGCATGACTGATACAGCACGAGCGCCGCAAGCGCGAGTAAGTCCATCCGACGTACCGCGCCCGTGAGAGAATAGGTGACGCCAACGCGTAATCTACCTGGAACGTAATCCTTTTATTGCGATAGCAATTATATGGACACTTCAACGGGCTTTCTGCCGTCGGCATCGCCATCGTCGTCGCCGTCGCCGTGAGGTTCCGTATAGATTCCAAGGGCGATAAAATCGTCGCCGCGCGCCGTATGCGCGAGTAAAAGCGCACGGGGGACGCGCGCTATCACGGAGAGCCAACGCACGGCGGAAAGCAAACGCGATTGTCGCCCAAAAGGCCGTGGGGGTATGGGGGGGGGAGGGAGGCGGGGCGACGCTGTGCTACGGCACCAAATGCTTATCTTGCAACCCAGCGCAAGGAGAACTGGCAACGCAATCTCCTACGCGAAAGCAAAAAAAAGAAAATGTCACAGTTTCACCCTAAGGGCGAAGCAATGAATGCGATAGCAACACAGCAATGTCATACGAAGTAAGGTGAGCGGCTTTGGTAGCAATATGAATTGTAGTAAACATGAGCTGATTAAGTAAGCAGGTGTGCTGCGGCGTAAGTAGACCGACATGAAGAGAGACTCGATGACCACGAGAAGGCGCGTGTGAAACGGTGGTGTTGATGAGAAGCGCTTCCCGTGGGCAGCGCGTGCGAAGGGACACACCTGTAGTGCTGCACTGCCGACCCGAGCAGCATTGCATGTGTAGTGTGCGTTGGAAAATGTGGCGCGACTATTACTAACTGAATGAACAAGCGTGGTGTGAGCGCGCACAAACAAACATGAAGAGATCACACTGAATGACTGCAGACAACGACCGTCAAAACTCAGGCAGCAAGCGCGTACGCCGCAGCGGCGAAGGTACGTGCGGTCTATCGCTTCAACGGAAACTGAGCGGCGAATGCACAGCGCATAAAGGTCAGAGCCATGTGGAGATAAGAGACGGTGCGGGAGAGCGACGAGCACGGTTGTTGGCAGAGTGGAAGTGCGCCCCCCCCCCCCCCCCCCGCTCCCTCCGGCGCTGGCTTCCTGCTTCCTTGCTTGCGCGTGGGAGATTGGGTGCGTTTGCTCTCCGTGACAGCGCGCGTCCCCGCACGCTTCCGCTCGGGCATACGGCGCGCGGCGAAGATTTTATCTATAGGGAACCTCACGGCGACGACGACGGCGACGGCGATGCCAGAAATCCGGTTGAAGTGTCCATATAATTGCTATCGCAATAAAAAGCGGGGAGGCAGCGCGGGAGGGACGGGGGGAGCAGCTTCTACTCTGCCAACAAATACGCTTGCACTGGCTGTGGTGGCCGTCGCCCGCACCGTCTCTTTATCTCCAGCGCGGCCGGGCTCGACTGGCGCGCGCACTCGCTTCTTAAGAAGCGAGCGAGCGCGCGCGCCAGTCGAGCCCGGCCGTGTCTCCACACTGCTCTGACCTTTATGCGCTGTCCATTCGCCGCTCAGTTTCCGTTGAAGCGATAGATCGCACGATTCTTCGCCCGCTGCAGCGGCCGCGCCAGCGTTTTGACAGTCGTTGTCTGCGGTCATTCAGTGTGATCTATTCATGTTTGCTTGTGCGCGATGACAACACGCTTGTCAATTCAGTTAAATATCGAATGTGTCCAAGCTTATGCGGTCGATAAAACTACTCTACTATCCCTACTCCGAATAGCTCTCTACCGATTTGCTATCGCAATTGATGCTTCGCCTTTCGGGCGAAACTGCGACATTTTTTTCCCATTCACGCGTCCTTTTTGCCGTAAGACGCCGTTTACTGCATGGAATTTTCGAAACAATATTTTTGATCGCGACGCCGGCTTACCAAACATCATTTTAACACCTCCGCTACGCAAAGCAATCAAATAAAATGACAACGGGCTTACCTCGTGAGCAAGTTACGAGCGCGTAGACTGTTGAACTTCCGTTGAGGGCAGGCTATCCGCATCCAAGCACATACGTGCACCCGAACACACGACTTCTTCGATGCCATTGCGTGCTGAGTTTTGTAGACGAAGTGAAACACATTCAGCACAAATATCCCCGCGCTATGACGGCACATCACGAGCACACACGCGCATATTACACAGCGACAAATTCGGAACTTCGCCATTTTGAACATGCCGAGAACACCGTGGCCGAGAGTCAAGCAGCATAACCATCCATTGCTTCTGTTTTTCGCTCCTGATGCGTCAATCTCTGTTCCTTGGGGCCTTGCTCTATTCTTGAGTACAAATCAAGACATGTTTACGGTGAACTAACAATCTGCACAACACAAAACGATAAAAGCCGACTGCCTACACATTTGCAGCTGCATCAACCACTTGTTAGATCCTTCGAGATCCGAAGCGCAGTGCACGGTGCCACCTGGTGTCGCGCTCTGTGAGGACGGAGAACAAATCAGAATCGGTTTCATTTTCCACTTTTTGCTGTAGTTGCTGGAACAGTAAAATTATTGCTCGACAAATAATTTAACTCTGAAAGAGAACAACGCTTCCTTTTCAACAAGGTAGCGCATTTTGTACAAAGAGATGGTGAGGAAAGGCAGGCAGGTCAACCAGACGAGCTTCCGATTTCCTACTGAGGATGGCAAACCCTAGTGCCCCAGAGTTGCAATGCAGTGCACGGCAGTGTGTCTAGTGCAGTGCTATTTGGGTTGGTTGGTGCATGTAATGAACGGGTAAATAATGAGTTGTGTCAAAACTTTTTCTCAATGTTAGAACGTATATTTTAGGAGGACTGATATCCATAAAACTACTTTTTCATTAACATTTTGATAGGGCATATTGTCATTTCAAAATTGAAGCCATACAATATGTGAAGTTTAGCCATCTTACAGAAATGCTATCAGCGGCACCAGCCTTGCAAAATATGCACCTGAATAGTGTGGCATAATGCATTGGTGTTCCACATATATGCACCAGAAAGTTTTTCTCAAAAATAGAGAGGACAACGTCATGCAAGCTCTTTTAGAAGGAATGTCTTAAACACTTGTGTCGCTCACCAAGTTCGCACTTACTGGGGGCATTTTGCGTACAGGCTGACTTGAATTTTGTAATTACCGCATGCTCTTTAAATTGAAAATGAAAGCTAGCCGATTGCAATAAGTGCATATGGAGTTTAATACTATAGGATAGATACACTTTACATTAATTGCCTTGAATACTGCATTGCCGAATAAAGCACCTTTATTATCACCAATGCTCTGGGCACGTTATATATAGCCTTTGTCGAAGCCCCATGCGTACACATATGTGTATTTAAAGGGAAACTGAGACATCCACCCAAATGTAGCAATTTGCTACAATGGAAACCCAACCGGGTTCCTCGAAAGAAAGCCTCGCAGATGAAGAAAAATTCGGCCTGGTCCGGGACTCGAACCCGGGACCACCGCCTTTCCGGGGCAGCCGCTCTACCATCTGAGCTAACCAGGCGGCTAGCAGATGGCAGGGCGAAGTCGAATTTGTCGACAACTCTTCTTCTTCTTTCTGGGGTTTTACGTGCCAAAACCAGTTCTGATTATGAGGCACGCCGTAGTGGAGGGCTCCGGAATAATTTCGACCACCTGGGGTTCTTTAACGTGCACTACAACGCAAGCACACGGGCGTTTTTGCATTTCGCCTCCATCGAAATGCGGCCGCCGCGGCCGGGATTCGATCCCGCGATCTCGAGCTCAGCAGCGCAACGCCTTAGCTGACTGAGCTACCCCGGCGGGTTTTGTCGACAACTCGAAGCAAAGGCAAGTGTATGACGTAATAGTTCAGCGGAAATCCGCTAGGTGGAGATAAGTAATTAAAGGGAAACTGAGACATCCACCCAAATGTAGCAATTTGCTACAATGGAAACCCAACCGTGTTCCTCGAAAGAAAGCCTCGCAGTTGAAGAAAAAAATTAGTCCTGGTCCGGGACTCGAACCCGGGACCACCGCCTTTCCGGGGCAGCCGCTCTACCATCGGAGCTAACCAGGCGGCTAGCAGATGGCAGGGCGAAGTCGAATTTGTCGACAACTCGAAGCAAAGGCAAGTGTATGATGTAATAGTTCAGCGGAAATCCGCTGGGTGGAGATAAGTAATTAAACGAAAACTGAGACATCCACCCAAATGTAGCAATTTGCTACAATGGAAACCCAACCGGGTTCCTCGAAAGAAAGCCTCGCAGTTGAAGAAAAATTCGTCCTGGTCCGGGACTCGAACCCGGGACCACCGCCTTCGGGCAGCCGCTCTACCATCTGAGCTAACCAGGCGGCTAGCAGATGGCAGGGCGAAATCGAATTTGTCGACAACTCGAAGCAAAGGCAAGTGTATGACGTAATAGTTCAGCGGAAATCCGCTAGGTGGAGATAAGTAGTTTCTCTTTAATTACTTATGGTAGCTTATGGTAGCTCGACGTAGGTACGGTACTGAAAACATTCGTAGCGTAAGACCAACTCCACTTTAAGCAGAAAGCGGCGAGGGCTTCGTCCCGACTGCACAGGGAACCACGTTGCCGCCTTGCACTGATGGCTACTGTAGTAAATTTATCGATAAACCCCTGCGTTACACTTGGACGACACTTAGAAACATCACATTGCTGACGAAGACTTCTTGCAGCCCTCGCATGCTGCTAGTGGCGGCGTGTGCCTGACTTCGCGCACTTGTCAAGTCTGGCGCGGTAACGCTGGGACGATATATACGAGACCGACAAGACGCTCACGCCAATGATTGGCCGACTATTCAGCACAGTGTGTCGGTCAGACGATTTTATCATACCAGGCCTTGAAGACGCAAGCGACGAGCGCGAGTTGTCGTACTGCGACGGGATTTCTTGTCGACGGCTATGAAGTTGAAATGCACAAGCTTCAACTCTCGCAAGCCGTGCGCATCAAGTTTGAGCCAATGTTGATCCTGTTCAGCGAAGGTTAGGCTTGGCGCCGTCGAGTTCATGCACCCGCTGCCGGCAGACCTGAACTGAAAAGTAAGCAAGTTAGGACGAATGAAACTGCTTTTATAGTTCAGTTCTGGCCTTAGCGATTTGAAATAAACTACTCTTCGCTTCGTACGGCGCGTACACAATAAGCTGCAAGCGGGAACAGAGCGCTCTGCCCAACGGCTGTGCCCACATCTGTATACATACGTCACCGTTCGCGTAGGCTGCTGGTCGCATTCGCAACGTAGATGGGTGGACCTTTACGTGTTGTCATGCTGACATATTTCTTAATTCCTGAGATGTACTGTTTACCTATGCGTCAAACGCGAAACAAGAGGCGGTACATTCGGTACAGCAGCATAAACAAGCGCCTCGCTTAGTCATATATCAACGGTGTCAGCGATGTCATCCGCGTTTTCGCGGGAGAACAACACGGCCTTTAAATGACCGCTTATGCGAGCACAGTTTTCACTAATAATGCTTTTGGACACGCTCAAACTATATGTATGATGAAGTTAAAGAAAAGCGAGAATCAGTAATAAATTAACAACCCGATATATGTAACTGGATCACAGTCGCCGTTTAAGTGGCTCAGCCGCTCATACTGACTCGTCTCACGGTGAAACAACGCGGCTCATATGCGCAGATAGGTGTGTTTTATTCTACGTTTTGACATTATTTCATATCAGCGATGTACCTTTTCCCCAATATTTGACGCTAACAACGTTCTGTGGCTGTAGATGTCGATGAAAACAAGTGCACCACTTTGCTAAATCCGACGTGGAAGGCTGCGCGCTCGAAGACTTTTTATTTATGCGAAATGTCTAAAGAATGTGTAAAATGAATTAAAAAAAAAGCGAGGTGCAAGTGCAGAAGTCAGCGACAACAAACTCCAAAGCAGCCGCGACGGCAGACGGAACTCAGCGTGCCTTTATCGGCCGCAGTGTAAACAAAACAGCGCACTCAGGCCAGCTCACCCTATATATATATAGTTGGTGAGTGCTACGTGGTTCCAGGAACGACATGGTGCCCCGGAAAAGTCGTTAATAATTATTCGCGATCTACGAAACGCACAACCGATGCGCTCAACATGGGCGCAGGTACACAGATCAACTAGCGAAAGCCCAGGCACCATACCAAAACGTTTACAGCGGCGTGCGGCAGAGGGCAGCACAGGAAAATGAAAAAGGCGGATTGCGGCCAGCCTCAGGCTGTGTATATGAAATGTGTGCCCTTCTCAGCGTCGCCGCTTGGGGCCCGGGTTTCGTCAGGCGGTGGATAGAGCTGTCCCGATCTCCGTGCCGATGAGCCGATCTCCGTAGCTGAGCGCCACGTCACTCGGGATTGGTTCCTCGGGCCGCAACACCCCCGGTCGCACGCGACACATCTCGTAGCCGCACTACGCTCTTTAAGGCCTTAGGTGTCCATGTTATAGGCGGTGCCCTTGGCGGCGACCTTGCCGTGACGAAGAGCAAAAACACGTCTAAAAATGCTCGGACTGACGTCATAGTTCTCAGGGAGGTCCCTGTAAACAAAGTAAATTAGTAGTTTTGAAAAGAAAATTTGGTAAATTTCGGTGGGAATCGAGCCCGGGCCTCCGTGGTGCGACACGCTTCCCTGACGCCACGGCTGGTTGTGGTTTGCTAAAGGTTTGCGTGTGCACACATCGCGCGGTGAGCGTTCGTCGTTGTCTCTTCCACGGCCTTCACGTTTTACGAACGCTTGCTGTTCTTCTCGCGCCATAGCCTCCTCCGCCTCATGCCTCTCCGCTTTCCTCGCATTCCCCGCTGCGATCCGCGTTCTCTTCTTGCTCGTTCGCTCGGTTACGCTGCCGACGCTCGCCGCAAGAACATGCGCCTATCAGCTGCGCTCTAATAACGTTTCGGGTGTTACTATGCCGTCTTTTGCGCGCTGTAAGTAGCATAGGGCTGAGGGTAAAGACGCAATCGGTGGTCCATTAGAATCCCAGAATTGTTGCCAAGAGAAGGGAAGCCGGAGTAAAGAACAGCAGGTGCTGTGATGAAATGAGAAAACTTTCAGACAAATGATGGCGTCAGCTGGTGCAACAGCGGGGTAGCTCAAGATTGTTCAGAGAGGCCATCGTTCTGCAGTGGACATAAAAAATGAGGGCAGCTTGCACTAGTGGTGCAAGGCTGAAGAAACAGTGTAGCTGGGATCGACCAAGGTTTATCAAGTTTTGCTAAGTTTTATTGCGATAGCAATTATATGGACACTCAAAAGCAGATTTCTGCCGTCGGCGTCGCCGTCGCCGTCGCAGTCGCCGTCGCCGTCGCCGTGAGGTTCCGTATGACGTCAATGGAGATGAAATCGTCGCCGCGCGCCGCCGAACGCTGTATGTGCGAGTGAAAGGGCGCGAGGGACGCGCGCTTTCACGGGGAGTGAACGCACGGCGGAGAACAAACGCGCGTTCTGTGCCGTGCTCCCTTGAGGGGTGCAGAAGTAGGCGTCTCTTTCCTCCTTTACAATCACCATATATGTAGAGCAAACGCGCCTTCTTCTGACGCACGAAAGGCCGTGGGGGGGGGGAAGGGAGGCGACGTTTAGCTGCGGCACCAAGTGCCTATTTATATCAGAGGCTCCGGCAACAGTCACCAACGCCGCACGCATTTTGTGCAAACGCGGGCAAAACTCCGACGGCGTCGACAACAGTTCTGCGTGTTGCCGGTGCTGCTGCATGTCCAAGTTTATACAGCTGATAAAGCTAATATCATTACTCCGTATAGCTCTCTACAAATTTGCTATCGCAATTGATGCTTCGCCTTTCAGGTGAAACTGCGACAACTTTTTTGCTATGGATTACTACGTTATGCCAAGATTTTACCGAGTATTTATTGCCAAGTCATGCTAAGATTTTACTGAGTTTTAAAATGTTTTGGTATATTGTGCTAAGATTATAACCAAGTTTTGCTATGTATTGCTATGTTATGCCAAGATTCATTTTCTTAAATTTTTGCGCGCAAACAAACAGGGACGAAGAAAAGGAGACACAAGGACGAGCGCTTGTCCTTGTGCTCGTCCTTGTGTCTCCTTTTCTTCGTCCCTGTTTGTTTGCGCGCAAAAATTTAAGAAAATGAATCTGTTCCAACTAGGCCGACTCGCAGTTATGCCAAGATTCTTGCAAACCTTCGTCCAGAGTCATTTTCGGCGGGAAACGCTGCGCGCAACGCTTGCAAGGCGTCATTGCGCTTCTCAAAGTCTCGAACCGAGTTCAGAGTAGACAGGTTCAAGTCAAACCACCGCCGATCGCAGACGCGGCAGCCGTGACCAAACTCGACGTTCAAGAACTCTCGCTGAAATCGGCCGTTCGCGCCACCCATAGACTTGGAGCTTTGACGCTGGAAGTTACGCATTACACGGTAGCCAGGACTGCTTTCTCGGCACTGGCGATCACTCAGAGAAGAGTACCTGCCCCTGCAAAGGGCGAGGTACTCGGCATCTCCCGCTCTACGCTATCACTTGGACGAAGATTCATTAACACGGTATTTCTGGGTTTGATCGCAGCCGTTGCATTCGTTCGTGAGCAGCGGTACAACGGGCTTCCAGTCGAGCATCTTCTTCCTCGGGGGTTACGAAGTATCTAAGAAGTATCTTCAGCCGACCCATGTCTTTAGGTGTCGCAAATGATGTGCTCGGCGCAGAGACATTATACTCCGCCATCAGGTGCCACACTGTGGTGGAGGCTAGAGATACTTTTTGCAGTGGCTGCGTTCGCACTCAGAAATAGTTCGGTGTTTTTACAGCGAAGCTGTTAACCTTTCGATCGTCGCGTCCGGCAATAGAAAAAAAATCACAGCATATCCACGGGGTGAATGATGATGAGTGGGCGAAGCTCCGGAGGGAATCATCGGATCTCCCGCTTAAGGGGACGCTAGCTCAAACGCGTTAGAAACGTGCAGTGCTCTCTAGTAAGGGGGAGCGGCCACAGCGTCTTACGCAGCCATTTACACATGCCGGAACGTGCACCGCGTTTGCCGACGCCATCACATGACTGCTGAGAGAGTATATACCCCTCGTATTCATAAACGCTCCTCGACTTGAACTTGACTTGCCACCGCTTTGGGCAGCGCGTTCGAAACGCGTTGAAGGTAAGGCGGAGAGGCCACAGCGTCTTACACCAGCTTCTTACACGGGCCGTAACGCGCTAGCACAAACGCGTTAGAAACGCGCTAGCAACGCGGCCTTTCGTTAATGTTGGGTATTTATTGCCATCGTGGTGCGTGTATCCATGTCCGCTTCGTGGCGTAGTGGGCTAACGCCGCGCGCTCGGACGCGAGGGGTCCCTGGTTCGATTCCGCGCTACGGACACAACTTCGGAATTTTTTTTCTCATTTTTCTCAGACTGGTTACACACTACTACTACGACGACGGGGACGAACGGGTGCCGCTATAAGGAGCTTCGCCCCTAAAAAACTCTCATTGGCCGTATGCTGTATGTGCGAGTGAAAGCGCGCGAGGACGCGCGTTTTCACGGGGCGCGAACGCACGGCGGAGAGCAAACGCGACTTCCCAGTGGAAGGGGAGTGGTGGACGAGCAGGGCATCGAGGCACCCTAGACTGTGCGTGTGCTTGCCCGCTAAAGCGAACATAAAGAAATAATGCCAAATATGTGCCTTGCGCAGGCATCGTCATTTTTCAAGGAGGTTAACGCAACTGAAAAAAAGAAAGAAAAAAAAAAAGAAGTGAGGTTTGGTTGGGTTAGGTTCTCCCACTCTGCCGCCGACTCTCTCTGGGCTCTCGCGCGACTCTCCCCTAACAATGTTGATAACGGCGTTTAGGCGTTCGTTACGTAGCCAGCGTCTTCACAGCGGTTGTGTGCGGTCACACAAACAACGCGCAACAACTGTTGTCGACGGCGGCGGCGTTTTATTGTGATAGCAATTATATGGACACTCCAAAGCAGAGTTCTGCCGTCGCCGTCGCCGTCGCCGTGAGGTTCCATATGACGTCAATGGCGATGAAATCGTCGCCGCGCTCCGGACGCTGCATGTGCAAGTGAAAGGGCCCGAGGGACGCGCGCTTTCACGGGGAGCGAACGCATGTCGGAGAGCAAACGCGCATTCTGCGCCGTGCTCCCTGAAGGGCTGCAGAATTAAGGCTCATTCACACCGGCGACTGACAGTGGTCGCGCGACCAAGTTGGTCGCAAAGCGACCAGTCGCAAATGGTCGCAAATGGTCGCTTTTCTCGAAAAGCGACCATTTTGGGCCAGTCGCTCACTGCGCGATTTTTCAGTCGCGCGACCGTGGTCGCAAAGCTGCTCAACCAATCAGCGCCGCGCCGAAAGTGATGTGTGTCGTCGTCCACGCCAAATGCAATGCCCGCGTCACGATTTGCAGGCTACAGGCCGGTAATTGGTGTCTTGTCTTGTGATTCTGGGACGCAGCAGTTGCAGCAACGTGTCGAATATACGCGGTCGCATTCACTGGAAGCTAAACAGCAGGAAAAGAAAGCACAACACAAACCCTTTTTCCAGCTGCCGTTCGTTGGATGAGCACGCCACCCAAAGGTGAACAGCGGGTGAACAGCTTTGCTTTAATATTATGCACCGAATAATACGCAATGCGAACTAGAAATTACGACTCGCTCTCTCTCGATAATACTCGTTGTCATGCGCACAAAGTTCGGGCAGGAGGCGGCTTGCGTGGCCGGTCACTTCACGCGAGCGGAGGCACGGGCGCACCCACGAGCGTCGCGTTTTCTTCGGAGGCTTCCGCGCTGCCACAGCTGACACCCCGGCGGAGCACATCAGCACAGAGACGGCGTCTTCCTGTTCGCTCGAATCAAAATCCAGCCATCGCTCGAAACAAAATGCATGGCTGTTGCCGGAACGCGAAACCAATTTACATAGTGCCAGCGAAATGCGCGCTGACTGCGTAGATCCCTAGAATTCTCGCTAAAGAACGAGAATGTCCGGGATTGCGACTTGCAGGTCGCGCTCAGCCGGGCTTGCCGGTGTGAACATCAGTCGCCTTCGGTCGCTTTTTGTTCGCGAGTCGCAAATGGTCGCGCGACCTCCTCAAGTCGCCGGTGTGAATGAGCCTTGAAGCATCTCTTTCCTCCTTTACAATCACCATATATGACGCTGCGCCATGCTCCTTATTGTGCAGCAGAAATAGGCGTCATTTTCATTAATAAATCACTACTACTATATAGAGAGCAAACGCGACTTCTTCCGTCGCGCGAAAACCCGTGGGGGGACGGGGGGGAGGGAGGGGAGGCGAAGTTTAGCTGCGGCACCAAATGCGTGTTTTTATAAAAACGTTGCGAGGCGAGAAGGTGGGTAACATTTCCGACGCAGCTCGATGAGTGTCCAGTTCTGATCTCGTCGAAAACCTCCGAGCCGCCCCCAGAGGCACCGGCAACAGTCACCAACGTCGCGCGCGTTCGGTGCGAACGCGGGCAAAACGCCGACGGCGTCGACAACAGTTCTGCGCGTTACTGGTGCTGCTGCATCTCCAAGTTTATACAGCTGATAAAACTACTATCCTTACTCCGTATAGCTCTCTACTAAGTTGCTATCGCAATTGATGCTTCGCCTTTCGGGTGAAACTGCGACAATGTTTGCTAGCAAAGCCGCTCACCTTACTTCGTATGACATTACTACGTGTTGCTATCACATTCATTGCTTCACCCTTAGCGCGAAACTGTGACAATTTTTTCCCGCGTTGGCACCGAACGCGCGCGGCGTTTGTGACCGTGTTTATGAACAACGTGCCAAATTTTGCCGTACACCCTATGGCGGTGTACTGTAGCGACCATAAGGCCATGGTCCCTGTGAACACTAAATAAATGAAAACTACCGGATCATATATATTTCTCCTTCTTTAGTAGTTCCAATAAACAATTACACCATCACATCTTAATAGTCATAATTCGAACTACATAATTCCCACCATAGTACAGCTTCGCTGGTCTTCCATCTCCACCCCAGTGGAAGGGCTGGCAGTTTTTTTGATAAATTTTTGTCAAAATGCATGTTCTCTATATAAGCACAGTTCTGAAGGAAAAATAGAATTCACCTTTACAAAAAAACAGAACCATGTACTCACACGGCTGCTAACACGACGTTTTAAATAAATTTGTTTTCTGTCTTTCACTTTGGAGCAAACCAGGCAGCCGCTGGAATCGAATAGCTATTCACCTACGTATTGTTCTGCTTCCACGCAGGTACGTTCTCTCATAGAACCTTCTTACGAACTGTCTTCTAGCTCCTGGTTTGCTCCAAGTGTGCATGCTTCTGTGCTATCAATATGGGAGACAAGGTACCGTCTACAGTAAAAGAGCTGGGGAAATCCTTTGCTGACCTAGCGGATCGGTTTACTCTTGCACAGGTAGAACTGAAAAAGTATTTAAGAGGGCTTATAGAAAGAGAACTAGAAACTGTGAACGCATCAATGGATGTTATGAACGAGAAATTTGAGCAGTTCAAGGCCGAGGTGGTGACCCTAAGGAAGGACGTTGCTTGTGTCAAAACTGAAAATCGGGAGCTTAGAAAGGAAAACAGTCGTCTTGTGAATGAACTGAAAGAACTCAGGAGAGATGTAGTCGACCTACAGCAATACAGCAGAAAGAACAATTTGGAAATCAAAGGCGTCCCTTTGCGACAAAATGAAAACCCTTTCGTGATCATACAGACCATTTGTTCTTCTTTGAAATCAGAAATTAGTGAATCAGACGTAGAAACGGTCCATCGTGTACCGTCAAAAGATAAAAATAAACCAAACATCGTTGTCAAGTTCGCGTCACTCAGAGCAAGAGACCGAGTCTTGAAGGCAGCTAGGAAATGCAGAATAAATACTTCTGCCCTCGGCTTCGAGGACAGTGATCCTATATATATAAATGAGCACCTCTGTCCAGCGAACAAAGTGCTCCTAGGAAAGGCCTTGGCAGCCAAAAGGGAAAAAAAAACTGGCGTTTCACATGGGTGTCTGCAGGAAAAATCCTGATGCGGAAGGCTGATCAAACCAAAGTGCTGCATGTTACATGCGCAGAAGATCTGACACAAGTAGTGTAATCCTATGGCTTATAGTGTATCACAAATTGAACAAGCAAAACTAGGCAGTGATGACTTATCTATTCTTCATATCAACATAAGAAGCATCCGAAAAAATTCAGATAACCTCCTCGCTTACTTGTCGCAGCACTCTTTTCGCTACGACATTATTGGCGTCACGGAAATATGGCTAAAAGAATCCGCCCATATACCGGGATACGAAGTAATCTCGCTGCCTAGCTCTTCACGTGGCGGCGGCGTTGCATTGTTTACCAGGCTGGGATTCCGCTGCTGCGATGTTCAGAAACACAGCACAAAAACAATTGAGGCACTTTTTGTTCGGTTCAGTTGTGGTCTTCTAATGGGTGTCATTTACCGGCCTCCCAGATCGTGTAAGAACGAATTTATTGCACAAATGGAGGCTATTTTGCTGCCGTTCACAATACAAAATGGTCCTATTGTTATCTGTGGTGATTTTAATATTGATTTATTGGGTAATGATTGCAGTGATTATGTATTTCTTCTCCAGTCATTCAACCTTAGAAATGTTATCACGACTCCCACTCGAATTAGCAGCCAAACTGCGTCTTTAATAGACCACAATCAAGACATCGCGTTACGTGCAGGTGTTTGTGATGTTGCCATTGCGGACCATTGTCCTATATTTCTGTTGTTGCCGCGGGCTTGTATGTTACCTCTGTATCAAAGGCGTCCAAATGAATTTGTCCGCGTAGACTATGCGAGTGTTAAATCACTGCTTCAATGTACTGGTTTCGCAGTCTTGCAAAACGTGGATGTAAACGTTGAGTTTCAGAATTTTGTTACTCATATTAAACAGATATTAACCCAATGTACACATACGTACTCAAAGCACAATTATGAAGTACCCGTGTGTCCGTGGATGACACAAGAGATTCTTGGCATATTAAAAAGAAAGGATTCATACTACAATAAATGGAAAAAGAACAGATCGAACAAATACTACCATGACCAGTTTAAGTACTACAGGAATAAATCGGTTTCAATGTTGAGAAAATAAAAAAAAAACAATACCTGACTAGGCTTATCACACGAAACAAAGGTGATACAAGACAACAGTGGAATATCGTGAAGGATGCAACGGGGCTGAATCAAGAAAGGCGAGTAACCCCGAGTAGCATCTCCCCGCAGGTGGCCAATGAATTTAACAATTTTTTTATCAACGTTGGTTTAAACCTCGCGAAAAAATTTCCATTGTTGACACCAACCGGTAGTGTACGCATGGCTGTCGGCTGTAGTTTTCAGTTTCACGTCATTACGATCGATGAGATTAAATCGGTTGTCAGTAAGATGTCGGTTAATAAAGCAGCCGGCCATGATTCTATCCAGACAAGAGTGCTTAAGGAAAATATCCATACTCTATGCCCACATTTATGCCACCTCTTTAATCATTCGCTAGAGAATAGTTGCTACCCAGACATACTAAAAATTGCTAAAGTCGTTCCCATATATAAATCTCGAGATCAGAACACACCATGTAGTTATAGGCCGATATCAGTTTTAAGTGTCATTAACACCCTTTTTGAAAAGTTAGTTGCGCAACAATTAAAGGAATTTATTACCGAGAATAATATTATAGTTCCACAACAACATGGATTTGTTTCAAACAAATCAACATCTACAGCCGTATTAAGCCTTTCACAGTACATTTATTCTGCCATGCACCAAAATGAAATTGCAGTTGTGCTGTTTTTAGACATCAAGAAGGCATTCGACACAGTTTGCCACACTATACTATTGCGCAAATTAGAGGGCTATGGCTTTACTAATAACGTACTGAAATTTTTTTCCAGTTATTTATCATTTCGTAAACAATATGCGGTAATTAATGATTTCATATCTGAAGTTAAATATAAATCATGCGGCGTTCCACAGGGATCCGTTCTGGGTCCTTTATTATTTTCTCTTTACATAAATGATCTTCCTCAGGCACTGCACTTCTCAGAAATTCTGATGTATGCAGATGACACGGCACTTACATGTACTGGTAAATCGCTTATAACGCTGCAGAACCGTATAATGGTGGAACTGTCAGATCTGTCTTCCTGGTTTTCAGGTAATCGATTGACGCTGAATGTAGCAAAAACAAAACATGTAATTTTTCATTCTAGACAAAAGACACTAGACTACAGTTTAATTTCTCTCTCGTTAGACGCCACTTTAATTGAGCAAGTATTCTCGTTTAAATACTTAGGGGTTCTTTTCGATAATCATTTACATTGGAAGGACCACGTCAACAATGTATGTAAGAAATTAGCGTTCGGGTGCTACACTCTGATAAAAGCCAAGCAGTATTTTCCATCTTCCGTGCTTAGATCTCTATACTTTTCGTTCTGTCACTCTCACATTAGCTATTCCATTGAATCTTGGGGACTTACATATGTGACATACTTATCGCCTTTACTGCGTCTTCAAAAACGGGCATTACGGATTATTAGCTCCAGCGCATTCTGCCTATCAAGCACAAATTTTTTTAAAGAGCTTCGTATTTTATCTTTTATGTCATTGCGAAGTTATAAGATCTGCATCACGATAAACAACATTATTCAAACTAATTCTCCATTACCGTCGAGCATTTTCTTTTTCCGAAACCGTGATACTAGGCATGCTTTTAATCTCAATTTTAACCTACCAAAATGTAGTAACTTGTACGGTGAACGGCTAATTCAGTTTGCCGGCGCCAAAGTTTGGAATGAGCTACCAATAGAAATAAAAGTAGCTAGAGATGTTGAGATGAGTTGCAAACTGTATTACTTATCTAACCAAACAGAACGGTGAAATGTCTTGTTACTGCTGCGTGATTGTTCTTTCTTTTTCGTATTTTTGTTTTTCTTTGTTTTTCCCCTTTGATTTGGGTTGTGAAATGTTTGTTTCCTTCAGAGAATTGTTCAATTGCATAAGTATGAATCTGTGGTTGTTAGAATTTGGTATAGTGTGTTTTTAAGTAACACTTTATGCTTACATTTCAAGGACATGTTACATGTGAGCGTTGCTTGTTTTTTCTTCTTGTACATAACCTGTATGCAAAGTCAATATTGGACGAGCTACTAGCTATTAAGCTATCGGTCCAAACAGTGTTTTGCGCATTCATTTCGGGTCTTTAATAAAGTGTTTCCTCCTCAAAAAAAATGAAGCAGAGGCGCCCCTGGGTATGTGCCCACTGAAGAGGAAGACGAAGGACCGTGCCGTGATCGCGAGAGAATCCCGTTGTTAGGTGTATGTTTTATTTTATCCAGTGTGGCCAATCCCCCTCGTGGGTACGAGCCATGTTTTGAGGCAACAACAACAACAACAACAACAACAACCCCGTGCTACGAACAGCCCTTGCAGTGCCTACCTAGCGTTCTTGCAACGTTATCGACGACAATATACCTCGTCGCATAAACCTCGTACAGCGGGGCGATCAAACACTTGGGCAAAAAGGGTCTTAAATGCTGACCAGCTTGAAAAGTCTGATTCGTGGTTGAAGAAGCACAGTTTGGCTACGTCGGCGAGGTAGAAAGCCACATGGGACAGCTTAGACTGGTCGTCCCATTTGTTATGGGCACTTACACGTTCGTACGATGAGAGCCAGTCTTCCACGTCGTGTTCGGCGGTCCCACTAAAAATGGGTGGGTCGCGATGAAGAGGGACGCCGGCGCAGACGATAGTGGCAGCCGGTGGTGCAGGCAACGAAGTGGCTGGATCAAGCATAGTGCCGGGCGATCGTGTTGGTGTTGGCAGGGTTCGAGTGCGGAGCTCCAGGACGAGGCGAAGGATCTCAGCAACCTCCACCAAATGGGACGATGTTTATTGTCGTCGATAACGTTGCAAGAACGCTAGGTAGGCACTGCAAGGGCTGTTCGTAGCACGGAGTTCTCTCGCGAGCGGCACCGTTCTTCGTCTTCATTACATCTGTTGCGGTTTTACACATTCGCAGCCTCGCGTGGGCGAACCCCGCTGGCGCGCAGCGAAGCACAGAGGGAACGTTGCGTTGCGCCTGACGTGTGAAACGGAGTATGTGCCGCGGCGTGACGTAGCTTTATACGAAAGCCGCGAATGAAGCGGCGCGCAGTGACATAATGACTTTTTTTCTCCGCCTACACGGCCGTACAAGTTTGGCGATGTTCGGGAAGTGGCGGTGCAGCGTGGCGCGGCCGCGCGCAGACATGCCAGGTGGTTGCTAGGCGACGCATATTGACGCCAGAGCTAGGCGCAGCGCGAACCAGGCGGAGCTGTGCCAAGTGGTTGCTAGGCAACGCAGTGACATCATAGCTCGGCGGAGTTCCTGCGAATGATTTGTAGCCTAACCTCGAGCTTAAACGGCTACGCTGTTAATTGGCTGCTGTTGATGATGGCGATGATACACTAAAAAATGGTTTACGCCCTTCAGGACTTGTCTCGAAAAGATAATAAGTCTTGTATGCGCTTCCATCAAGAACGCTATATCGCTGTGATGTGGCTACCAGGTGCCCACGATGTGCTTACTTTGATTCGGAAGCCCTTTACATAATTCGCCCCCCGCGGTAGCCCACAGGCTATGGGGTCGCGCTGTTGTGCTCGAGGTCACCGCTTAGACGCCGGCCGCATTTTGATGGGGGCGAAATGTGAAAACGCTCGCGTACGTAAATTTAAAACTTCAGCTGGAGAAAATTATTCAAGAGTCCCACACATGCTTCATAATCACATCGTTGTGCTGACACGTAAAGCCCCAGAATTTCACTTTTTAGATACGGGTTATGAATAATAGCGCGAGACAAAAAAGCGGCGAGGGCTTTCGTCTGCAAGAACCAACTTGCAGACACCGCAGCGGACGCGTTGGGCACAGAGCACGCAAATCGATCGAGCCTGTTTTGACCCAGATGGCGCCTTCGTTTCGAACGGTGTTTGTGTACTTTACTTGGAAATCGTCGCTTTTCGATGTCCCGTCCCCCGCTTCAACCCTACTCGTTAGGGAATACTAGCTGACCCACTGCGAAGCGTTCCTAAATACATAGGTTATGTCGATGGACAATTGCGCTGAGCTATTTGTTAATGCGATTTGTTCTTGAATAAATGACAAGGCAAATGGATATATTTGCGGTCCTTATGTCTGTCAAAACTCTGAGCTATCGCATTGCATTCCAAGAGCCTATTATTACAGTTAACACAATTTCAACGATTCACTGTTCGCCAGCATTAAGGTGAAAATGCACCAAATTATCTCGTTAATGTGATTTTCATTCTCGAAGTGTCTAAAGCTACGTCAGACGTACGCACGGAAAATCCAGCTTGTCGCATTAAAGGTACGGCGGAATGGCTGTTGCCCAAGGACAACCTTTCCGCCATCCCGTATGCGAGCCTGCACAAACTATAGGGTAGCGCACTTGGACGCCAATCGTGGCTCGCTATTCGATCGAATGCATTATAAGACGAGATATTGGAACACAATGTATGTAACGCGCACAATAATCGGTCTTCCAAATGCCGTAATGAGCAAGAATAATGCGGCTAAGGCCTTAACAGTTTTGAGGTAGAATGGCAACTGTAAAAGCAAGCCTCAGCGGTGTCTATTTGTTGTGGTCCGCCTCATGCATGTCCTTCAGGTGACGCCTGCGGTTGCAAGGTATACATAGACATGTTGCTGCTCCTCTTTGTGAGGCAACTTGTTTCACGCTTATTTTTCGGTCGTTGTGTATTCGCAAGAGAACGTGCTTGTAAGCTGCCCGTGCATCTAGGCGGCTGAGGCTAATTTTGCGAGGCACTGTAGGCACTTTTGCACAATTAATTCGCTATTCAGATGGCCGTAGACTGCGGTGGTTTTTTCTTCCCGTGCGACGACCAGCGCAAAATAGCATTCGCTTGCTTGCTCTACATTTTGGATGACGCCCATGCCCTCCAAGCTGCTTCTTCACGAGTGGTAGTAGTGAAAATGACACACGCCTGCGATAGGTGACTGCGTAGGGTTTGGCGCCGTTCTTGACTTTGACGCGCTACAAGCCCGGACGATAGCTTAGGATAAGGGGCTGGAAAGTCAGAAACCTCGGTCATTTGCATACGTCATTGGAGAATTCCGAATTTATGGCTCACCCACTAAGCAGAGCTTCCCTTAGTCCTGTGGCGATCGCCACCCGGCCTGGCCCTATCAGCGGCTGTTGCCTTAATGAGTGCCATGATGTTGGAGTCATACTGGTTCTGTGCAAATGATGTCACATCCACGCCAATGTCGACTTTGATAGCGAAAGGCACCTTGTTCACAGCAATACAGTTATCCGCAATGGCGTGGTTTGTCATCATTTGAGTTGATCGTTGAGCTAGTTGGTTTATTTATTTTATTTACGGTACCCCGGGGCCCAGAAGGGCGTTACAGAGGGGGTGGGTAGGATAAACAATACAACACATTCAAACAATTATTAGTATTTAGAGAGATAAACTCAAAATATAATCAGTTTCTGGAAATATGATGCTGGGGGTGGAGGGGGAAGGCGGTTACACTCGGCACTGGTTTTTGGCAGAAATGAATATCAGAAAACATTTGTGCGACAGAAAGGAATGAAAACTTTCAACCGATGATCAAGGTTCTGAAATGAATTTTTGTTTAGGTCAGTTATTTTGGTAGGGGAGTTTTTGTAAAAGGCAGAGAGGGGAAATCTTTCTGCGAAGCTGCAAATTAATAAGGCCAAGGTTTGACTTCATTAGAGAAGCGCTAGCTGTGCGGGAATAATTTGAAATGATGAAACCTGCTGACCTGTTCTGAACTGAATCAATGGTGTCTGCTAATGTTTATTTACCAGGGTCCCAGACAGATTACGCATACTCTAGCTTCCGTATAATTAGTGCTTTGTAGAGCCGTAACTTCGAACGGGGTGGGGCTTTAGAAAAAAGCCTGCGAATGTAGCCAAGAGCTGCAGTGTTAGTGATGTGTTCGATGTGTGCATGCCACGAAAGGTTACTGTTTAGCTGGATTCCGAGCAGGCGCGTAGCCAGGGGGGGGGGGGGGGGGGGGGGGGCTGATGGGGCTTCAGCCCCCCATCTTTTCGTGCCGGCAAATCTTTTCGTGCCGGCATGCAGCGCCGACCAAAAGTACCACCGACGCCAGGGAATCATTCTACATTCTGTCTACAATGTATTTTTCACGCTCGAATAACATTTCGGCACGAACATCGCGAACTCGGGCTGGATTTCGTGGCACCTGGCGTGGATTTCGTGGCACCTCGGGTCACGTAACGCAAGGAGCCCCATCCGAGCACAAACTTTCAAGGGCTGATTGTGGAGATACATATCTGAAGAACCATTTGGAAAGTTGCCCCAGTAATGCCTCGTATTTAAGCCCAGATGCACAAAACAAAATTATAGAAATTTGTGGCGAAATTATCAAAGAAAGCCTAGTTGCAAAATCAGGCTGCTTCTCTATACTTCCTGACGAAACGACGGACATCGGTGGAATCGAACAGCCTACTGTTTGTGCAAGGTACCTAAACAAGGATGCCAACGACATCGAGGGAGTGTTTTAGGTTTTAGCACCGGAATAGATGCCCTCTCCCTTTGCGACTGCAGGTTCTATGTAAATGCGTAAAAACTGCTGCAGATTCTAGTCACCCTTCCAGTGACCACTGCCAGCGCAGAGAGAATATTTTTTAACAAGAGTTTACTAAAAAAACTACTTGCGCTCTACAATGTCTGTGGAACGCATGGTTAGACTGGTGCTTATATACACCCACAGAGACGTCGGCATCAACGTGTCCGAAGTCATTGACCGCTTCGCTCAACTTTCCCGCCGAGAGAGGTTTGTCCTTTAGATAGCGAAGCAGCAAAAATCGATGCAAGTAAAAAGCTCTGTTCCTTCAGGTCCATAAGCTCGTAATTATGAAAACTTATGACTGTTCTTTAGCTTTTAAAACCGCAGAAATTTCAGCCGTTCATTCTAGCAGTTAGCATCATGATCAAAATTATCATGCGAATAGGAAAATTACGAGGACATCAATAACCAATTTTGACCGACCTTGCTCATTGAAAGCCCGGCCCACGCGGCGTTTGCCCAAAACACACTCAGATATTGGGTAGTAACTTGCCACATCATCTGTGGCTTTCGTTTGTCCTTTTATTTCCTTTTTAGCTACCTGCTTTTATTTCTTTTTTGAAACGAAGCAAAACCATCCTTTTATTTTGGGTGCAGAAAAATTGTTGCTGCTGTGCAGGCAGTTAAATTACACATTTTCGTACTGATTTCTGCATTATTCCTCTATTATTCTACCTGTATGGTGCTGTCGCGACCACTGCATGGCCCGAGTACATATCACGATTTCTACGATCACAGTTTTGTTCTTGCCTAGATCATCTCTCTTTCTGGGCGCAAAGTTTACTATCTCTGACTCCGCAACGTGTTTATTTGTCTTGTTTGACGCATAATATACAGTGACGTTTGCTTAAATGCGTAGATTTATTGGAGACTTAGACGTATATTTAAATATCTTGTTGCAAGGTGTTGTGTATACGAGCAGTGAACTTTGTGTCCAGCGACTCTTTTTTGCCCTTTAGCGAGTTGCATCTTCGAATTTGTATATTCCATTCTATCTTCGCATTTCTAATGTATATTTTGCAGAACTCCTACTTTTATGTGACTGCCACAGATACGAAGATGAGAGTATTGCCCTTCGGACGGCTTTGGGGCACTTAGACGACAGGTTTTTTACGGAGGAAAATATCTTGGGCACGTGGCCTCGTGCGTCCGCTATGTGCAGGGCTACAAAGACGCTGCTGTGTTTTTTGAAGTGCACAAGCCTGTATGACCGCCTGTGACGAAACTCAGCGATCAACGCTTAACTGTAAATTTGCAACGCTTGAACTGTGAAATTCTCTCTTCCTTCTCTTTCAATCCCTTCTCCCCCTTCCCCAATGCAGGGTAGCCTACCGGGCTCAGCATGGTTAACCTACCTGCCTTTCCCTTGTGACTTCTCTCTCTCTCTCTCTGCTACTTTTTATTTGTACTCACTGTTGCGAGTATAATCTCGGTGTAATTACAATACACGACCGGTAACAGCTGCTCCTGCGCAATCTATTGCAATGAGGGACAGCGTCATTGAGGTTTTTTCCTGGCCGTTGCATGTGTGCAAAAATGTAAACAAGGTTAATGAATGACGAAGATTCATCAAAATTCCTCAACTTATTCATTTCATGGCCTTTACGTTCTGCATATCAGCTGTATACACTGCTTTACTGGTTTCGAACTGATATAGTTCTAATGTCCGTGTGATATTTTCTTTCCTTATTAAATAGACAAAAAAAAAAAACGCGGCCGCATTGATATCAGTTATTTCTGCCAGAATTTTTGGGACATACGAATATATTCGTTTATGAAAAAATACATATTATACTGGACCGTGCGTAGCGCTCAATAATTCGTTTGCAGTATCTAATATAGAATGGCATTGGCAATGCAGCTATTATTCATGTATTTGATCCTTCAACAAATTCTCTAAGGAGGAGGCCGCGCTGCAACCTGAGCCCCCCCCCCCCCCCCCCCCCCCCCCCCCGAACAAAATTTCTGGCTATGCCACTGGCCATCTCGCAATCAGCTAGTGACACCGATGGTTCGCTTACACACCCACGTCTAGTTTTTATCTTAAATGCCTCAAACAGCTCTCTAGTACTACTGTCCCTATGACGGTACAAAATTCTAGTTTGTTTAAGAAGTGGGAGGCAAGTTTCCTTGTTTAGTTTTTTAGAGTCATTAAAATGCTTAGCCACGTGGGAATAACCATCTGAAGTGGCATTTTTTGATGTTCTTTCAGCCGAACATTAATACACCTAGCCGTCTGACCGATGTATACACACCCACAAGAAAAAGGAAAATCATACACTACTGCGCAAGCGCAGGGGACAATGGTTGACCCTTGCTTATGCTCAGTCTTGCAGGCAAAAGGGCTGTGGTTAGATGCCCTGTCAATCACATTCATTACTCTAGCACACAAACGCGACATTTTCTGAGGTGCTGAGAATACGACGCTGACCCCGTACCGCTGCGCTATAGTATACATTCTTCAAATTGTGTGCAACTTTGTGCTGGTACGGAATCACAGCACACGCTCTTTTTTTCTTTATTAGTGCGGGGTGTTTGCACACCGCTACTTTTAACTTTCCTTACTAGTTTATCACATGTTGCTCCAATTATAGATTTTGGGTATCCAGCATTCGTCAGCCTAGTCACTTGGAAACTAGCACTTTCCGTTACTACGTGGGGCATGACTTTTGTAGTGCTGCATCTATGCACGACAAGGCAATTGCACTCTTTACAATCTTCGAATGTCTGGAGGAAAAATTGAGGGGCGACTTATGGGACCTTGGTCGATAAAACCAACAAGTATGGAATAACTCAAAACGCAGACGTATGTCTAGAAATTGCAATTCATTCTCGTGGGGAAGTTCTGTAGTAAAATTGAGGCCCAGCCCCGACCTACAAAAAGCTTCCTTCACTTGAAGAGACAGTTCTTAAAGCCTACTTCCGTCTACAAAAATCAGGTAATCATCGACATAACGAAAGACGCGGGAAGCCAATAATACTGCCAATAATACAATAATACAAGCCAATAATACTGTTGTATTAACAGCCCTATCCACTTTAGCCAGGAAGATGTTGCTGAGGGAAGGGGCCACCCTAGAGCCTATGCACACCCCTTATTTCTGGATGTATTGCTGCCCTGGCCAGCATACATATGTGGATGACAAATACATGCCCAGTAATTCCAACAAGGCCTCAAGGGAAACGCCACACTGCAGGACAAAGCTATGTTCATCATTAAACTCAGTAATGCACTCCTTTACTACTACCATAAGTTCGCCCTGCTGAATTGCATAAAACAAATCCTCAAAACCCATAAGCTTGGCTTGCCGTTACGTTCCATCGTTTCGGAAAAGGGTACATGGCAGTACATTGTGGCAGGGTTCCTTCAAGAGCACCTCGACAACTTAGAGATAGCAGATCCGTATTTGGTGCCTAATTCTACTGCTTTGGTACGCTACCTAGAAAAGGAAAACCCAGGAGGGTTCAAAGCTTTCAGCCTAGATGTTGAGGATTTGTTTTCATTTTTTTCCTGGTTTTCCGTTTTGTTCTGGTTCGAATGCCCGGATAACGGCTCTGCATTTTGGATCAAGGTCACTTGAAGGTCGCCGACAACGGGAGCTAAACACGTTTCATGCTTAATAATCCCAGCATACAAAAAGGACGGCGGTGTATTGCCTTCGCCGTAGCAGCAGGTAGCAAGCGCGTCCGGTTAGCAAGTGTGTTCTAACGCGATAGCGTTAAGGGTAAATCGTAAAGTACGACTTAACTACAACCTACAGAGATGGATAGCGTCGGATTGTAATTTGAATATACGACAAGACATAATTCTGATACGAGGAAACTCAAACACAAACCCCTTTTCCAGCATTTCTACCATAACAGCAGCGCACTCGGGTAGGTTACTTGCGAAAGCCCCATCCAGATGGCGCTCGCCTCCTCAGGGCCACAGCAAACAATAAAACAATAAAAAAAGGTCCTAGGGCCTTCACATTTTGATACAAGATGGCTTATAGTGCCCTGTAGAAATGTCTTCCCAGCAATGCATTTGTATTTAAAAGTGAAGCCGACATTAAGGGGATCACTGTAAGCTTGGTCTTCGTAAGCTGGCTTTCCCACGTTGTGGGTTGCCGTGAAGCCTACTCATAAAGAAAAATGCGATGCGGACGGGTCCCGATAACGCTATCGCGTTCCACTCTTAAAGCTTAAGCGTCCTGCAAGTTTTTCGAGCCACGCAGCCTGGTTTTAAATCTTCCCTGTCACCGGCGGTGGCGGTGCTTTTTTTTTTTGGCCACGCAGTGCAGCACGCAGCCGTGCTTTGCCGGGCTCAACGATGACGAGGCGGAGGCTGCGCAGAAATGTCGCAGAGAGCGCGTCGCCACAATAGAATGAAAAAAAAAAAAACTGTGGCTCCAATCCACGCTGTGAAAGTGGGTGGACAGCGAAGCTATAAACGACACCCACCACGATTAGGCATTGTGACTTCACTTAAATTCACACACGTGGCTCTACAAAGAGTGAAACCAGAGACAAGTGAAATGTACTTAACCACCTTTATTACTTCACATCGACATTATATTCAGGCTGTTCTTCTGGCGTCTTTACTTTCCGTGGTCTACCCATGGTAGCCTGGGACGAACTGAATTAGTTGCTAGACCGTGGTGACATCACTACATGATTTCTATGCAGTTGCGTACTTTTCCACTCGGATTAGCTTACGCAAACGTAATCTTTACTGGGAAACACACGCGGGAGAACGAACGTGCTTCGCATTATTCGCAGACGTCATTAGCATACATTATACGGCTTGTACTTCACACGACGGTTTTGAATGACGTCAACCCCTTGCGAAGCAGCTGCAAACCTAGTCTTTACCGGAACGCGACGGAGGGTGTTCCCATTGTTCACATGCGCCTTATCACCCATCATGTGGTTTTGATGCTAGCTTTGTGGTTTTTATTTTGAAAACGAGTGCTTGGCTGTAGGCTGCATGCCTGATTTCAGAGGAGATATGCTGTTTGTATTCAAATTTTAGCCTGGCGTTTTTGCTTACGCCTACGACACGAAAATTTCCTTGGCTGGTAGAGGTATACAGCTTCGCTGTAAAAAAGAAGGCGAAATGAGTTAGCGACAACTAAAAAATTGCTGTGGTTTAACTTTGGTTAACCCTGGTTGATAGCGAAAGCTTCACTGCCCTGGCTAGGCCCATTGTCGAGCTGTGGCCGAGCTGTGCTTCGCAATGATATACAGACATGTTTGCAATGAATACAGTGTTTATCCATCAATTTTTATGCCTATGAAGACACTGCGGTGATCAGTAAAGTAGTGAGACTTGGTTGCAACTCGCAGCTGGGCCCAACTCTACTCGGGCAACGGCGGCAATGTCTCCTTTCAGGGCTCCGTAAAGGCCTAAAAATAGTCCGACGTAGCTTTAACGGCGCATACGTTATGTCACGTTGGGGAGAACAACGGCTGTAGTTCGACCGATGGTTCGACGTACTCGCGCCGCCAGCGTAACCGGACGAGCGGCCAATGCGCTCCGACACACCCGGCGTCTGATGGCGCTCCGCCCGCCCGCCCGCCCGCCCGCACGCACGCACGCACGCACGCACGCACGCACACACACCGATAACGTCGGAATATAACCGCGCCTTAATGCTCTCTTGTGGTTTGACCTCTAGCTCTCAAGGTGAAAACTGTTTAATCGCCGACAGCTGCCTGAGGTAGCGTAATAAAGCTTTCGCTTCAAAACCGTATTTCTTAGTGAGTTGCCTTCACTTTTCCGTATCGGGTATGTTTCTAGCCTCTTATCGGCTGATATCTGCCCCTGGGATCACTGGGCGCCCTGAAGTTCACGTACTACGTGACGCCTGCGGTGGCTAGCATGTTCTACATCCACTGCCATGGCCGTGACTGGTGGCGCTGGCTTAATACTGCCAGGGTAAGTTCTAGTAGACAGCCATAAATACACCTGAAAAGGGGAGCGGAACCGGTGGCGTGGTAGTTGAATTTTTTTTCTTTACCCTGCAGGACGTTTTTTTTTTTTTGCAGTGAAAACGAAAACAATCAGCGCTTACATTCCCCGGGGACAAAGTGGGTCTTCCCTTCTAAAAACTGGACAAGGTTCCTGTCGGCTCGCTGCTGTTGGGCGAAGTGGTCGGCACTTGTTGTCTCTACAAAAGAACAATCGTCTTGGTCGTCTAGAGGCGTGTTTCCTATGGACTCGGACAGCGCCGAGGCCTACGCAGCTTGCGTCGGTGTGGTCACGGCGTTTTCGTCAAAGTAAGCGAGTAATGACTGCAGCGTCCGTTTAGTTCTTCAAATGCCTCGACTTGCAGTGTGTCCTTCTTAAACTCGACGTCGGATTTCGCGAGAAGAGGCACGGCTACGCGAGAGTTGTCGACAAAGTGGCTGTAATAGACACACAGACCAAGGAACCTGCCTTCTTATCGACAGGCTGGGGAATGTTTGCAATGGCACCCATTTTCTGCGGATCAGGAAGGACTCCAGACTTGCTGGTGAGGGGCTCTGGAACGGAAAGGTTTCGTAAGTAAAGTTGCGTTTATCCGGCTTCAGGGTCAGCCCAGATGACTTGTCGCAATGCGCTAAACGTGATCGTCGAAGTTTGAGGTAAAAACGACAATGTCATCAAGCTAGACTAAACCCGTCAGCCATTTCAAGCCAGCCGATACCCATTACTCGCTGAAAAGTTGCGGGTGCTAAGGAAAGGCCAAATTGTATGACCTTGAATCCATAGATGCCATCCGGCGTGATGAAGACTGTCTTCTCTCCATCTCTCTCGTCGACTTGGATTTGCCAGTAGCCCGTCCTGAATTCCATCGACGAAAAATACTTAGGTCCAATGCATCATCTAACCTTTTTTGTGACTTTGTTCAGGTGAAGATAATCGACGCAAACGTTCCATCTTTCTCGACCACAGGTCATTCGGCAGCTGCATGATTTCGTCGCGCAGCATTTCGTCGACTCTTGTACGGGTTTTGATGGAGTGTTCGAGTGGTTATTATGCGATGCTTTGCAACTGGTGTTTACGTTAGAAAAGCGAGCCCTAAGCCGCCTTGGCACTGATTAAAATTGAAGTGTATTCTCGATTACGTTTGCGCAGAATACCATCCATAGAGCATGACGTACTTCGTCATGCTATGCCGACACACGCGATGTGATGATGTCAATCCCTGCGCAGATACCGTGTTGGTCTTCTGCGTTGAGTCTGTGTTTCGTATATGTTGCATTCCCTGCAATAAACCAGTTCCGCGTCTGTCGTCCTCACTTCGTCCCGTCTTAATGATGTGCCAACCAGCCCACTGCAGCACACTCCGTCAGTTCATATTCTGCTGACACGGCCGAAAGTGCTCTTTAGCGTATGCAGAACCAGGACCTGTCATATGACGCTTTAACTCGAGTTACCCATTTTGCAGTTTTTATTATAGTTCTGCCTAGCGGTATGATTAAAGCAGTCTCCCGAACAAGTGTCACGAAAGAACTTGATTGCACAACAAAGACAACAGTACGCCAAGGGCCTTTCGCTCCTGTGGTCAGTGGAGCTACCTGTAGTAGTGAACCAAGTTGGGCTAGTTGGTTCAAGTTCATATTGGAAAGATTTTAACTGCGCTAGAAACAGGGACAAACAGGGCGTCCTCCTTTGTCCGTGTTTCTAGCGCAGTTAAAATGTTTCCAATATGAGCTACCTGTACGCAGAAGAGTTTCGCTTATCTGCTTTCGTTGGTTAACCATTCTGTTCATTTGTGAATTGCAGTTTCGACTTTGACATCTTCGTAATTGTGAAATGCTGCAACACGTAAAGGGGATTTCCCCCAATCACTTACTTAGTGCACTGGTAGCGAAGCGTAATTACAGCATTGCTGTACTTGCGATAAGCATACGTTGTCTTCTTCTTCTTTTTGGGGTTTTACGTACCAAAACTAGTTCTGATTACGAGGCACGCCGTAGCGGAGGGCTCCGGATTAATTTTGACCACCTGGGGTTCTTTAACATGCGACCGCCGTGGCCGGGATTCGATCCCGCGACTTCGTGCTCAGCAGCGCAACGCCATGTTGTCATAGTATATAGTCGAATTCGCTCATCAACGCGATGGAGTCAGATGCGTCAGTTGTTACAGCAGTGATGAGCACGCCGATCTGCGCAGGCTGCGTCGAAACAAGCGCACCACACTACTACACACTGAATAAACACTGACGGGAGGGGTACATGTATTTAGCTGTTCAGCATGCCCGACGTATCCTAACGTGAAACATCTTGCCGCTGATGCGAACCCTTTCGGCAAGGCACTTCAGTCCGCCACCGATATAGGACAACTAGGGGAAGTTGCAGAGACTTCAAAAGAAGGCTTCCACGTGTGTCAAGCAGCTATCGGTACACCTTTACGCAAGTGAAGTCGTTTTGTACTGCAAATCCAACCCGACCAGTGGTAAAGGCACTCGCAAGGTATATGTAAACTGGTAGCGAAGCTTCCATAGAAGCCCATACGTTCAAAACATGGCGGCTTATCGGCAGTTCATGGGGCTTAGCGCCATCTGTGTGAGGAGGGAACACTTCCGGCGAAAAAAAAAATAATTTGACGTCATATCCGTTAAAAACAGAAGTGACGTAATTTTGTTCTCATAGGCGCGAAATATGTTTTCAGAGGCCTGTCATTAGAGCTGTATATTCAAATGCTCCGCCATTCGACTTGATGGGCGTTCCGAGCTTTCAGCGCGGAAAGCGATGCAGGAAAAGGTCAGCCGTACGGGTGTCGAAATCGCATCGCTGCATCGAACATACTTTCTTTGGAGGCCGACGAACGCTTTGGGCGTAGATTGCGTAGAGTGCTCGTCCTTTCGTCGGACGCCAAGCCCGTCGGCCAGCGATGTCGCACGAAAACAACTAAAGTAAACAAGTATCTGACGGTCGCAACTCAGTGCTTTTGACTGTACAGGTTAAGAAACAATAAAACTGCCCGCGTCACCTACTTCAGACAAACGTCGACATGCAAAACAACACAACATGTGAGGGGGGCGTATTGTAACAGGTGAACTTCACGAGCGTGCCCACGCACTCCCAATAGCTGCATTGCATTGCAAGTGATAGCGGCGTCAACGCCCGCCGCTATCGATGGGCGCTCTCACGGTGGGCGATAAAAAAATGTATTTATTAATAAGGATCAAGTAAAATAGAGTTGTATCTTCTCGCCATGCGTATATAAAATGGATTAGGAATTTTATTCTTATCTAATGAATATAACTGCGTGTCGCTTTAATTAAAAAACGCCTTTTTCTTTCCCAGTGTGTATTCCCTCCAAACATAGTCGCGCTTCAATCGCTGCTCCCATAACCACCCTTGCTGATGTTGGTGACAATTGGTTCTGAACCGCTTTTCGCCCGAAGCTTCGCGACCTATGTGGATCGACCTTGGCACTCGTTTGTATGTTGTTCACAACTTTCGGCAAATCTGGGGGGGGGGGGGGGGGGGGGGCGCTTGCGCAATGATGTTGATCTCTGCGTCGACTGATAAATAGGCGTGTTTTTTGGAGAATAAACTTTAGTTTCAAGTAGCGCACTTCCTGTCTGGTTCCCCTTCTTGTGTCCTCGTTTATTTGCGATTTAAGTGTAGTATGAATTCTTACAAACTCGCCCAGATTTCAGTTCTCAACAACAAACCAACGCAAAACGTCTGAAGTACTTCCATGCAAACACCGCCGAATTCGTCGAATGCTTATAAAGTTGAAGGGAGCATCGGACGTACCTTTAGCGTACGTCCAATGCTCGTATTACTTCATTGGCGCTTTCAAAAAAACTCGACGACCCCCCCCCCCCCCCCCCTCCGCCCTATTCATTATTGAGATAGACTGATAGACTCTCCTGGAAAAACTGGAGCGTAAAGAGACGAATCTGTACTTTGATTTATTTTAAACTGCTACCCCGCACGCATGTTGGTAAATTACAACTGAGGCACTGCTTTGTGACAGTTTTACAGACTAATGGTCTATGCCAGTGTACATACATAAAAGCTCCCTACTCACCACGAAATATACGCCTACAGAAGGTGGTGTCTTTCCTCACTAAAATAGCCTGTCCGTTGTCCCATCTAACAAAGAAGGTCAATTCTTGACCCGAAATCTCTCCTGAGCAAGTACTGCGAATGATGACCAACACATTCATATACTCTGAAGGACTAAACGCGAATGAAATGAATTGGTGTATGACCAAACTTGCTCAAGCAATACAAAAGTCGCTTTCGATATGTTTTTCACTTCAAGGACAGATAATATTGACAAGCTGTCGGGTTTTCATACTTTATTCTGTGTGTTTGACCCTTGCCATACCTCTCGTCCCCAGCCGTATTGTCTTTCTTCAGAAAAGCGGTGTCAGCGTTGTTTCATGCATCGCACCGAACTTGAGTGACTTGTTTTCGAAGAACAAGATTGCGTGCTTTTCCTGCATAATGATGATACCTTGCTACACTGCTTGAAGAATTCGTTCACCCACTCAAAGCGTGTGAGCTTCACGAGGAGGCTTCGATCCGGTTTTGTTGCGATTAACATTCTTTGGGCCACTAGGCTGGCTACTATCTTGCCGGTCAGGTGCCCCAATAGTCTGGCCTAGTAGGTAACTTGGGTATGTGCCTCGGCACTGCGTTTGTGACATTGTACGTGCCCCTTCTCGGTCAATCCCCCAGAGGTGTGACAAAAAACAATAGGTATATGAAGCCATATTAAACCTATAGGGCCCCATTCACCGCGTCGGGCGCGGCCGCAGAGCCATTGCGGTGCCGTGTTAACAAAATATATTGCGTCAGGGAATTGTGGCTGGCGGCGACATTGCCGCTTCGTGTGTCTGCGGGGCAATACGATATGTGGCTACATGGCTGTTTCGCTAATCGCATCAACGTCGATATTCATTCTGAGATCGCGGCTGTCGTAATTTTTTTATTTGACTGTTCCGGACTCGCCGCCAGGGGGCCGTGGAGAACAGACGTGTCTCAAATGGGCTCCCGCTATTCGTGCTTCTCACCCAGGAACAAGGCCAGTGACGAATCTAAGTTTTGCACCGGTGCAACCGGCAAGACGAGAGAAATCGCCGGACAATAGCCTATTTCGGGTAAGTGCACCGTATTTCAAGATATCAAGTCGACCGCACACCCACCCGGTTAAGCCTAACGCCAAAGCAGCTCCCGCAATCCCATTGGAGGAAACGCCGTGCGCGGCGCACGCCACGGGAGCACGAGCGCACGAGCGCTCGCCCATGCCGCGGCGAAGAGCCCCTACGATAAGCCGAGAGGCAGCTGCAGCAAGCGAAATGTCAGAGAACCAGAAAGAAGAGGAAACAAATGCAATGCAAACGGACCGGAGGGAAGAAAACACCGGGAAAGATAGGTGGAACTAAGATGCAGAAAGCGGCAGAACAATCGAAGCGGAAAGCGCCTGGCTCACGAGGAGCAAAAAGGGCAAGAAGGACACCACGAATATAAAGACGCCGGCAACAAAACCAACTAATGAGCAGACATCCAATCCAGCACCGCCACAGCAACAACGGAGACCTAGGAT
Source organism: Dermacentor silvarum (assembly GCF_013339745.2). NCBI lineage: Eukaryota > Metazoa > Arthropoda > Arachnida > Ixodida > Ixodidae > Dermacentor > Dermacentor silvarum. The sequence goes on from NC_051159.1 coordinate 22,830,719, forward strand.
GCCGCCCCTGCCACTAGATGACTTTAAGATCGTCTACCGCCCGCAAGCAGGTCTCGACATCGCCAAATGGAACACCGTTGCAGTTATGCACGCCATCGGCCGAGCGAGTGGACTATCGCAGCAAGACTTCGATGACAAAGTACGCGTGCAAGTACAGAGAATCGAAAATTTAATCATCGCAAGCACGGCCGACAAGGAAGACGCCAAGATGCTGGTCAGCATCAACAAAATACAGCTTGGAGGCACTTATCACAGCGTCAAGGGCAACATACGAACCCCTGATGACGTTACCAGAGGCGTCATCAATGGCCTCATACCCGGAACGAGCACCGCAGAACTCATGGCAGGAATCCGAGCGCCGACAAGATACACCGTTCTTCATGCCAGAATGCTGGGTCAGTCGACCGCGGCAGTCGTATTCTTCGAAGGACCGCACGTTCCCTATTACATCATCTTCCAGAGCGTTGATTTCCGCTGCAGACCATATCGAAAGTCAGTGCAGTACTGCCGCACCTGTGGCACCACCGGACACTGTCAAGACGTCTGCCCAAGACCGGTGCCAGATTTCTGCTACAAATGCGGCAAGACCGGACAACCACAAAACCACGATTGCAAACCAACCTGCAAGCTCTGCGGAGAAGGGCACGAAACTGCAAGTACAGAGTGCAAGAAGAGACTGAAGCCAAGCCCACCACCCTACAATATACGGCAACAGCGCCTCAGCAGGCTCCGAGAAAGAGACAACCACTGGAACTCCAGCAGTGAAAAGTTCCCGGAGCTGAGCACCTCGGCCACCAGCTCGAGCATTAACAGTGCGGGCAGCTCCCCAAGGCGCAACAGGTCCAAGTCAATACTGCGAAATGCCTCGCGCTCCCACTCGGTCAAGCGCGCAAGCTACGCCGACGTGGCAAGTGGCTCGAGAGCCTCGAGTGGTACGAGCAGCTTGGACTCTTCGTCGACCGAAGCCACAGCCATACGGGTCCTCGAAAACAAACAGCAGAACCAGCAGTGCCAACTGCACAATCAGCACAGCCAATTGCAAAGCCAGCAAAACCTCATCGACAAACTACTCCGCAGTCAACAAAGACAGCAAGAGCTCACCGACAAACTGCTCCAAAAATGCAAGGAACAGCAAGAATTCACAGACAAGCTGCATCAAAAATGCCAGGAGCTCGAAAACATAGACAGTCGGGAACGACGCTGACCAAGGCGGATGTCGAAGCCATAGTAGATGCAAGGTGCCGAATATTTCAAGAAGCCTTTATGAACAACATTCACGCCACGATGGAAAAATCGTCCAATCAGCAGTCGAAAAAACAGCCGCAACCTTCGAAAACCAGATTGCCACGCTAAACGCCAAGATCGATGGGATCGCGCCACAGCTAAACAATTTTATCGCGCATGCAAGGAAAAACTACGTCACCAATGCACAGCTCGACAATTCGCGCCACACTACTCGGAAGAAAGCGCGGGCGAACAGCCACAGCGACTCTCCCTCCATCTCGCCCATTCGCGATCGCAGGCGCGAATTAGAATCCATCGACAATGGCGACCACTAACCACAAGGCGAAGAACCAGCATTCAACTATAAACATATGGCAATGGAACTGTCGATCGTACCGCCCTCGACACGGAAGCCTGCAAGAATTCATCAAGCTGAATCAACCCGACGTCATAGCACTACAGGAAACCAACACGCAGAATGTCCGACTGCAAGGATACACCACTTATGCGCAAACCCAACGCACTGCCATACTAGTCAAGAAAACTCTCACGGCGCAAGAACACGACATATAGAACACCCAGACAGAACACACCCTAATCGAGGTTTTACCCGAACGAAAGACGCAGAAAAGCCTATTCGTGGCCAGCGTGTACAGCCCCCCTCGGGAGCAGTTACCGGACTTCGATCATTTCGTACGAAAAATCAAGAAGTCCACGAATGGCCACCAAGTCGTAATAGTGGGGGACTTCAACGCCTCGCACACGGCATGGGGCTATCATACCACCACGAGGAAGGGTGCTAGAGTGCACGATGCCGCCCAACAACACAGACTCAAGCTCTGGAATGATCCTCTCCAGACCACATAGAATTGGAAACAGCGTCTCCAGGGACACAACCCCGATCTTACTTTTACGGCGGACGTCCCCTGGGCAGAGTGGAGTCCACTTCCGGGAACCCTAGGGAGCGATCACCATATCCTCCAATTAGATGTAGCACACACCCGTAGACAGACCAAGACCGGAATTGCACGACTAACTGAATGGAAATCCTTTAGGGACAACCTAGATTCCAGAGCAACTATAACCGACTCATAACGAGTCGGTTATAGTTATATAACGAGTGGCTCAAAAATGTCCTAGATATAGCAGAACGCCACACCAAGGTCATACAACTCGATTCTGATACGCCCGCGGTCGACGCGCATCTTCTCCACCTCTGGGAAGCCAGAAGTGCCCTCCTCAAGAGATGGAAGCGACAAAAGCTCAACAGAAAGCTAAAGACACGCGTCGCTCTCCTTACCAAACAGGCTCAAGAATATGCAGACCAACTCGCCAGGCAGAACTGGCATGCTTTCTGTGACAAGCTACAAGGGACTCTGAGCACCAAAAGGACCTGGCACCTCCTACGCGCACTCCTAGCCACGGAACCTACCAAAGCGGAACAGAAGTAACATCTCCACAGACTTATCCACAACCACGACGGATCAGAAGAACATCTCCTCCGAGAAATACAAAAGAAGCTCTGCGGAGATGCACCTTCTCGCGAGACAACTAGCAGCAAAGTATACGCTGGAAAACCGAATCCAGAACTCGACCGACCCTTCACGCAGGCCGAACTCCACGTAGCACTATCCAAGCTGTCTAGAAATACCAGCCCCGGCAAAGACCGGATTGCCAACAAGCACCTACGCAACCTACCGCAGCAGGCCACTGCGGCTCTCCTCCGGTACTACAACGAGTGCTGGGAGAAAGGAGAACTGCCTGATGTATGGAAGCACTCGGAGATCACTATGATACCCAAGCCCAACGAACATCTCAGTTTGGAGAACCTACGCCCGATCTCCCTCACCTCGTGCGTGGGAAAGCTCTGCGAACATATGGTGCACGACCGCATTACCCAGTACCTCGAAGATAACGGCCACCTACCGGACACCATGTTCGGCTTCAGGCAGCACCTTTCAACGCAGGCCGTACCCTTACAACTGAAAGAAGACCTCCTAGATCACCTTAACAATCAAAGCAAGTACTGCATACTGGCAGTAGACGTCCAGGGAGCCTTTGATAACGTCAATCACGACGCGATCCTCAACAACCTCGAAGTCACTGGCTGCGGCACTAGGACCTACGCGTACGTCAGAAACTTTCTGACCGACCGCACGGCAACCGTCGGGATCTGTAACATCCGCAGCGAAAGCTTCCAACTTCCAAACAGAGGCACCCCGCAAGGGTCGGTCATCTCACCGCTGCTCTTCAACGTGGCTATAATCAAGTTACCCAAACTTCTCGAGACCATACCAGATCTGCATCACGCGATGTACGCTGATGACATCACGCTCTGGACCAGAGCTGAGAACATTGGAAGGCAAGAAAGCGCCCTACAAGAAGCCGTAAACAGCATCGAAAGCTATCTCCAAAACTGTGGCCTCCGCTGCGCCCCCGAGAAATCTGAGCATCTCGTCCTGAAAGCAAGAACGAGAGGCAGGCCACCCAGCTACGAAGAGCCCGACCCCTGCGTCACCCTCAATGGGACGCCAATCCCGAAAGTCGATACGCTACGAATACTGGGACTCCTTATTCACAATTATGAATCCGGAGCGGCCAGCATACCAAGACTACAACGCACCCTTTCGCAACTCACGCACCTCGTCAAGAGGATCTCAAGCCAAAGAAGCGGCCTCAAGAAGCAAGACACGCTCAGAATAACACAAGCACTGCTCACCAGCTGCATCACATACGGCATGCCGTACCTGGCCTTAAAGAACGCAGAGATCGAAAATATCAACATCATTATAAGGAAGGCAATCAAAGTCGCCCTGGGACTCCCCCCCCCCCCCCCCCCCCCCATGGCGTCTACTACACGCCTCCTTAAGATGGGCGTCCACAACACGTGGCAAGAGCTCGCTGAAGCGCTCAAGAACAGACAACTAGAACGACTCAAGCTTACACCCACCGGGAGATCAGTACTCCGACACCTGAACTACAGTGAGACGTACGTCGCAGACACGGACAAGAAAGAACGATCCCATCGGACGTTCGAGAGTCCCTCTGCATTGCACCCATCCTGCGCAACATGCATCCCATATACCACAAGAGTAGAAGACAAGCTAGAGCCAACGCGATCAAACGAAGATTCAAGCAAGACCCAGACGCCCGCTACACCGACGCGGCCAAGTATCCGCATCGAAACGCGTGCGCTCTCAGCGTCGTAGACTCCCGAGGCCGCGAGTTACCATCGGCAACCGTCAAGGCACGCAACCCGGAAACGGCGGGAGAAGCGGCAATCGCTCTCGCCACCACCACATGCATAGACGCAGCAGTCATTTTCACCGACTCTCAGGCCGCCTGTAGAAATTTTTCGAGGGGCCGCATCACGGCTGATGCACTCAAGTTACTACAACGACGTAGCACTGCGCTCCCGTACACCTGCGTAATGTGAGTACCCGGACACGAGGGACTAGAGGGGAACGAAGCGGCCCACGCCGCTGCCCGCGAGCACGTCAGCCGGGCTCCCCTCGCCCCACACGCCTTCCGACCCGCGGTAGAAGAGGTGTAAGCCGTACCCAAAAACTATTCGGCGATATTGCAACACTACAGGCTCGAGCGCCGCGTGTACCCTCCACCACACCCAAACCTCGGCAAAGAAGAAAGCGTGGTCCTCAGACGCCTACAAAGTAATACTTACACTCACGGAACTATAATGCACCGGCTCTACCCTTTGCTCCACAGCTACCTCTGCCCACTCTGCAACGTTCTCGACACCCGGGCACACTTGCTCTTGGAATCAAGAGTTCGACGGAATACCGTCTGGTCAGGTAAAAGCATAGTTATTTGTGAAGCAGGTCACTGACCAAGGTCAAAATGAAAATAAAATGACGTTTCGGAATCCGTACGGGTCCCTTGTTCACAATGGAATGGCGGCTGAGCAAAGGTTCTTAAGTAGTGTTGAGCGCATTACACAAAGTCCGGGAGTACACGTGATTTAAAGTGCCAGATGATCTGTTAATAGTATTACTTGTCGTTTGAATTATTAGCGATTCAAGATTGAGCCTTGTTATGTTCTTCTCGGTAGCCAACATGCGCGCGTTGTCCCAGTTTATCGCGTGGCCCGTCTTCTCGGCGTGCTCGGCGAGGGCATTTGTCACTGTGTGGCCTTTGGCGACGTCATTCTTGTGCTGCTTGAGGCGCCTGCAGAAATTTCCGCTTTCACCGATATACACAGATTAACAATCGGCGCACGGAATCTTGTAAACAACGCCAGGGAAACGTTCCCGAGGGAGAGGATCCTTCACGTTCATCAGGTCACCTTTGAGTTTGCTCGCAGGCACATGCGCGATCTGTACGCCGTGTTTCCGAAAGACACGCGCTAGAGCTTCGCTCACCCCTCGAATGTACGGGACAGCGGCGCGCTTTTTTCTTGGGGCTTCAGTATCCGTGGCTTGTGTTTCTGTAGGCGTATTCTTCATCAGGGATTTTGCCGTCTTCCGAATAAAATGCCTGGGGTACCCATTCCTCGTTAGTTCGGATTCAATGATCTCAAGCTCCTCTTGCAGGCTGCTTGTATCGGAACAGGTGGGACAGGCCCGTTCAACTAAAGAACGGACCACTGAGCGTTTGTGCACAATCGGATGAACCGACTCGAAGCCGAGGTATCTGCCAGAGTGAGTTGGCTTTCGGTACACGCTGAAGCTGAGGCCGGTGGGAGTACGTTTTACCAGTGCGTCCAAGAAAGGCAGGCAACCGTCTTTTTCTTCTTCCACTGTAAACTTGATGGACGGCTCGACGCTACTTAGGCAGTCAAGGAAACGTTGCATGTCCTTCTTGTCTATGACGCAGAAGCACTCATCAACGTATCTCAAGAAGACTTTTGGTCTGGGCTGAAATGACTCCAAGGCCCTGGCTTCAAGTGCTTCCATAGTTAAGTTTGCCGTTGTGACTTGAAATGGATGCTCCCATAGCGGTACCAAAAACTTGCTTGTAGAATGCGCCATTGTACGAGAAGTACGTGTTGGACAAGCAAAACCGTAATAAGTCGCAGAGCTCAGTGACGTCCAACGACGTGCGATCTTGCAAAGTCGGGTCGTCGTGGAGCAAGCGTCTCGAGGTTTCTACGGCAAGATCGACCGGAATGCTTGTGAACAGGGAGCATACGTCGAACGACACGATTACTTCGTCTTCATCCACGCTGATGCCTTTCACCTTACTTATGAAGTCGCTTGTGTTCCGGAGGTGAGTTTCCGTCTTGCCTGCGAGGGGAGCTAGGATTCTATGAAGGTACCTTGAGAGGCGGTTCAGGGGCGACCTCGTGAAGTCGACGATGGGCCTAAGAGGCGTCTCGTTCTTGTGGATTTTTCGCAATCCGTAGATGGCGGGAGCAGAACCATTCGTGCAGAGAAGTTGATAGTATAGCCTCTTCTCTGACGCCGGGCGTCCCAGGAAGATGTCCGATAGAAGCTTTTGCAAACATGTTTGAACTTTTGGGGTCGGATCCTTGTTAACCTGGGCGTACGTCGTGGTGTCCTCAAGTATCTTCTCCATTTTCGACTGGTATGCCGAACGGTCGAGCACCACCGTGACGTTCCCCTTGTCGGCAGGGAGAACGGCAATCCTCTTGTTTTGGCATAAGGCCTTGACCGCTTTTCGCTCGTCTTCCGAGAGAGCTTGCTGAGCGCCAGACTTTCGAATCCTCGAGAGTATACCTATTGCTCTTGTGCGGATTTCGTCTTGCATATCTTTTTCAACAAGGCCTATCGCACCTTCGACCGCGCACACGACCTTCCGGGTGTCCGGTTGCTTGGCTTGGTTAAAGTTAAGGCCTCGACCTAGAACTTACTCTTCCGCAGTAGTTAGCTTGTAGGAAGACATGTTTCTGACCTCGAAGCTGGGTGCCGATTGTTTCAGGCCTTTTTCCAGCAAGGCATTCAGCTTCCTCTCTTGTGACACTTCCTGCTTTTCCATTCTTCGTCGCGTTTCCTGGTTGGCAACAAGGTGTAATTCAGGGACGACCTCCGGCATAATAAATTCCAACTGCCGCGCAGCGAAGAAAATCCGAGTCTCGAGGTTCTTCACGGTGTGCTTGCAGTCTTCTATGCGTGCTTGAAGAAGCTGCCGTTCCGCTCTCGAGATACGGGTACGGGTACGTACGGGTCCCTTGTGAACAAGGGACCCGTACGGATCTTGAAACGTCATTTTATTTTCATTTTGACCTTGGTCAGTGACCTGCTTCACAAATAACTTGCTCTTGGAATGCCCGTGGCATGAAGATAGCGAAATGCAGCCGGAAATGGACGCTAACCGAGCACCACAAGCAAACGAAGACCACCTATTCGAAACGTGGGAGGCCAAGCTCACCCTCGGGGACCTGGAAGACCAACGACAACTCGTCGCCAGGGCCAAGAGGGCAGCCGAAGCCAGAGGGTTCCTGGACTAAGGAACCTTCCCACCTCAGGGTGATACCGGGCCTCGCTCGGGACACTGTTTCAAGAATAAACGTTTCTCTCTCTCTGACTGTTCCGTTTTGCGTTTGCTGGACAAACTTTCGGGTTTGCCGGAAATACGATCCATGAGCCAGGAAACCACTTTTGCAGAATAGTATTTGATCATATGCTTCTGCCCAGAGTAAATTTGTTAAGTGAGGCAATGAACATAAAACTTTAAATGACATCATTTAAAGGTTTCCTTGGATATTGCACTCTATTATTTCCAGAACTCGTTCACCTGCTCAATCTCAACTTTACTACTGTTAATTGAATAAGTGAAATTATAGAATATAAGCTCTATACAAAAGTGTTAATTTGAGGTAATTGGTTGATCATCGGCGATATGAACAAACAATGCGGGGCGGTAAGACGCGCCTATGTTGTTTTCTTCCCGTTGTCTGCACTGATTGTTCAAAATGTTCAAATGCTCTTCTGGAATTTGGGGACCACAGATTAGGTGACGAGCAGCAATACAAAACATAGGTGCGATTTTTTTTTGAAGCTATATTATTCTAAAATTCGCGACACATCTTTCCATGTAGTCCCACGCGCGAGGGAAGTGATTTAAAGATGGCGCCAAACACGCCCTCTGTGGCGCCGCCTACTCGCTGAGCATGGTGTGCGGCTGGCTTGGTTTTGGAGGCCATGCTTGATTTGTGTGTTGTTCTTTCACTTCAAAAGCTTAGTACGCAGTAGATTTGCAGACATTTATAACTACAATGTTTATTTGCTTTAGTGATTGTCCGTCCCGGAACGCAGCCGGGGCCTCACGTTACTGGCGCCAATGTGGGAAAAACGGCTCGGTCCCGTAGTCCACGGCAGGAGCTCCAGTCCCGGCCGGCCGCGCCGAAGAACGCCCAGCCGCAGCCCGCGCGTCCCCCGCGCCACTGCCCGCGCGTCCGTCAACTTCCTCGTCCACAGTTGGCTCCTATACACTATTCACGTCAGCGTTCCCACAACTTACACGGTGGCCAAGATGGCGTCCTCCTCTTCAGTGCAGCCACACTGTGGTGGCTGTTCCGTGTTGCTGCCGGTGACTGGTCTATAAGTTTGGAGGATTTCACGAGCTGGAACGCCGTAGAATTGTAATTTCTGGATGAGAAGATGTCTGTTAAGAGAATCGAATGCCTTTGTGAAGGCTGTGAAGATGCTTAATATATACTTTCTGTCTTCAGTGTTCGGCAGCATAAGTTATTTCTGACTAAAGAGTGCGGTTGCGTGGAAAACGTTTTTAAAAAAAGCCTATCAAGATTCTGTGATTATGTTGTGCTTCTCCGTAAAAGAGAAGAGTTGAGCATGAAGAGCCTTTATTTCGAAAAACTTCAAAAATACACGGAAACTAAGAAAGGTCTATAATTCACGAAATCATCTACCTCCCCTTTTTGTAAAGACACCAACTTTCGCCTGATGCTTACAAGGAATATTCCATCAGAAATTTAAAGGGCTAAGCAGGTGGCTCCGAATTTACATCTACGACAAATTTCACAGGATACACCTGAATTCCAAAGAAATCGCCGCAAGTATTATTCTTTAGCTGCATAATTACTAGGTAAATCTCAGCCTCCGAAACGCGACTCAGGTACACCGTATGAGGCCTCGTAGGCACCTTTGAAGTACCCTAATGTATTCCCCAATGTCACACAAAAAGACATGTTTGTAAAGTCCAATGTCCAAATGAGTACTCCTTGAACATATTTGCTGGTTGGGTGCATTAACATTATTTTATTCTACTGTATTTCTCCTGCCAAGCACTGAACTGAGCTTTAAGCAAGTCGCACCCGTCTACCCCTTTCAAAACATAATATTGAAGTAAGAGTCAATCACGGCCCTGAATTTCCTTATTGACAAGGTCACAATGTATTTTTTTGAATTCTTGAAATAAAGCGGGGTCAGGAAGGGAAAGAAATTAGTGGGACATTGAGTGCAATGTCAAGATATGGATCCAGCGATAGCCGTAAGGAGCGTCCTAATTCCAGAAGCATTAGAAATCAAATTATTTCTGGGATTATACGTGCCAAAACTACGACATGATTGTGAGGCACGTCGCAGTGGGTGACTCCGGATTAATTTTCTCTTCCTGTGGTTCTTTAACGTGCACCAATGTGTACCAATGCATGGTACACAGGTGTTCTTGCATGTCGCCCTTATTGTACCAATTTTATCCCGCGCTGTCGACCTTAGCAGCGCAAACCAAAGCCAACACGGCGGATCGTGAAGCGTTGGGATTTAAAAAGCATGGAAGCATAAACTGGTCAGCAGTCGAGATACGTAAGATACGTTTAGAGTATTATCGGAAAAATGTTAACGCAGATCCAACGCACATAAGACACAAGTCTTATGTGCAGGGAAAACAAGGGGAATGCGGGAGATGGCGATTCAAGGCGATGAGGTGAGAACAAGGTGAGAGCAGGAGCCAACGTTTCGACAAGTGGACTTGTCTTCTTCAAGACAACATATGCTCTCCTCGGCACATTATATATAGGACTTATGTGCGTTATTTAAGTAGTAGGCACCCTTATTGAAGTCGTAGGCACCAGTATGAAAATAAAGATGGCCACTCAACCGATACAAGACCAGTTTCATTGGTTCTTGCACAAGGAAGTATCCCTGGCCCATTTCACTTTAACTTGCATTTAAATGACTTTGTAGACACAGACAACACCGCGAAATTTCTCATTTACGCCAACGACACGGCTTTACTTTTCTCTGGCAGAACATCAGGCATTCTGTACAATTCAAATAGAACATTATTGCACATAGATGGACTGAATATTATTCAACTAAAACTAAAAATATTGTTACGCCGCACTTTCACCAAACAAATGTTGCGGGGAGTATTCAGTCAACAGTAAACGGTTAGCACTTGTCTAGTCAAGACTGCACAGAGCGCACAGGGTTCAGCAGGTTTTCAGTCTGACAGTAGAGCCTCTGACCCAGCCCCACTACGTCTCTGTTTTCGCCATTGCTCGTTACAATATTATTTGCAACACAAAACTGCTCTCTATTGCTCTATAATTACCATGCCCATATGTGACGTGCCGTCGTGGCCGTCGGTTTCTATGGGTTCCGGGATGGCGTAAGACGCATCCAGACACAGTGGAGACAAGGAAGGGACTGCCTGACCCTTCTTCTTTATTGCTCGAGCCCCTCTCGCGAGCGCGAGCTCGGCGCCGATCTTTGTTGTTTTCTCGGCGCCAAGGCGCAAGACACGTACGCACCAAGCCTCGTCTGCTTTCGCTCGTGACATGGCCGGGTTTTGAAAGAAGTCGTCCCGACTGTTTACAACGCTAAAAACACAACATATAACATTCGCAATGGTACAACAGGAATTAGCTTAAACATAAGCAAACTTAAACAGCAATCATACAACAGTAACTATTTACAAGGGCAGGCTTTGGCGTCCCATGTTTACACACGTAAATAAATGTAATCACTGGCACTATACTGCACCACGCACTTCACTGCATCCAAACTGCGTCAGACACATGTACGGCTTAGTCCGATGCACGAGGTTATTCCATCTCGGCCATTGGGCTCAGGTAGGGATTCAATTTCTCCACATGCACAATGTCCGTTCCCATGTTATCGGCAAGTTCGATCTCGTAGTTCACGGGAGACAATCTGTTCACTACCTTGTAAGGGCCGTTGTACCATGTGGTCGATTTAACACTGGACGGTAGAGCCTTAAGAAGCACTAGTTGTCCTCTTCCGAACACAGTATGTACGCGGCCGCAAGTTCTCTAGCTTTTTTTTTTTTTTATTGTGATAGCAATTATATGGACACTTCAACCGGATTTCTGCCGTCGCCGTCGCCGTCGCCGCGAGGTTCCGTATAGATAAAATCTTCGCCGCGCGCCGTATGCCCCAGAGGCAGCGTGCGGGGACGCGCGCTATCACGGAGAGCGAACGCACTCAATCTCCCACGCGCAAGCAAGGAAGCGGAAAGCCAGCGCCGGAGGGAGCAGGGGGGGGGGGGGGGGGCACTTCTCTGCCAACAACCGCGCTCGTCGCTCGTCCCCACAGTCTCTTATCTCTCCCACGCGCAAGCAAGGAAGCGGGAAGCCAGCGCCGGAAGGAGTGGGGGGGGGGGGGGGGGGGGGCGCACTTCTACGCTGCCAACAACCGCGCTCGTCGTTCGTTAGACCGCACCGTCTCTTATCTCCACACGGCTCTGACCTTTATGCGCCGTGCATTCGCCGCGCACTTTCCGTTGCAGCGATAGACCGCACGTACCTTCGCCCGCTGCTGCGGCGTATATATGCGCTTGCTGCCAGCGTTTTGACAGTCATTGTCTGCAGTCATTCAGTGTGATCTATTCATGTTTGTTTGTGCGCGCTCACACCACGCTTGTTCAATCAGTTAGTAATAGTCGGGCCACATTTTCCAATGCACGCTACACATGCAATGCTGCCTGGGTCGGCAGTGCAGCGCTACAGGTGTGTCGCTTCGCACGCGCTGCCCACGGGAAGCGCTTCTCATCAACACCACCGTTTCACACGCGCCTTCTCGTGGTCATCGAGTCTCTCTTCATGTCGGTCTACTTGCGCCGCAGCACACCTGCTTACTTAATCAGCTCATGTTTACTACAATTCATATTGCTACCAAAGCCACTCACCTTACTTCGTATGACATTGCTGTGTTGCTATCGCATTCATCGCTTCGCCCTTAGGGCGAAACTGTGACATTTTTTAGTCTTTCGCTCACTATACCACGCCATAACTGGAATATTCTTTCAGTTTATCAAGTTCTCGGCGGCTGTAAACAACGTCTAGTGGAAGCACTGGATCGCTACCATAAACCAAGAAGAATGGAGTTTGGCGAACCGTGTCCTGGTACCCGGTGTTGTAGCAAAATACAACACATGGGAATACATCAGCCCGCTTTTCTCCCCCGGCGGTAGTCATGGCAATCATCTGCTTGATAGTCTTGTTAGCCCTTTCGCACAAGCCATTTGCTGCAGGATAATATGCGGTAGTGGCAGCATGTGTGATGCCACGATGTTTGAGGTAAGCATCAGTAGATCTTGCCATCATTTGAGTACCACGGTCTGTTATAATCGTGGCTAGGCATCCGTGCTTCAAGACAATTCTGCGCTCATTGAACTTTTGAACTGTCGTGGCTTCTATATTCCTCAAGGGTTTTGCCTCAACAACCTTTGTGAGGTAGTCAATGGCTACGATGATATATTTATATCCTCTAGAGTTCTTGAATGGTCGTACGATGTCCATCACAACTGTATGAAAAGGGCTGTGCACTTCTATTGGTTGTAGTAATCCATAAGGCAGCGATGTCGACATCTTCATCCTCTGACAAAGGTCGCAGTGACTCACATACCGTTTGACATCCGTATAGAGCTTTCGCCAGTAGTACTTGGACCTTAGCGCTTCGAATGTTCTTCTGATGCCCATGTGGCCACCGTACCTCCTTCACGCATTTCTCGAAGTGCCTCAGCCTGTCGCTGAGAAGGAAGGCAGAGGAGAAATCGACTGCTGACCGGACCTTGATCTCTCCTGTACAGTACCTCATTGTGCATCAAAAATTTCTTTTGGGCCCGTTTCTGTTGCTTTTTTGTGCCCAATGCACCATTAAGCAGATCCAGGGCTTTAGCGCAGAATGCGTCCTGACGCTGTTCTTCACCCATGTATTTATCATTTATTTATCTTTATTTATTTATCAATACTGCAATCCCCAGTGGGGATTTTAGCAGGGTGGGAAACAATACATATGTAAAGAACACTATAGCATAGGCAACGAACACAATACAAATCAGGTCAACAGAGCTTGAAACATAGCAGTAGCACAGCAAGATAACAAATTTTTACTCAATACTTGAAACAAATGCCGAAAGTGATGATTTTCAAACTTGGTCATTGGTTAGGTGATTCCAGTCAACGATTGTTCGTGGAAAGAAGGAATACTTAAAACAATTATTACGCGTACGAAATGGGGTTATTGTTCGGCTATGTCGTTGCCTAGTAGCATAACCCGATGAAAAAGTAATTATTCCCGTGAGATCTGTCTTATAATGACCATTGATGAGTTGAAAAAGGAATTTTAGTCGTGATAGACGGTTTCTTTGAATTAATGGTGGCAGGTTTGCTTTTGTTAAGAAGTCTGTCACTGAAGTGCGTCCGAAGCTGTTATAAATGAAACGAGCTGCTTTTCTTTGCACCATTTCTATCTTGTTAGTGCCAGTTTTAGTAAAAGGGTCCCAAATTACACATGCATAGTCTAGCATCGGCAGAATTATAGCTTTATATGCCAGTAGGCGTACAGTGGAAGTAGAAAGTTTCAAGGCCCTCCTTAAAAAAAGAGCTTGCGGTTAGCATTAGCTATTACATATTCACGGTGCTTAGTCCAAGTGAGGTCATTTGTGATCCAGAGTCCAAGATACTTATAATGTGTTACTTCGGAAAGAATGATGTTATTAATACCGTACGGAAACGTTAGTTTATGCTTCTTATGTGAAATGGACATACAAACAGTTTTCTCGAAATTAATCGACATTTGCCAGGCATCGCACCAGTCGACAATTTGTCGAAAAGCATTGTTCAGCAACTCCTGGTCAGTAATATTGTCTATTTCTGAGTACAATACACAGTCTTCAGCATAAAGCTTAACCATAACTGGCATACCATGCAGCATATCATTAATGAATAAAAGGAACAAGAGAGGTCCAAGGAGAGAGAGAGAGAGAATAAACTTTAATAAAAAGAGCACGCTCGCGTGCTCTTTAATAAAAAGAGCGCTCCTCCGCTCTGCAGTGGGTGGTCCCCTCAGTCCAGGAGTCCAGCGGCCTTAGCTGCCCTTCTCGCTCGGTTGACCAGGTTGAGCTGGTCCGTCGAGTCGGAGCTGGACAGCGCTGCCTCCCATTGCCGTGTGGTGGGGTGTGTTATGGGTGTTAGCTGTGGTGTGTTTGCGCAAGCCCATACCATGTGGTAAAGTGTTGCACATTGATCACAGTGTGGACATTTATAGGAATACAGCGCATGGTGTATGGCGTGATAAAGACTCAAATGTGGATATGTGTTTGTTTGGAGTTTTCGCCATATTACGGCCTCCTCTCGCGTCAGAGAATTATGAGGGGGGGGGGGGGTAGTGTTCTTCGCGAAAGGCGATAGTGTTGTAGGATGTGAGTGTAGGTTAATGGTATGGGCTCTGGTTGGAACTGCTCGGCGCGGTCATCTCGCGGCTCCCGGTGTGCATGCGCTCGGGCGTAGGCGTGTGCCTGCTGATTGCCGCGTAAGGACTCATGCCCCGGAGTCCACACGATTTGTATGTATGGTGGCAGCTGGTGCGCTCCATTCAGAATGCGATGTGCAGCCCTGGAAATTTTGGCCCTGGAGTAATTTCTGCATGCCGTCTGAGAGTCCGTCAGAACTATGACGCAATCCCACTGCGGTCTCGTCGTGATGGCTAACGCTATCGCTAGTTCCTCTGCCTCCGCAGCGCTCACTCTGGAAACCGACGATGCATTTATTTCGGTCCCGTGATTGTCGACTACGCTGGTGACGAATGCGGTGCTTCTTGCAGTGCTGGCCGCGTCTACGTACAAGACATTGGGGTGGTTTCCATACTTTCTCGCGAGCGCCTGCGCTCGGGCTTGTCTCCGTCCGATGTTGATGTTTGGGTGCATGTTCCTGGGAATCGGTGAAAGGTGCATAGTTTCTTGTATTCGTGTTGGAATTTTGGTCAGTGCGCTGGTCTTCCGTACGGAATATCCAAGACGTTCCAAGACGCAGAGGCCCAAGGACCGAGCCATGCGGGACACCAGAGTCTACCGGAAGTCGTTGAGAAGAATTATCATTAAAAACAACAAATTGTTCTCTGCCACCAAGGTATGCTGTGAGCCAATTAATTAGTCGGGAGTTTTTCAGTATCTTGCTCAATTTGTAAAGTAGTTTTTTGTGAGAGACCTTGTCGAAAGCCTTTGAAAAATCCATGAAAATGGCTCTATTTGTTTCCCATTGTTAATTGCTTTCGCAAAGTCGTGCACTGTTAAAACCAATTGGGTAATTGTAGAGTAGCCTTTTCTGAATCCGTGTTGATGCTTTGTTAGTATATTATTGTTTTCCAAGAATTCTGAGATATGATTATGGATTATGTGTTCCAAAAGTTTACATACCGTAGATGTTAAAGAAATTGGACGATAGTTTTGAATGCAGTGCTTTTTTCATGTTTTATGTAGTGGCTTCACTCTGGCCGTCCTCCAGTCACTCGGTACTTGTCCCTCACACAATGACCTTGTGAACAGAACGTGCAAGTACTTTGATGCCTATTCTGCCTACCGTTTTAAAAATGCGTTTGGAATGTTGTCCGGGCCAGAAGATTATTTAGTGTTCAGTTGTAAGAGCATGTTTAGTATACCTGGTTCGCTTTTTGGACATCAGATATAGGCGGCACAGACATTTCGAAAGGTGGCATTACATCATTATCACTTGTATAGACGGACTTGAAGTGTTTGTTAAACGCATTTGCTATTTCTTCGCTTTCGTGATCTGCCTTACCATCAACATGAAATACAACACATTCCTTGGTGGTCGGAGAAATAGAACGCCAAAATTTCTTTGGAGCCGTGGTTATGAAACTTGGTAGCGATTCACCATAGTAGCGTTGTTTATCGGCATGCACTTGACTCTCGGCATGCACTTGAGAGGAAATGTCGTCGATCTTTTGTTTTATCGACTGCTCGTTTTAAATTTTTAATTCTTTCTTTACACGTTTCAGTTTCCTTTGGAGCCGCAATGTCTCGCGGGAGATCCACGGATTATGGCGACTTTTCTTTTTAATCGACAACGGGACAAAGCGATCAATGCACTCTTTTACTATTTTTTAAAACCTGCACCACAGCGACACTACGTCTTCCGTGCTACTTGAAAAGTCGTCAAAATTAAGCGAAAGTATATCAATAATTGATACATCATCGGCTCGAGAGAAGTTTCGGTAAGATGAACATTCAGATTTCTTATCTAATACGGCGTCTGCAATGGTAAGTAGTACAGCCTCGTGATCCGATATGTCAGGTACTATCTCGCAATTAGTTTTGGCGCTAATTGATCCGCTGACAAAAAAAAGGTCGAGCACTGACTGAGAACTGCCTTGAATTCGTGTGCTTTGTTCCACAATTTGCAATAAGTCAAAGGCAAAAGCAATGTCCAGCATAGCTTCCCCTAGAGGGTCATGTTTTTTAAGTGAGAATGTTAGCCAGTCTACATTAGGCAAATTAAAATCTCCTGATAATATAATACGATTCCCGGGTTTAACATTCGTACACAAATATTGCCTCAGCTCATCAAATACGGCAATGGTAGAATTAGGGGGTCGGTATATTGCCACATGTTGCCGGTATATATTGCTGGCATGTTGCCACAGTATCGCAGTGGTGGATAGGATACAGCAAGGATTTGGCCTTTCTCTGGAACAATGGGAGGTGTCCTTGAGAGACAATCTGGTGCGCTGTGCAGGATTCCCGATTTGTAGGTGACGTCAAAGTCGAACTCCTGCAAAATCAGCGACCAACGGAGGAGACGTTGGTTACCTTCCTTGTAGCGCAAAATCCAGCAAAGGGCGTGATGGTCACTGACAACTTGAAATTTGCGGCCTAACAAGTATGGTCGCAACTGTTCAAATGCCCATTTCACAGCAAGGGCTTCCAGCTCCGTCGAAGAATAATTGACCTCTGCGCCTTTAAGTGCCCTGCTCAGGTATAACACTGGGCGTTATCGTCGCTCTTCATCTTCTTGCAGCAACAGACCTCCAAAGCCGAGACGAGATGCGTCTGTGTGTACTTGCACCCTAAATTCCGTTCTCTCCGAGAGTAGTTTGAGGACAGGCGGCTGACACAAAGCGCACTTTAATGTCTCATAGGCCACTTGCTGATCCTCTTCCCAGGAAAAAGCAGAATTCTGCTTTAGGAGGGATCGTAGAGGTGCAGCGGTAACGCTGTAGTTAGGGATAAACTTCCGGAAGTATGACGTAAGCCCCATGAATGACTGGAGTTCCTGTACGGTTCGAGGAGGCCGGAACATCTGAACAGCTGTCAGTTTCGATGGGTCAGGACTTACGCCATCTTTTGTAACAACATGTCGAAGGTAATTAATAGCCGTGAAGAAGAAGAAACACTTCTTTGGTTTGAACTTCAAAGCTGCTTTCTGGAACCTTCAAAAGATGTCCCTTAGGTGCGAAACATGGTCTTCAAATGTCTGACTGAAGACTACGCAATCATCCATGTAGACGAGAGCATTGTCATACTTAATTCCGTCAATGATTGTATCGACGGCTCGTTGACACGTGAAAGGGGCAGATTTAAGGCCAAAGGGCATCCGTATTAATTCGTAGAGACCCCAAGGTGTAACGAAAGCAGTCTTCTGTATGTCATCTGGATGCATGGCTATCTGATCTGAACCCGACACCAAGTCCATGACAGAAAGTACTTGCTTCCGGTGAGCGCCTGCACGGCATCTCATATCCTTGGGAAAGGGTAAGCAATATCTTCAGTCACGGCGTTCAGCCGTCGATAATCGACGCACATGCGTGTTCCGTCTTTCTTCGCTACTAGGACCAGCGGTGAAGCCCAAGGACTCCGAGAAGGCCGGACTATGTTGGCATCGATGAGGTCCTTGATCAGACTCTTGACGAGGTCACGTTGCGCAGGAGACAATCTGCGAGGTCGTTGGGAGATAGGCTTTGCATCCCCAGTTGGAATACAATGTTGCTCAACTTTGCATGAGCCTACATTCGTACAGGTGTCCACAAAATAACTCGGAACGCTGGACCGGTGGCTTTTCACCGGCGGAGCGCGCCAGTGAGAAAGTAGTGCCAGGGACTGCGCATGTGCGGTCTCCCTAGCAAGCTCGCCTCGCTCCCCAGTGCATCTAAATAGGTGTTGCCTTGCTCCAAAGGAATATCGTTGGGTGCCTTTTGGCGTTGTCACAGGGGGCTGCGCGGATGCGGTCTCTAAAACGCTGTGTGCGCGCGTGTGCTCGCGATGGAGCTTTGCTGTGCGTGCGCGTTACTGGGCATCGGCGCCTTTTAAAGCGAAACGCTAACTGGCTCATTATTCGCGGAATGTGACCATCATGGACAACACTTGCGGTAGCAAAAATCAGAAAGCGGCATACTACACCTCTACCGTTCAATAAAGCATGTAAAAATGAATTAAGCACCAAGTAGCTAAAAGTAATTAAGAGTAATTAAAGAGTCCCAAAGAGTAATTGCATGTAATAATAATAATAATAATAATACCTTTATTCATGAAAACAAGTGGTACAAGGTTCCAAGGCATTAGGAAAAAGTTGCTACGAACAGCAACTTGACTAGTCCTAATAACCAGAGGCAGCAGACAGCAAGAAGCGAACAGATGAAACAGATGGGAGAAAAAAAAGAGGAGAAAAAGAAAGAACAAAAGGGAGAAAGGAAAGAGAGATTGAGAGCATTTTGCTTCACACATCAAACAATTTGGGAAAAACGAACAATATGGATACATAGATACATACAACTCTTGAACAAAAAAAAATGATTATATGTATAGTCAAACCCAATTCTTGGGGCAGTAGAAATTAGAGTTCTCTGCCAGAACAACTAAATACATCAATGGACGCAGATCTGAAATTATTCAGCAAAGTGGGGAGAGTAACAAATCATCTGGTTACCATAAGTTGAACGCACACGCGGCACATATGCCAGTATTCCGGGGCCCCGCAGGGGCGTCTGCGCAAGCAGGCGTTTGGTGGGTTGCGACACCACGGACCCGAGCACACGGGGGTTGGACCCTCCCATGCGTAGCCGTGCATGGCATAGCCGTGTCTGGGGAAAGGGGGATCCTGGAGGTTGAGCCGATGCTGGGTGTTCGGACCTTTAAGGCCCCCCGGCGGAGGCAACACACCTCTTCGGCCTCTGCTTCACATAGACGGCACCCCCGGACTGACCCACCCGGGGGAAATCGGCAGTCGCCCTTTCCTTTCCTCCTCCTCAATCTTCGTCTTTCTCTCTGACTTTCAATCTTTCCTGTCTCCTACTCACTTCCTTTTACTTCTGATCTTCTGGGCGGCCAACCTTGGATATTCCATATTTGGTTATAGTGGTGACGTACAGCTGGTGTCTGCAGGTCTTGTGTTTACAGGCCCTGCAGCGTCCCCTTGTTGGGCTCCATGGTGGGTGGCTAGCGTTGCTGCCGAAAACCCAGATATTCTTATGGCTAGTCATTTTCCACCACTCCCTGATCGCCGTCTGAAAAGAAGGCGCACCGAAGATGTGTTCCAGTTTTTTGGACGCCAAACACAGAATTTCCCCAGATTTCATGTCATTCACTCTGAAACCTCAAACAAATCGGTACGAACAATGTCACCATTCCTTGTCTCAAAGTCTTTGACTGATATTTTGGACCAGGCTTTAAAGCATCCAGGATGACAAGCGGCGATCTCCTCTTGGAGCTCCGTGATGTGAAACAATATGAGAAACTGCCCAATCTGGTATCATTTGGGGACACCCAAGTGACAGTAACCCCACATCGTACTATGAACACCACACGTGGCGTTATCTCAGATGATGATTTAATGGAGCTAACCGAGGCTGAACTCTTGGAGGGCTTCAGTGAGCAAAATGTGATAAACGTTAAAAGAACTAAGATGAGGCGCGACGGCAAAGAAATCAAGACCAAGCACCTAGTACTTACTTTTGGTTCAAGTGTCCTGCCCGAGTCCATCGAGGCCGGGTACCTCAGACTTCGTGTTAGGCCATACGTGCCAAATCCTCTGAGGTGTTTCAAGTGCCAGCGATTCGGGCACAGTTCACAGAACTGCCGAGGCCGGCAAACTTGTGCTAAGTGCAGTGCCAATGAACATTCCTCCGAAGCTTGCAATAACACTACGCATTGTGTCAACTGTGATGGTGAGCACGCCGCATACTCACGGTCGTGCCCGTCATGGAAGAAAGAGAAAGAAATTGTGACTATTAAAGTCAAAGAAAATATCACATTCAAGGAGGCACGTAGGCGGGTATCATACCTGCCCAAGAACACCTTTGCCGATGTGGCGCGTCAGGGGGCAGCGACACAACGGCTTCCGGTGCCTGCCCGGCCCGCAAGCAGCGAGCCGGCAGTGACGCCATCCGCCCCCTCGGCGGCTGCAGCTAGCGCTGCTCCGCCAAATCACAAGAAGGGGCCATCGACCTTTGGGCTGGTGGCCTCCAGGGCCTCGTCCCTCGAGGCAAGGCCTTCCCGTCAAACCAACCGCTCGCAAGAGCGCGTGTCCAGCGCCTCGCAAGAGGCGATGGACACAACAACTGGCCAGACGGCGCCGTCAGCGCCTAAGGAGCCGCGAGAATCTCGCGATCGCTCCAAAAAAGAAAAAGCCCGCATCACAGGGCCCGAGAAGGGCTCTGTAGCTTAAGTTAGTCTCCTTTACACACAGCACAAAAAACACTTTCAACATGAATACACAAATAATACAGTGGAACGTCAGAGGACTCCTACACAACCTCGATGACGTCAAAGAAATCCTACACAAGTTTAATCCGAAGGTGCTGTGTGTTCAGGAGACACACCTTAAATCTACACAATGCAACTTTCTCCGGCAATACGCTATCTTTCGCAAAGACCGCGATGACACCTTCGTGTCATCCAGCGGTGTTGCTATCGTAGTTGACAGAGGTGTTGCCTGTCGAGAACTGAAACTTCGTACGCCCCTAGAGGCAGTTGCTGTCCGAGGGGTATTGTTTGACAGGCTAGTCACTGTTAGCTCTATATACATCCCTCCTAATTATCATCTTAATAAAACTGAATTTCACAACTACATAGATGAACTTCCGGCACCATACATAGTTGTCGGAGATTTAAACGCACATAACACATTGTGGGGAGACTCTCGTTGCGATGCGAGAGGACGCCTAATTGAAAACTTTCTCTTTTCTTCAGGAGCATGTTTACTTAATACGAAAGAGCCAACTTACTACAGCATGGCACACAACACCTACTCCTCCATAGATTCAAGTATAGTGTCTAGTACACTGATTCCGTACCTGGAGTGGTCCGTTCTGAAGAACCCCTTTGGGAGCGACCACTTCCCAATCATGTTAAAACTGACAAAACAAGATCTATGTTCCCCACACATTCCCCGATGGAAGGTTGACTCGGCTAACTGGGAACGTTTCCAAGAACAAACTTATTTAAGCAGGGATGATATTTCCTCTTTAAATATAGACGATGCTGTAGCATATATAACGGGCTTTATAATTGAGACTGCCACAACATGCATCCGTCAAACTAAAGGACTGGCTAATAAACGTCGTATCCCGTGGTGGAACGAAGAATGCAAGAAAGCACGGAAAAATCAAAACAAAGCTTGGGGACCACTTCGCGACTCTCCAACCGCCGAAAACTTGATTAGTTTCAAACAAATAAAGTCCCAGGCTAGAAGAACACGTCGACGTGCTAAAAGGGAGAGTTGGGAGAAGTACATCTCCAGTATAAATTCTTACACGGATGAGACGAAAGTGTGAAATCGAGTAAATAAATTAAAAGGCCGGGAGGTACACCCACTCCCCTTAGTAAGTACTCAAGGAGAGAGCCTGGAAGATCAGGCTGGTTGTCTGGGCGAACACTTTGAATATATATCCAGTGCGTCCCACTACACACAAGCATTTCTGAGAGTCAAAGAACGCGAAGAGCGACAGCCCCTAAAACAAAAAGGTTCATTGAGTGAGGTCTACAACTATCCATTTACTTTAACTGAACTGAAAGCATCCCTCGCTTGCTGCAATAACTCTGCGCCAGGCGGTGATCGTGTCATATATGAAATGATTCCTGAATCCTGAAGCGCTGAAAATACTCCTGTATCTTTTCAATGTCATGTGGGTGCACGGATATATCCCGTCCTCGTGGAAGGAAGCTATAGTCATTCCCGTGCTTAAACAAGGCAAAGACCCGTCCCTAGCCAGCAGCTACAGGCGAATAGCGCTAACAAGCTGTCTGTGCAAACTATTTGAAAAAATGATCAACAGGCACTTAATCTGTTTCCTTGAAAATAACAAATTACTGGACCCCTTCCAATGTGGTTTCAGGGAAGGTATGTCCACAACAGACCACCTTGTTCGCATTGAGTCTTATATCAGGGATGCATTTATACATAAACAGTTCTGTCTTTCAGTGTTTCTTGACCTAGAGAAAGCTTACGATACAACATGGCGCTACGGCATTCTCCGAGATCTCTCTGCGATGGGTGTCCGTGGCAACATGTTAAACACAATCGAAAGTTACCTATCGAATCGCACATTCCGCGTAAGAGTGGGTAACGCTCTTTCTAAGTCATTCACCCAAGAGACCGGTGTGCCACAAGGGGGCGTGCTTAGTTGCACACTATTTATCGTAAAAATGGGTTCCCTGCACACAGTCATCCCACGCACTATGTTTTATTCTGTTTATGTCGACGATGTGCAGATAGCCTTCAAGTCATGCAATATTGCCATCTGCGAACGACAAGTGCAGCTTGTAATAAACAAATTGTCCAAATGGGCAGATGAAAATGGTTTTAATGTAAATCCCCAGAAGAGCACTTGCGTACTCTTTACTAACAAGAGAGGCGTAACGCCAGTCCCAAGTATTGCCATCAATGGAGATGCGCTCTCTGTGAGCAGCGAGCATAAGTTTCTAGGCATTGTTTTAGATTCGAAGCTTACATTTATTCCTCATATTAAGTATCTGAGGGCAAAATGCCTGAAAACAATGAACCTTTTAAAGCTTCTGTCGCGTACGACTTGGGGTAGCGATCGAAAGTGTCTGCTGAACCTCTATAAAAGTCTTGTCCGCTCACGCCTCGATTACGGAGCTATAGTGTATAATTCCGCAACGCCAAGTGCATTAAAAATACTAGACCCCGTTCACCATCTGGGTATCCGCCTTGCGACCGGTGCTTTCAGGACAAGTCCAATCCAGAGCCTCTACGTAGAGTCAAATCAGTGGGCACTTCATCTGCAGCGGTCATACAGCAGTTTTACATATTTTCTGAAAGTACAAGCAAACATTGAACATCCCTCTTATTCCACCATAAACGATATGACCGCTGCTACACTCTTCCATAACCGACCTGCAGCGAGGAAACCGTTCTCTTTGCGTGTGAGGAATCTCATTGAGGAAATGGGTGTTCCGCTGCTTGAACAATGTCCTATGGCTCCAGCGAAACTGTTGCCGCCGTGGCACTGGCAACTCACAGAGTGTGACACATCGTTCGTAGAGGTCACTAAACACGCGCCAGAGGCACACATTAAAATGCATTTCTTAGAACTCCAATCTAAATACTCGTGTACACAGTTTTACACAGATGCTTCCAAGTCACATGCCGGGGTATCTTATGCAGCCGTCGGCCCATCCTTTTCGGAATCCGGTGTACTCCACCCGGAAACGAGTATCTTTACGGCTGAGGCCTATGCACTATTGTCGGCTGTGAATCATATAAGGGCATCAAAACTTCAAAAAGCAATTATATTTACAGACTCCCTAAGCGTGGTGAAAGCTCGGATGTCACTCTGCAAAAACAAAAATCCTGTACTTACTGAGCTCTATTCCAGTTTATGCAGAGCGTATATATCTAACCAGCATGTCACCATATGCTGGGTGCCTGGCCATAGAGGCATTGAGGGTAATGTGCTTGCAGACCAGTTGGCCACATCAACTACATCGCAAGCTATTAATCCTGCGGCTACTATTCCTCCCGCAGATCTGAAGCCTTTTCTGCGAAGAAAACTGCGAGACCACTGGCAGCGCTTGTGGGACACTGAAACAAATAATAAGTTTCACTTAATTAAGCCACAGATAGGTTTCTGGCCCTCCGCAACGAAAACACGGCGAACTGATGTCCTGCTCTGTCGTCTAAAAATAGGACAGACATATGGTACTCACAATTTTCTGTTGAAGGAAATGATCCTCCAACCTGTGGTAGATGTAGTGAGAGGCTGACCGTCCTCCATGTCCTCGTGGAGTGCCGGGAAGCCGAAACAGAAAGAAAGAAATATTTTCCACAAGCGTACCGATATAATGTCCCGCTTCACCCCATTATGTTTCTTGGCGAAGAACCGATTTTTAATGCCAAAGCAGTCGTCGATTTTTTGAACGATGTGGTCCTGCATGTTATTAGCCCAACTAGTTCGTAGCGCATCCTCTCTCCAGAGGATGCCGCTGTGATAGTTATTTATAGCACATGCCTCCAGGCCCTTGTGGTTCAAGGGCTCTGTTTAGGCAGTAGTGCTTCTTGCCAATTACTGCATCTTAAATATTTTAAATATCGTGTCATTACCTCTCAATGCATTCTTCATTTCATAGTACACCTCATGTCATTGCCATGATTTTAGTACATGTATATTTTACGCACTTCACAGCGATTATTTTTAGGCCCTTTTACAGCCACGCTTCATCTAATTCTCAGAATTGATCGCTCCACTGCACACTCACAAACACTGGCATGGCGCTCTTTGGCCATAACTGGCCCTTGCGCCATAAAACACCACACATCATCATCATCAGTATTCCGGGGACCTGGTGTTATAACATGGGATGTTGCGTTCTAATCTGGCCAGAGATGAAACAAGGTTTAAGTTCTGTTTGGTTTCGTTTAGGTATCCAAGAGCAAGGTGGTAGTTAAACATATCACTGACTTTAATTACGCCAAGTTTTTTAAATAGGGGTTAAGATGGGAAGTCGAAGGGCATATCACTAATTACGCGAAAAATTCTCTTTTGTATTACAAGCAAACGGTTAGTATTTGTAACAGATGTGGTGCCCCAAATAAGGCAGCAATAATGAAGGTGGATCGCAAATAAAGCATTATAAATTAACATTTTAATCTTCCGAGGCATGTAGCGAAGAGAGAAAACCCGTCCAGTAATTTGGGAGAGTTTGCCTGCAAGAAAATCAATGTGATCGCTCCAGCTCATATTTTCATCAAAAAAGACCCCGAGTGTTTTCACAGAAGAGACAAGTTCAATTTTAGAAGGCCCTAACACCACGTCCCTGCAAAGACAGATATTCTTATTCTTCGCTTGAAATAAAACTGCCTTTGTTTTATCAGTGTTAATCTTGAGACCATGTTCTAGAGACCAGGTATATATTTTTTCTAAACAAGAGTTAGCCACTGATACTAGCTCCGGAGCATTATTGGACAAAAACAAGCATGTGATTAGGGTAATTAACAAGACCAGAACACCGACATTATACACCTTTATTAAAGCGTGCTTAAGTGAATTACTAAGTAACGAAGAATAATTACGATAAATTAAAAGTAATTAAGGGTTGCGAACAGTAATAGAGATTACTTAACATCAATTCGAGGCTCCGTGTTACGACTGGTCATGACAAATTAAGACTATTTAAGAGTTTAAAAGAGTTTTAAGACTATTTAAGAGTTTAATTAAACCGAATTACGACCAAATAGTAGTTATTCAATTAATTAACCTACATAAGCAAACAATCGCAAATGAAGTAACGCCAACGCAAGCTTGCGCCGTCAAAGTCGTCTTAGCAATCGATATAAGACCCCAATGAACATTTTTTTTGTTATACATTCAACTCACACAGCTGAACACCCCCTTGATTAGCAACGTATCACCACACTGAACGAAAAATTGAATGTTCGCGCCAACCAACGCAGACATGCGATCAAATGTTCGAGCACTCCCTACTAAAAGGGCAGCGAAGCGGCCAGATTTCGTAAATAAGTAGCGCACCATATATTGTTACGGCCTCGGGAGAGGATTAAGGGAGCGTTTACTGATTGAGACACAAAGATGTAGCTCCTTGGGCTATGCTGGCTGGAGTCAATCGCAGGAGCAACGTCGTCTTCTTCTTTCTCCCTCCCTCGCTTCCCTCACTTTTCACTGGCAGTGACCACCGCGTAACATTCCTCCGCTCCCAGACGAAGCCCGCCGGGCGAGTCACTCCTGCTTGCTTCGTGTGAACAACTTCAAGCGGGCGACATGCGTCACCTCAGTCTTGCATGAACGACGGCCATTTGAAGTGAGACGTGCAATTGTGTAGTTCACTTCGCTTAGACGATCGAGGATAACGTACGGCCCGGCATAGTCTGCAAGTAGCTTTTGGCTCAAGCCACGTCGGCGTATTGGAGTCCACAGCCACACGAGGTCACCGGGAACGTAGGTAACATGCTGGTGTTGACTGTCGTAGCGTATTTTAGAGTGGTCTTGCGCGGCCAATGTACGTAAGCGCGCAAGTCGACGAGCCTCTTCTGCACGACACAATGTCTCTGCGATAGACAAATCGTCATGGATCACAAAAGGAAAGATAGTGTCCAGCGTATGACGAGGTTGGCGCGCGTAAAGAAGGAAGAAAGGGCTGAGACCAGTCGTTTCGTGTTTCGCAGAGTTGAAAGCGTACGTCACGAACGGTAATACTTCATCCCAGTTCTTGTGGTCCGAAGCAACGTACATTGATAACATGTTGATCAACGTTCGGTTTGTGCGCTCGGTGAGGCCATTAGTTTGTGGATGATAAGCTGTTGAGTGTCGGAACTTGGAGGCACACGAACGCAGCAATTCCTCCACAACATCGGCAATAAATTGGCGACCACGGTCACTTATTATAACGCGAGGTGGCCCGTGTCGGAGTATGATTGCATGAAGCATAAAATCAGAAACATGCGCAGCAGTGGCGGAGGAAAGGGCTGCGGTTTCACAATACCCGGTCAGGTAGTCGGCACACACCGGTTTCCTTTCGAAGAACGCGTAAACGGCCCGATCAGATCTATGCCAACTTTTTCAAAAGGGGAACTGGGGGGCTTTACTGGCTGTAGGTGACCGACTGGAGCTGAGGTAGGTCGCTTGTGGCTCTGACACTGCGTACAACTGGCCACATAGGTGTCAATTGCTTTGCGCATTTGAGGCCAGTAGAATCGTTACTTTGTGCGACTAAGTGTTCGCGCGGTCCCTAAGTGACCAGAGGTCGGGTCATCGTGCGTAACGCGCAGAACAGATGTTTGAAGAGACTGCGGAACCACAAGTAGAAAACGGGCGCCCGTCGTTGATAAGTTCCTCTTGTAAAGAAGACCATCTCGGACGCAAAATCGGCCTTCGGATATAGGCCCTTGGGTGGCAGAGAAAAAAGCGTTCAAGCTTGGGTCTTTGCGCTGCTCTGCGGCGAATGTCAAGGCATCGGGAAAGTCAGGCGACAGCGAAGCGATAAGGTGGTCAAAGTTGTCGGCTTCACAGTCCGTCGTACGTTGTGGCATCCTAGAAAGGCAATCCGCGTCAGCGTGTCGACGACCACTCTTGTACGAAATAGTGAACACATATTCCGGTAGACGAAGGGCCCATCGCGCGAGGCGACCGGATGGGTCACGAAGATTGACCAGCCAGCACAGAGAATGGTGATCTGTGACGATGGTGAACGGGCGACCATATACGTACGAGCGAAACCGCTGCACGGCAAATACTACCGCTAGGCATTCTTGTTCCGTCACAGTGTAGTTGCGTTCCGGCTTGCTTAAAGAACGGCTTGCGTACGCGACGACATGTTCTTTGTTTCCAGAGCGCTGAACGAGAACGGCACCGATGCCGACGCCACTTGCGTCTGTGTGAATCTCCGTTGGAGACGAAGGATCGAAGTGTCGGAGTATTGGCTGTGAAGTTAACAAAAACTTCAGCTGGCGAAAAGCAGCTTCACACTCAGGAGTCCACTGAAACGGAAAGTTCTTACGCAGAAGATTCGTCAGGGGTTGAGCGACATCCGCGAAACCGGGTATGAACCGACGGAAATATGAGCAGAGGCCTACGAAGCTACGAAGTTGTTTGACAGATTGAGTTTGCTCGAATGATTCAACGGCTGCCGTCTTCTGTGGGTCGGGTCGAATTCCATCTTTATCTACGAGATGTCCTAACACCACTATTTGGCGTTCGCCAAAATGACATTTCTTTGAATTCAGCTCAAGACCAGCTTTTTCAATACAGTTTAGTACAATATTGAGACGAATGTTGTGCTCCTGAAATGTCCGTCCAAAAATTACGGCATCATCAAGGTAGCACATACAAATCCGCCCTTTTAACCACGCAGAATAGTGTCCATGAACCTTTCGAATGTAGCCGGTGCATTGCACAATCTGAACGGCATGACGTTGAATTCGTACAGCCCGTCCGGCGTAACGAATGCCGTTTTTTCCTTGTCATCTGGGTGCATCGGAATTTGCCAATAACCGGCTCTCAGATCCACGGAAGAAAAGTAGGAAGCGGAATGCAGGCAGTCGATGGCGTCATCAATACGGGGCAGCGGATAGACGTCTTTCTTGGTTACGGAATTCAGACGGCGATAGTCAACGCAGAATCTCCATGTACCGTCTTTCTTCTTCACAAGAATGACGGGAGCGGCCCAGGGACTCGCGGATTCTTGAATTACTCCCTTTCCTAGCATCTCCTGCACTTGCTCGTTGATGATGTTGCGCTCAGATGGTGATACCCTGTAAGGTTTCTGCCGTACGGGATGCGCTGAAGTGGTGTTGATCCGATGACGTGTTCGAGACGCTGGAATTAAAGGCATTTTGCCGCTTTTTGAAAAGTCGAACACTTTCAAGTGCTTGGAGAGAACGCCCAGGAGTGTGTCACGTTCGCTTTGGCTGAGTGACTTGCTGATCATTTGTAAAAGTTGTGACTCGGCTGAATCTTGAGAACCGAGACGTCCATTCTCGCCTGTAGTATCAACAAGTGCAACCAGCGTCGTAGAGGATTCTGGTTTGAAGACAGCAAGTTTCATGCCACGAGGCAAAACTGCAGGCTCCATTGAACTGTTGATTGTCCACACACCTGCGCGGCCCTCAACTACAGACACCACGCAATGGGGAACTAAAATGCTCTTTTTCACACAGGTCGCATGAATCGGTTCAAGCGTCGCGTCGAACCTGGCAAGGTCGTTACTGCAACAGATTACTGGAACGCACGCAGCGGAGAAGACAGGAACGACCGTGTCCTCGGAGACAAAAAAGATGCCTTCATCACGGAATGAATTTTCCAATAGAGCAGGTGGGAAACTACCATGCACGGAAAGGTGACCACTTCTACAGTCAACAGTTGCCCCACACTCCCGCAAAAAATCGATTCCCAAATTAACGTCATGCGTCGATCATGCAATAACCGCGAATTCTGTGGGAAACACTTTACCGCACAAAGACACGCCCACAGTGCAAACTTCCACCGGACACAACGCATCACCACTCACACCACGGAATGTCGCACCACGGCTTATACAAAACATCACTTTCAGTCCAAGAAGGTTCTTAAAATTCACACTCATCACAGAAATTGTCGCGCCTGTATCCACGAGTGCCATGGTAGGTACGCCATCAACAAGTACATGAACTTTGTTCTTCAGCATAAACACTGACGGGGGTATATCTGTCGAAAGTGTCTGGTATCTTGCGGCCTCACCCCCATTGGCCGCGCCGACTAGTTTTCCGGCGGCGGTGACTGCGTGCGTCGCCGCGGCGATGGGGAACGTCGAGCACGTGGAGCTGGTGGCGGCGTTAAGCTTCGATCAGAGGCCGGTGAGGGGTAGCGTAAACTGGTGGGCGCGCGTGGTGGCTCTGACGTAGAGAACGGGCGGCCGAAAGGCTGAGGAGACATGAGCAAGCGATCTCGCTGGTATGTAGGGGGGTTGTTGCAATATCGCGAGATGTGACCCGGGACGCCGCAGCTGTAACACACCGGCGGAGGTCGAGACACCTGTGGCAGCTCGGAGTGACCAGTCCTGTCAGAAGGCATTGGGTAGCAGTATCGCTCTTCTTGGGGACGGTAGCCAGCCGACGTTCGTTGAGTGAAACGAGGTGAGCGAAAACGCCGTTCGTAATTGGAGGGTGTCCGATCGGAGTACTCAAGTGACCGCAGTGTACCTTGGCATTCATCGACGTGTGCTACATTAACTGATGGCTGCCATGGGGCCGGAGCGGCTCGCGTTCGCGCGCGTGCAGTCTCTCTTGCATAGCCGTCCTGAAAGCCGCTGGGGCAATGAGAGACTTGCTGACATCGAAGCAATTCTTCCCGTACAATCTGGCGTATTGTCGACGAGAGGTCATTAGGCGACATGCTGTCGACACTAGCCACTGTTGGCACGCTTGACAGACGGCCAAATTTATGAGCTATCCGTCGCATCTTCAGCGTTTCAAATGTGCGACATTGCTGCATCACGTCAGACACGGAGTTCAGGTTTTCCTTGCCAATCAAGAAATTATATACGTCTTCGGCTATCCCCTTCAGAACGTGTCCAACCTTGTCCTCTTCAGTCATCCTAGGATGCACTATCTTGCACAGCTTCAAAATTTCTTCGATATATGTGCTACATGTCTCCCCTGGAAGCTGCGCCCTCTGAGCCAATGTCTGCTCCGCTCGCTTGTTCTTCGCGTTAGAATTGCCGAAGCACTTCTGTACTTCCTCAACAAAACGATCCCAAGTGGTGAACATGTCCTCGTGGTTTTCATACCACATGAGAGCAGTGTTTGTCAGTGCAAATACAACATGGCTAAGCTGCGCTGCCGAGTCCCAGCCATTGCTTCTCACCCGCTTATAGTTCTTGAGCCACTCGTCAACGTCCTCCCCTGAGGTCCCGCCAAAGTTTGGCGGCACTCGGTAGTACGGCCAGGGACCCGTAGGAGCCGTAGTAGTTGCCCCCGATGCATCAGAGGTCGGGAGTTGGGACATCATCTCGATCGGCGAAGGCGGAAGTCCGGCAAGGTGGCGGCTGCGGCGAAGACCAGGGAGTAGAGCTTCCGTCGTTGGGTTCGTATTACCCAGCACCATCCACCAATCTGTTACGGCCTGAATCTGTTACGGCTATGAATGCATAGCATTCATAGCAATGAATGCTATGTTCATTGTGACTGCGAAGCATTGAAGAGACCTTTATTATAGTGCCGCATGCATCAAATTGATTCCTGTGCATGAAATTGGCGTGTTGGAATACGCATTTTGATGTCATTTTGAAGACTTTGATTACTGCACGCAGTCATCTTTGTTGAAGGAGCCGTCGTGTTCTGTCAAAGTTCTATTCTTATTACTAAGTAGCAAATGGGGCTCGGAATATAATTGCACAAGGACTAAAATACATCGAACAACACGATAATCAGGTTGAAAAGTGCGCTATACAGTGCTATTATAGGCGAGCCAAGGCGCTCGCCCGCATGAAATATAAGCTATGAATTCATAGTTTTTAGGCGAACTAATTGACTCAGTTTTGCAAGACATTAGGTTTAATTAAAAGTTATAAACGCTCATAGCCCGCGAGCACGCTGTAGCCTACAGGCCCCGACCCCCCCTCCCCCCAGATGTGTTGTCCCAGCGCTAAGAGGGACAAACCGCAAGTTTTTTTGGTGCAAGGCACCGTCTATCTAGATGCACTACGGAGCGAGGCTTGCTTGCTAGGGATCCCGCGCACGCGCAGACCAAGGCTGTATTTTTCCGCGGGTGTGCTTCGCCAACGAGCGGCCACCGGTCTGGCGTTCCGAGTTATTTTGTGGGCACCTGTACATGATTGTGCGAAGCAAGCAGCATGCTGCGCGAACAACTCCTTCACGACCTGCAGCTCACTTGAGGATAACGTTGTGCCAACGTTAAAGTTTACGTCACCAATTTGGATTGAGCGATGCTGCGGGTCAACAACTGCATAGGCTGGTGGTTCATCAAGATCCTCAGGAGAAGGCAGGCGTGAAATCTGTTGACAATCTTCCACAGAGAGTTCAATGTCCTCTATTCCCCCTGCTTCTTCTACGACTCCAACTGCATCTGAGATGGAAGCACGAGGGCTTGGGGTGAACAGTTCGTAAGCAAAACCTTCAGTATTTTTTTCGGATGCATCTGCAACCATGGGCTCCACAATGAGCGTATAGCGGTCGTACAAGAACTTTGTCCCTGTGATGACCATCACACAATCTTTATCTCTAGACATGCTATGCCAGTCCACTGGAACTAACTTCCGCGATAAAGCAGGTAGTGTTTGCTCCCTAAGAGGTGGACCTTTTGTAACACCTGGGGAACAGACACGGCAAAGCTTTGCGAACCCCAGTCGATGATGGCTCTCGAGGCCCGTAGGAAGTCGTCTCCTAGAAGCACTCCGTCATGAGGTAACCTGCTTAACCACGACAAATTCATGCTGCAATGTTTGGCCGTCGACTGTTACAACAGTTTCGACTTCACCCAAGTTAGTTCTAAGTGATGGCCGCTTGCTCCTACCAAACGCAGGGACGAAGGCCCAATGATTAGCTTGAGTCTCTCAACCCAGTGGTGCTGTAATCAAACTTTTCACAGCACCTGAGTCCAAGATGCCTTTAAACGTTTGTCCGTTGATGATGACAGGAACGGAAAAAATACCCGCTTCTGTAGAACAAGACACCTGCTCAATCACTGATGACTGCTCGCGGGCATTTGCGTCGCCAGTTGATCGTTTCCCTGCTCTTTTGGGCTGGTGGACTCAAATTCCTCCTGCCACTTCAAAAATTCTGCAGTTAGTGACAGACGACAGTGTGTGACAAAATGTCCGCTTCTAGAGCAGTTCAAGCATAGTTTTCGAATCCTGGAGGTATTCTCTTGAGATCTGTTAAAAACACGTTGTGAATAAGTCGGATTCCTCAGAGGCAGCTTCACTTCATGCTCCCTTTGAGGTAGGTTTTTCTGTGCTAGCTGATTTTCTGAGGAACCGCTTGACTCTATGCTCTCCTTGCGCTGACGATTCCGCATAGACTTCCGAGACGAACGCTTTGCCAAAGCGTGCATGGTCTGCGGTGTGGGAGGTTCAACCGCAACCAGAACTTTAACGTTTTCCTCGGTATTGCTGATCTGGTCAAAGCGCAGAAAAGAGTCTATCATGTCATTTAGTTCCTCAAAATTCTTGTCAAAGAAGTGTTTCTTGGCCTTGTCTGAAAGCGTAGCCATGATGACCTGACACTTCTCCTTTTGCAATACTGGATAATTACATTGTTCCATGAGGTACAACTTGCGGTAAGCAAAGTCTATACACGACTCTCCAGCTCGTTGTGTAGCTCCGAACATTAGTTGCTTAGAGGTTACATCACAATCTATGTTGTAACGGCGACGGAACGCTGCCTTCACATCAGCCCAAGTAGCGATATTGGCCATCTTGCGTGGTAGCGCATCCATGTGAAATCCTTAGCTGGGAGCCTGGAGATAATGAAGGGTATCGCGACCTCTTCATGAATGCAGAAGGTTCTGAACCAAAAATCAACTTGATGAAACCAAGCGGTGACATCTTTCCCAAGATGCGGTAAGCAGCTATAACCGCAAAACTTGAAAGTCGGTTGCGAGCATCTTCACCCGAGCTGTTAGAGATGCATAAAGTAACTTCGTCTTTAGCTTTGCCGCGTTTCTTTCCCGAGTAGCGTTGAAGATTTATCGACGCAACACTCGTCTCCGGAGAGAACGCAGGGCAGCCGACGCGTACGGACGCGTCTCCGTCTTCTTCGAATGATTGCGATCGGAAGATTTGCTTCAATCCTCAAGATTTTTCACCATTTTACAGATCTCGTCGAGAGGATTTCACCGAGCCTGTTTTTGACCCGGTAGGCCCATTTTTCGCCATTTTTGGAGACTTTGAAGTTTTCTCCCACCGATTCCCCCGCTAACCCTAGATTTGGGATTAGCGGCGGCGAGGAGTACGGCCGGGCGCCCGCCCACGCCGTCGGAACGGCATCATGCCGGAGGTGGACATGGTTCAAGGGGAAACTCTTTCCCGCGAAGAAGCTGACGCGCCTGGGTGGCGGACCGCTTTAAGCAAGAATAAGCGTTGTTCCCGGCAGCAAGAGAGCGTTTCTACTCAAAGTGACGGCACAGCTGGCCGCCGCACGGCCAACGCGCAGGGCGTCGTCCGGCGCCTTGCGACCGAATCGAGGCTCCCCCGCTTGCCGCGGAGCCATATTCGAGTCATTGTCCGACCCAAGGGAGGCCTGGATCTCAAGAAGGTTAGCCAGATTCGTCTGGTCCAAGCCCTGGCGACGGCGGCGAAACTACCCCCGGAGGAATCAAAGGAGGATACCATCTGCCCGAACTTAACTCAGAATATTCTTGTGGTCTCTACCCCAGAGCCCAAGAATGCGGGCGACTACGCGGCGCTGCGTCTCATCAGGCTCGGCTCGACTGAGTATCAAGTTTCTGCCTACACCGCGACCTCCGACGATACCTGCAAAGGCGTCGTCCGAGGTGTCGACGTGGACATTGGCGAGCACCAGTTGGCGGCCATGATCGTCAACCAGCGTAACCCTAAAGCCATGGAGGTGCGTCGCATCAAGGAAACGACTACGGTCGTTGTTCTCTTCAGTGGACTAAAGGTACCTAACTATGTTATGTGCGGTACGAGCATGCTTAGGTGTACGTTGTACATGAAACAGACTGATGTTTGTTATGGGTGTGGGGCTCTCGGCCATCGGGCCGATGTTTGCCCCACCCCGACGAAGAAAGTGGGCTGCGGGTGTGGTGTGAGCGACCCTGCGGAGCATCGCCAATGCCAGGCGAAATGTGCCTTGTGCGGGGGGGCACATCTAACGGCAGAAAAGGCCTGCAAACATTGTTACCAAGTCCCGTTCGTGGTGAGACAAAGAAGACGGCGTAGGAAGCGCGCCAAGATACGCCAGCAGGCCCAGGAGGGTCTGACATCATGAGATTCCAGCGTGGCTCCACCTGCGAGAACGCACTCTCTCTCGCCAGCTCCTGCGAGAGGCCGTAGCCGCTCCAGGAGGCGCTCTCGCTCCCGAGGACACTCTTCCAAGGGTGCGCATCCAAGAGGCTCCCACCACCTGGGCGGATCGTGTCAAGCCAAG
This sequence comes from Dermacentor silvarum, assembly GCF_013339745.2. NCBI lineage: Eukaryota > Metazoa > Arthropoda > Arachnida > Ixodida > Ixodidae > Dermacentor > Dermacentor silvarum. The sequence continues at coordinate 22,866,222 of NC_051159.1, forward strand.
GCCGGCGCAGCTGCCAGCACAGGTAACGCACGTGGCACGGCCAGAGCAAAAGGAAGACCCTAGGGTCGCTTTTCTAATTCAGGAGAACGCTACCTTGAAAGCTCAGCTTCAGCAGATGAGGGTCGAGTTCGAAGCTCTGAGGAATTCAGCACAGCCCCCGGCGCGGCCTTCGTCAGTGGAGCGGTGGCCGGCTAAGCGGAGGATAGGTCCGGAAGGAGAGGTTGCGGCGGCGTCCGACTCGGCCGTCCTTGAAGCAATCAAGGAATTGCAGAAGTCGGTGATGCGGCAAGCGGAATGTTTTGACCTCGTAGCACGTAAAGTCGCAGTGATCGAAAGCAGGCTTGGTCTCAGCGAGAATTCGTTGGTCGTCCCGGTGACGCCCGTCTCACTGGTTCCCCAGACGGGCCCTGGTATGCCGATGGTTCTGGCCCCCGTACATAAGGACGTGCCGAGAAGTCGACAAAACAGTGGTAGTAATCATGGCTCCCAGCGGAAATGAGTCTGCCATTTGGCAGTGGAACTGCGCGGGGTTTAGGAAGCGTAAGGCGTCCCTCCAGCAGTATATTTCCCCATTGGCGGTGAGGCCGCATGTGATTGCCTTACAGGAAACCATTGACGCGGCGGTTGCCTTGCCCGGCTATCGATCTGTATCAGTTAGGGGGGAGGGGCAACGTGGTCTGGCTATCTTGGTTGCGAGGAAATATGCGTTTGTAGAACACAAGCTTCAGCTAGGCAAGTCTACTTTGGAGGCCCAGCTGGTCGAAATCATCCCGAATAATTGGCTTAAGTCTAGCATCTTCATACTGAATGTCTACAGTACCCCTCGGAATCACAAGCAGGCGTTTTCCTCGGTGATCGCAAAGGCGGCTGCCCTAGCGGGCAAGTCGCCGCTCGTAGCTGTCGGGGTCTTAAATGCACACCACCCGGCCTGGGGATATTCAAAGGCCACTGTTAAGGGGAGAAACCTGGTTCAAGCTATAACGGATTGTTCCTTAGAGCTGGTCACAGACCCTCAGTTCCCAACTAGGGTGGGCACCTCTGTTACGAGAGACACCACTCCGTATCTAGCATTTACCAAAAACGCGGCGGGCGTACAGTGGGCTAACCTGCAGGAAAGCTTGGGAAGTGATCACTTTATCCTCTCGGTCACCCAGGAAACCCGGGTGCCTCCGCCCAGGGAGTTCAGGGTGACGGACTGGGACGAGTTTAGAAAGCACCGCAAGGCTGATCATACCGAAAATGGCACGTTGGAGGACCTCTTCTCGCGTTTAGCAGAGGATGCTCTCCTGGCGGTCCAGACTGACTTACAGGTGGATGCAATGGACTCACGTCTTGCGCATCTGTTGGAGGCTAAAAAATCACTGGTTGAGAAATGGCGCACGCAGAAGCTAAATAGGAGGCTGCGGAAGCGCATATCGCTCCTCAATAAAGAAATCGAGGACTATTGTCAGGAACTGTCTAGGCAGCAGTGGAATGAAGTTTGCTCAAAAGTAGACGGGCAGATGCGCACCGGGGGTAAATGGAACCTCTTGAAAGTGCTTCTTGATGAGACTAATTCCAAAGGTAACCAGAGGTTGGCAATCGACCGATTGGTCCAAGCACAGAGGAGCGGTGGGGTCGATGACACGACTCTACTTACGGAATTGGCAGAGCGATACCTTCCGGTTGGCCCCGTAGGGGACTGGTAACCGGGGAGGGCCGCTGGAGGCAGTCGACCTTCCCCACGCAAGAGGTAAGGGAGATGGGACGTAGGTTCTCCTTGGCGAGTGCCTTGCCCGATTTGAGAGAGAGTAAAATTAATCTAGAAGAAACAGGCCAACCTAGACACAGTAAGGGAAAAAGCAAACCAATACAGGCTGGTGCTCGCAAAGAAATGTGCAGCTTTAGAACAGGAAAATGAAGACAACTTAGAGGTAATGAATGAAACTGTAACTAGGCTGATCTCAGAAGCAGCAGTTAAAGTGGGAGGTAAGGCACTAAGGCAACCAGTGGGTAAGCTCTCCCAAGTAACAAACGACCTAATAAAGAAACGGCAAAACATGAAAGTGCCAAATTTGAGAGATCGGATAGAATTCGCTGAACTGTCGAAACTGATGAACAAGAAGAAAGTAGGGGATATGCGAAATTATAACATGGAAAGGATTGAGGAAGCAGTAAAATATGGACGCAGCATAAAATCAGTGAGAAGAAAACTAGGCATAGGACAAGGCAAAATGTATGCGCTGAAAGATAAGCAGGGTAATATCAGCAGCAGCAGGAGCGTGATGTCGGCGAGTTTGTGTAACATACTTGAGGAAAAAACAGCGCAAAAGAGACGAGCAAGAAAAGAAGACAGGTATAACAGACAGTCTGTCTGTCGTACCTGTCCTCTTTTGGTCCTCGTCTCTTTTGCGCTGTTTTTTCCTCAAGTAATATCATCAGCAATTTCGATGACACAGTAAAAGCAGCGGAAGAATTCTATACTGACCTGTACAGTGCCAAGAGCAACCAAGCAACTTTCATTCGAAGTACTGATGCACAGGATACAGAGGCCCCTTCTATAACAAGCGATGAACTTAGAAGGGTCTTGAAAGACATGACGAGGGGAAAAGCTGATGGAGAAGATGGAATAACAGTAGATTTAATCAAAGATGGAGGAGATATGCTTGAAAAGCTTGCGGCCCTTTATACGGAATGCCTCACGACTTTAAGTGTACCGGAAAGCTGGAAGAATGCCAACAATATACTAATCCATAAGAAGGGAGACGTTAAAGAACTGAAGAATTATAGACCCATTAGCTTGCTTTCAGTATTGTATAAGATATTCACCAAGATAATTTCCAATAGAATCAGGGCAACACTTGACTTCAGCCAACCAAAAGAACAGGCTGGCTTCACGAAGGGATATTCTACGATGGATCATATCCATGTCATAAATCAGGTAATTGAGAAATCTGCCGAGTGCAATCAACCTCTCTACATGGCTTTCATAGATTATGAAAAGGCATTTGATTCAGTAGAGATACCAGCAGTCATAGAGGCATTGCGTAATCAAGGAGTACAGGAGGCATACGTGAATATCTTAGCAAACATCTACAAGGATTCCACAGCTACCTTGGTTCTGCACAAGAAAAGTAGAAAGATACCTATCAAGAAAGGGGTCAGGCAAGGAGACACAATCTCTCCAATCCTATTGTCTGCATGCTTAGAAGAAGTATTCAAGCTGTTAGACTGGGAAGGCTTAGGAGTGAGCATCAACGGCGAATATCTCAGAAACCTTCGGTTTGCAGATGACATTGTCCTATTCAGCAACAATGGAGACGAATTACAACGAATGATTGAGGACCTTAATCGAGAAAGTGTAAGAATTGGGTTGAAGAAGAATATGCAGAAGACAAAGATAATGTTCAATAGCCTGGCAAGGGAACAAGAATTCAGGATCGCCAGTCAGCCTCTAGAGTCTGTAAACGAGTACGTTTATCTAGGTCAATTACTCACAGGGGACCCTGATCACGAGAAAGAAATTTACAGAAGAATAAAATTTGGTTTGGAGTGCATACGGCAGGCATTACCAAATCCTGACTGGGAGCTTACCACTGTCGTTGAAAAGAAAAGTGTAAAATCATTGCATTCTACCGCAGCTAACATATGGGGCAGGAACTTGGAGGTTAACAAAGAAGCTCGAGAACAATTTAAGTACCAAAGAAAGAGCGATGGAACGAAAAATCTTAGGACTAACGTTAAGAGACAGGAAGAGAGGGGTGTGGATCAGAGAACAAACGGGGATAGCCGATATTCTAGTTGACATTAAGCGGGGAAAAATGCAGCTGGGCAGGCCATGTAATCCGTAGGATGGATAACCGGTGGACCATTAGGGTTACAGAATGGGTACCAAGAGAAGGGAAGCGCAGTCGAGGACGGCAGAAAGCTAGGTGGAGTGATGAAGTTAGGAAATTCGCAGGCGCAAGTTGTAATCAGCTAGCGCGAGACAGGGGTTAATTGGAGATAGCAGGGAGAGGCCTTCGTCCGACAGTGGACATAAATATAGGCTGATGATGATGATGACACCCTGCTAAATGTTATGTTCGTTTGTACACGGAACGTTTGGGAGCACTGCAATCACGGTGCGCAAACAAGCATGTCGCATGGAATTTTTTTTTTATTTCGCAGGCATCTGCAGCAAGCGGAAAAAAGACTATTGCCTAATAAATAGAAACTGTTTAATCGGACGTGTTGCAGACCGCTCTACAACTTGAAATTTTGAATTTTGTTTGCCTAACTTCGTTGTTTGAAAAATTGGTTCTTGACTAATTTCAGCCGAAAACAAAAGTTAGTGTGACCTACTGCAAACAATAGTCATCGGCGTGCATTTGGTCCCATCGTCTGAGTGTGCAGCGGCATATTTTTAACTCTGACTAAAGTTAGCTGGGACACCCTATATATGCCTGCGGTGGTATGTGGGCAAGTTTTTCTGGTGAATCCAATGCATCTGCATTCAAAACATTTCAATTACCAGCGTAGTGCAGGATACGTGTTCGCTTCGACAAAATGGAACACCAGTGCAAATATCTGGTGTACGTGGCCAGGGCAGCAAGTGTGCCTACATTGAAAACATTTCAAGTACCAGCATGTACGGCAGTTGCGTTTCCAGAGGGACTGCATAATGTTAAGTGGTGTGCTTCCAAGCTGTTCATCAATGAAATTCTGCCTGGACTATATGCCATATATTTTTAGATGTGAAAGTGGTTATTCTAGCAGCCATCGTCCTTCTTCCTCGGCCGCGTCTTATATATAGCGCGCTCCGCCGAGTGTGTCTCGTGCCTCGTGCTGCGAGCTGCGAAGTTATAAAAAGAGGGAGAAAAATAAAAGCTGCTTCTGCTCCTGCCATCGGCCCGAACGGTTCTCAGATCTTCCGCTCGCTGACAGACGTTGTTGTAGTGGACCTAACCTCGGTCGCTATAACGTGGTGAGCCGGACGTGATCTTACGGCGAGCACCACCAACGAGAGACCGATGACCAGCGCAGAGGGCCTCATCAAGTTGCAGATTCACCGGTCATTCTTTTGGACACAAAATCCTGTAATCTGATTTACGCAGGTGGAGGCCATCTTCGACCTTCCGCGATTACCCCGCAGCGCGCGTGGTTTCTCCATCCTGTCTCGGTACAGACAGGTGGTTGAGGAGTTCCAAGAAGATGTGGAGTCAGCCCACGACATCACACTCTATGACCACTTCAAATGGACGATGCAGGATCGCTAGTCCGTGTCTGCACGCAGGCGGCTTCAGCAGCTTCTCAACGAAGAGGAGCTGGTCGACCGTCGGAACTTCTACGTCGCATGCGGCGGCTTCTTAGTGACTGTAGGCTGGATGCAAACAGCCCGCTGCTGCGTGAACTGTTTCTTCGACGCCTGCCGCAGAATTTGGAGGTCGCCTTGGCTACCACACAAGAAGACATGTCCCTCGACAATCATGCCGAGCTGACCGACCACATCGCTCACAATTCAGCAAGAGGCGCTGTAGCAACAACGACCGTTCCGCTGTAGCACCTCGAAGATTGGCAGTCTCGCCTTGAGCAAAAGACCTGAGAACTGTTCGGACCGATGGTAGAAGCAGAAGAAGCTCTTGTTCGTCCTTTTTCTTTAACCTTGCAGCATGAGACACGCGCCGGAGCGCGCCATATACTGTCTCGACAGGGGAACAGCGCGAAAAGACGAAGGACAAGAAGGGGAACAAACGTGAGCTCTGGTGTGTGTTCCTGTTTTTGTCCTTCGTTTTTTCGCGCTTTTCCTCTGTCGAGTACGTACCGACTAGCCCATGCCTCTAGTTTCACTTAACTTGGGCCAAACTTCAAAAAATGTGCAAATGCTACGTAGCTGTCCTGAACCAAGGTAATGTTTGCCGTCGCTTGGAAATACTCAGATTATATTTTGAATTCCGCCTAATTAGATAATTAGTTTTCATTAATTAATAAACTTGTCAGTTATTGTAATTAGATAAGTGTCAATGAGATAAGTGTCAAATACACGCAAACTGCCTCGAGCGGCCAGTCGCGCGGCAGTTTTGAGTGTGTTCGGGGGCTTATTTCACACTCGGAAAAACGCTTTTATGTAGCACGTATTGAGCATCAGAAAGCTGTATCGGGAGTTTTTCATGTTGCTCTGCAATTTTCTCATTGACACTTATCTAATTGTAATATATGAGAAGTTGAATAATTAATGAAGACTAATTATCTAATTCGGTGGAGCGCAAAAATCTGAGTATCTCCAAGAGACGACAAACAACATTACCTTGGTTCTGTCCAGCTACGTGGCATTTGCATATTTGAAAGTTTGGGCCCAAGTTACTTGAAACACCGTGCATAAAAAGCGGCCGAGGAAGATGACGATGGCTGCTAGAGGGCGAACTGGTAAAACGTTTGCTCGGGGTGACTTGTGTAAAAGCTTTTTGTCATTCAGAGTGCATTCAGAGATGTGTGCAAAGTGTAACATTCACTGGTTGGCAGATGATTCATTGCTACCTTATGTCTGTTTTTTTTCCAGAGTGGTACATATGTGCTTCTTGCACAATGCTTTCAGATAAACCGAGAATAACTTCCTTGGTTATTTAAATGCAGCTTCCAGTGCATTGCAGTTCACATTACAGTTTACAATATGAGGCTTATACATCCATTTCTTGTGCACTAAAATGCCAAGATTATTATATTTATGAAGCGTTACTCAGTCTCATCATACACTGCATTACAGTGGTGCTCACTTGTGACACTGATTTCCCCGTTTGAGTATTCTCTACTATTTTCACTTTTTGGTTTTATGGTGCTTTTAATTCTCACACTGTTACATTATTTGATGTATCCTAAAGGCAATGATTCTGACATGTTCCCTGTGTTTGTTTTTGATGGTATGCGGCGTTATTCCTTTTTGTGTTCTTTCCAAGGTTCTAGATTATTGGTAACATTGCTTGTAGGCAGCTACCATGCGATTAATTATCCCATTTCTAACTCTGCTTCTTGCAGTTGCTGTGATATCAATTTCTAAATAACTCTAGTCTGTTCATATGACAGCATGGGCTGTTTATTTTGTTTGTATGCTCTATTCATTGTTTATCAGTTACTATTTTACTAGGAATTGTTTCTGCGAGCTTTAGTCACTGTTGGGGTACTTTTCATTCGATTCACTTTGTATTTCTTGCAAAGAACTCAACGGAGACGGATAAAACCGTTCCTCCATTTTATTGAACTTCTTCTTTCTCTTCTTCTTCTCCTCCGGTACTTTCGCCACTTCGACTTCGTCTTGACGGCACTCCACATTCTCCGAAGCCTCTGACTCCATCCGTCCTGGGATGGTACGGGATGATGTTCCCAACGGAGCTAACTTGGATCGTCTTCGCCGGAGTCTCGTAGTACACTGACTTGAGGATTCCGTGCGGGTTTGCCGTTTTGGTGACCATGTATGGACCACTAAATTGGCAATTGGAGCCGCTCAGTCCTTTCTTGACCAGTACGAAACTTTCAGGTTCAACCACAGGCAACTTACGATAGTACCTATTGTCGAAGTTTGTCTTCATTCCAAATTTCTATTTTATTTGCTGTTCGGCTGTCTTGGGTGTCTCTAGAAGAATAACGCGGCCGGCGATTCCTAACTGATGATCTGCAGGAAGCCAAGGACTTGTTCCATTTGCACAAAAGTATGGACTGCAGCCCAGCCCCTCCGTGTAGGTGTTATTGTGGTGAGTCACTGCAGCTTTCAAGGCACATTTCCATCCACCAGGAAAGGTAGGGTATAAATCCAAATACCTCTTGAGGTAGCGAATTAACCTTTCTGCGAGTGCGTTGCCTTCCGGATGGTACGGAGTCGAAAGCCTTAGAGTGATGCCTCTCTGTTCGCCCAATCTTCTGAGCTTTTCGCTACGGAAAGCAGACCTTTAGTTGTCTTGAAGATGACGCGTTTCACTAGGGCGATTACTAAGTTGGCATCCTCCTTTCCACATTTAGCTGCTGCCATTCTTGTACATTGGTCAATGGCGACAAGGAAAGCCTGCATCCTCCGCACGCTTTCCCCCTTCTTTTTGACTTCAGCGAAGTCGGGGTGGACAACTTCAAAGGGTACACTCGAATACGTGAGAATGACCATTTCGTTTCCTCTAGGTTTGTATTTGGCACTCCACATTTCTTATAGATTTTGCTCAAATCTTGCACAATTGTTACTTTTTCAATAAACTTTTTCTTTGTCATACTGTCCTTATTTCATGCGCGCTCGGCGCAACAGCCCTGGCCTAGACGCTCGCCCAGACGCGCCCATTTTTAACAGCGAAGCTGTTTAAGCCAGCCGTAATTTCTGGTGCGTAGCAAGAAACTACCAAGAAATACAAGAAACTTTCTTGCCGAGGCGGGATTCGAGCCCGCGTACCCCCGGCCCCAAAGCGAGCGTCGTAACCAGTAGGCTATACAGCCAGGCCTGCAGAGCATGCATTTATGCGAACCATATGATTGAGTTCGAGCGCCGTCGTCTTCGTCCACAGCTGGCACGTTCGTACGCTCGTGCTCTGCCAGGTAAAGAGGTTTTGCGCGCTATGAGAGCGAGAGGGAGATGCATTCACGGAGCGGGTCTCCTGGAACGCGGTGTCGGTGTTGCAAGCTGCGCTACGCAACGCGTAGTGATGGCCGTAAGTCCGAGACGTGTGAAATAAAATTATTATCATCATGAGTAATAAGATGAAAAGTTCGCGCGCCCTTCCGGAGAATGCTGGGCTACGATGGCCCAGCTTCGCTGTTTCAAGCGTTGCGCGGCCGAGTGCAGGTTAAGCGTTTTTTTACACATAATACACTACGTCTAAATATATAGTGTTTCATTTATTGCCTTGTTTTAAAATAAAAAAAAATTCGCAGTTTCGCCCGAAAGGCGAAGCATCAATTGCGATAGCTAATTAGTAGAGAGCTACTCGGAGTAGGGATAGTAGTCTTATCGGCTGCATAAACTTGGACACATTCGCTTACTAACTGAATTAACAAGCGTGGTGTCAGCGCGCACAAGCAAACATGAATAGATCACACTCAATGACTGCAGACGACTGTCAAAACGCTGGCGGTAAGCGCAGCCGCCGCAGTGACCGAAGGTTCGTGCGGTCTATCGCTTCAACGGAAACTGAGCGGCGAATGCACAGCGCATACAAAGGTCAGCGCCGTGTGGAGATTGCTTTCAAGATACGGTGCGGGCGACCGCCGCAGCAGGGCAAAGTACAAGCGAAGTTGTTGGCAGAGTAGAAGCTGCCCCCCCCCCTCCTTCCCGCGCTGCCTTTCCGCTTTCCATCTTTCGCGTGCGAGACTTCGTCGCCAGTTCCCCTTACGCCCTGTTGCAAGATACGCATTTGGTGCCGCAGCACAGCGTCGACCCCCCCTCCCTCCCTCCTATACGGAGGAAGGGGGGGGCGACGCTGTGCTACCCCCACGGCCTTTCGCGCGACGGAAGTCGCGTTTGCTCTCCGCCGTGAGTTCGCTCTCCGTGATAGTGCGCGTCCCACACGCGCTTTCACTCGCACGTACGGCGCGCGGCGACGATTGTATCGTCCTTGAACTTTATGCGGAATCTCACGGCGACGGCGACGATGCCGACGACGCCGACGGCATAAATCCGCTTGAGGTGTCCATACTATCGCAATAAAAATCACAAGGCGTAAGGGGGGGAGTGGGGGAGTATGCCGCCGCCGTAGTTCCGCCACAGAACACCTACACGGTTCCACGCGGCGGGTAGCAACGGCATAGAGCCGCGGTTACGCGAAGAATCGAGACAGACTTCGGAGCAACTCAGTCTATAAGGACATAATTGTGGTAGGTGCGTTGCTTCTAAATGTACCGTACTCGTAATCAGCCAAGCCATTTTAAAAATACTGTTTATTGTTAAATTCGAGGCTCTGACTTGCTAATATTTGAACGTGGGCTGGTTGGTTCTTCGGTATACTTTGACAAAAAACAGCGCATAGACGAAAATGCGCTCTATTTACGGAAAAACACGTCATTCCATTTTCATTCTATTCCGGACAAAAGACGCTTAATTCCATTCCCATTCCATTCATCCAAACGTTGTCACCATTCCATTCCAATTCCATTCCGGGGTCGCGAAAATATGGAATGATTCAGGAGTCATTCCAATTCCGGAGTGGTAACTCCGCAACATCGGCTTCTATGCAGCCGTTTTTTCCTATTATTGAGGCGTCGAAGCCGATCGTTGAACCACAGTGTCGAGTTAAAGCACCCCATTTTGTCCAGAGGAATGTGCATGTCAATCTAACATATAAGCGTGTTTTTAACCACATCCAATTTTCTTCAATAGTCCGCCTTAAATAAGCATCTAGGAATTCAGTAGAAAAGGCTAATAACTCTGAGGTGATTCTGTCGAAGTCAGCTTTTTGTAACATCGAATATACTTATTAGTAAATTGGCTTTTGTTAGGTGAGACAGAAACGTTACCGATTATAATGTCATGATCACTCAGACGTGGGACCAGTTAAAACAAATTTTATGATCATTAGTTAGACTAAGGTCGAGAATGTAGGCAGACGAGGCCGACTTTCGCGTCGGACTAGTGATGAGCTGCGTTAAAGAAAGTCAAGACAAGTTTGAAGAAAACAATGATCCTCTGCTAGGGATGAAGCAACGGGTAATATCGGTCAGTTAATACCAGGAAAGCTAAAGTCTCCGCAAATAAGCAAAATACAGTTAGGAAAGCGGTTAACAAGAACGCTAAGAACTCTTTCAAACTCTTCAGAAAAAGTGGCGCTGATGTAAGGTGGTCGATAAAATATCAACAACCCGCTGAAGTCGCGTTTTACAATGACCCATATGCATCCTAAAAAATGTCACAGTTTCGCCCTAAGGGCGAAGCAATGAATGCTATAGCAACACAGCAATGTCATACGAAGTAAGGTGAGCGGCTTTGGTAGCAACATGAATTTTAGTAAACATGAGCTGATTAAGTAAGCAGGTGTGCTGCGGCGTAAGTAGACCGACATGAAGAGAGACTCGATGACCACGAGAAGGCGCGTGTGAAACGGTGGTGTTGATGAGAAGCGCTTCCCGTGGGCAGCGCGCGTGCGAAGGGACACACCTGTAGCGCTGCACTGCCGATCCGGGCAGCATTACATGTGTAGCGTGCGTTGGAAAATGTGGCCCGACTATTACTAACTGAATGAACAAGCGTGGTGTGAGCACGCACAAAGAAACATGAATAGATCACACTGACTGCAGACAACGACTGTCAAAACGCTGGCAGCAAGCCCATACGCTGCAGCGGGCGAAGGTACGTGCTGTCTATCGCTTCAACAGAAACTGAGCGGCGAATGCACAGTGCATAAAGGTCAGAGCCGTGTGGAGATAAGAGACGGTGCGGCGAGCGACGAGCGCGGTTGTTGGTAGAGGAAAAGTGCGCCCCCCCCCCCCCCCCCCGCTCCCTTCGGCGCTGGCTTACAGAAGTGCCCCCCCCCCCCCCACTCCCTCCGGCGCTGGCTTCCCGCTTCGTTGCTTGCGCGTGGGAGATTGAGTGCGTTCGCTCTCCGTGATAGCGCGCGTCCCCGCACGCTTCCGCTCGGGCATACGGCGCGCGGTGAAGATTTTATCTATACGGAACCTCACGGCGATGGCGATGGCGACGGCGACGCCGACGGCAGAAATCCGGTTGAAGTGTCCATATAATTGCTATCGCAATAAAATGTGTCAATTGGAACATTCGCTGACATAAACTCTTGTTTAACTGCCGACAGAACACCACCGCCTTTGTTGTGTTTCCGATCCCGGCGAAAAAACGTAAACGAGGACCAACTTAACAAAATATGCGCATCGGACACGGTGTCGTCCAGCCAGGTCTAAGTCAGTACGACTAAATACGCTGAATATCAATCAATGATGGATGATAAAGCAATAGATTTGGGCAGCACACTTGCGATATTTGTGAATAAGAAGGAAATGCTGTCATCACATGTATATTTGTGTTGCGTCAATGCAGTCTGAGTGGAACGGGAAGATGACGTCCTATTGCATGCGCATCAATCGCCATCGGACCGCGTTACACGTGTGGCGTGGCCCTCGCAATTAATTATATTTTTATGAATAAATTATAATTTCATAAAAACAGCATATCTGTTAAGCCGAGTACGAAGGGAAAGGTGAAATTTTTCGGCATGCGAGATCACATGGGCGTATTCTTTCTAAATGGCATTGAACTGCTAGTCTTGTTTGACATTCAGCAACAAAATTGGATATGGGGCGCAGGCTGAACACAAGAAAGGCGGCGGCGAGGTTTTACTGGACACAGGCCTGTCGGAGGAGGACGAGCTGGGCTGCTTCGGCCGAAAGTGCGTGGCAAATGACCAGTGCTGCCGTGGCTCCGTTTGCGTCGATGTTGACGGATCCAAAGGTGCGCTTCATTTTCACTTTCACTTCTTTTACAGCGGCACCAGTGTGTGTAACGGGTATTGCCCAGGTATTTGGAAAAGGCGGTGCTGGAACACGAAAACAGACAACATAACCAGCAGCTGATCTCCCGCTACTGGAGGATAAGAAAACTAGGCAACATCACAAAGGACGCAAAACAAATCTTACTGCTAGTCGGCGTCCTTTTTTTTTGCAAGTGCTTTGCGACGGACCATTGATGAATTTGACGTTTTTCTGTATGGCCAACACATCAAAGATGCCCCTATGTCATGCCAATGTTTGTCAAAGCGTAAGCGTTAATCACATGGTTAACCACGTGTAGGGTAGTAAACTGGTTAACCTCCCTGCCTTCCCTTCTCTCTCACATGCTTTGCATTTCTGATTTTGTAACCAAATGTCTACGAAATGGCCCAACATTCCGTAAACCACGTCTCCTGCCCACTCATATAGAGTACCTCTCCATCTTCTCGCCAATCAAGTTTCATTTCCTGATGTATTTATGTGAGACGCGAGTACCATTATAATATTTTTAGAGGTGCAGCCCCCTTTGGGCTCATCGCTGGAGTGGCGTGATTATAAGCACACAAAATACAGCATTAGAGGGAAACAACAACAAAATTTGCAGTTTAGCAAAAAGCAAGAAAATAAACAGAAACAGTTGTTTCACTTGAAGCATTAAAGTTTAGAGTAGCGTAAGAGCTACTCAAAAGCTGGTACATGTGAAATACGTAGCCCTATAATTTTCTTTTTTTTGCTCGCTGTCGTACAAGCAAAAGTGTCTCCATCGTAAAAGATATTTCGAAAATTCACTCTTTAAACGAAAGCAAAATTAGGGAAGCCAAAAATGTCTTCTATAGAAACTTGGTTTCGTCCAACAGAGTTAAGATCACTACAGTCTGGAAATTATTTAGAGTAACCGTAAACAAGAATTAGGAGTGCTCCATGTCGCTATATCTGATGGAATCATCACAGAAGAAGAATGCAAAGCTATCGCGCTAAATGGTCATTTCAAACATGTTTTTTTTTTTTTTTGGTGGATTCACAAGGGATTATTGCGGAGCTACCTGACAGTCAGCAAGTGACGCAACCTATGGCGCCTATATCCATATCTGACGAGGGCATTTGGCGCCTTCTGAGCAATATAAACCCGAGTAAAGCGACTTGCCCGGGTAACAACGTTAATCGAGTGCTAAAAGAACGTGCATGCCCGTTAAGTTGCCTTTTCTGCCTACTGTTCACTAGAAAAAGCGCTTGTCCCGGAAGAAGGAAAAGCTGCGCAGTCCACAAAGAAGGGCCAAGAAACAATGTAGACCAATACTGAACAATTTCATTTTATGTAGAGCATGTAGAGTAATGGAGCACATTCTATGTATCACAATAGCAAAACATATGGCTAAACGAAGTTACTCTTTTCAGAACCAGCATAGCTTTCGACCAGGTTTTATTGCGACAGCAATTCTATGGACACTCCAAAGCAGATTTCTGCCGTCGGCGTCGCCGTCGCCGTCGCCGTGAGGTTCCGCATGACGTCAATGGAGATGAAATCGTCGCCGCGCGCCGCCGAACGCTGTATGTGCGAGTGAAAGGGCGCGAGGAACGCGCGCTTTCACGGGGAGTGAACCCACGGCGGAGAACAAACGCGCGTTCTGCGCCGTGCTCCCTTAAGGGCTGCAGAAGTAGGCGTCTCTTTCCTTCTTTATAATCACCATATATGTATAGAGCAAATGCGCCTTCTTCCGACGCAAGAAAGACCGTGGGGGGGGGGGGGGAGGGGAGGGGGAGGGAAGGGAGGCGACGTTTAGCTGCGGCACCAAGTGCCTATTTATAGCAGAGGCTCCGGCAACAGTCACCAACGCCGCACGCATTTTGTGCGAACGCGCGCAGAACGCCGACGGTGTCGACAACAGTTCTGCGTGTTGCCGGTGCTGCTGCATGTCCAAGTTTATACAGCTGATAAAGCTACTTTCATTACTCCGTGTAGCTCTCTACAAATTTGCTATCGCAATTGATGCTTCGCCTTTCAGGTGAAACTGCGACAACTTTTTAATGCGACACGCAATAAGTAGAATTTCGAAATAGTGTCCTGAGTTAACAACGGCACTCCGGTGGACTTCATGCTCTCAGACTTCGGCCAGGCTGCCTACAAAGTCCATCACTTCAATTTAAATGACAAATTTACACAACTTGGTCTCCCAGAGAATGTAGTCAGCTGATTGAACAGTTATCCTGCGGGCCGTAAACAACTCACTGTAGTAAACGGCTCGTGTTCTTCATTAGCTCATGTTACACTGGGCGTCCCACAGGGATCTGTGTTGGGACCGCTCATGTTCTTGATATTTATCAATATTTCGGAAAAAAATAACTCGCAAATTAGGCTTAACGCCAACAACTGCGTTGTTTACCACGAAATCAATCAATGAATCAATCAAGCATTTTTTATTATTTCACAAAAAAAGTTGTCGCAGTTTCACCTGAAAGGCGAAGCATCAATTGCGATAGCAAATTTGTAGAGAGCTATACGGAGTAATGATAGTAGCTTTATCAGCTGTATAAACTTGGACATGCAGCAGAACCGGCAGCACGCAGAACTGTTGTCGACGCCGTCGGTGTTTTGCCCGCGTTCGCACAAAATGCGTGCGGCGTTGGTGAGTGTTGCCGGAGCCTCTGATATAAATAGGCACTTGGTGCCGCAGCTAAACGTAGCCTCCCTTCCCTCCCCCTCGCCCCCCCCCCGGCCTTTCGTGCGTCAGAAGAAGGCGCGTTTGCTCTACATATATGGTGATTGTAAAGGAGGAAAGAGATGCCTACTTCTGCAGCCCTTAGGGAGCACGGCACAGAACGCGCGTTTGTTCTCCGCCGTGCGTTCACTCCCCGTGAAAGCGCGCGTCCCTCGCGCCCTTTCACTCGCACATACAGCGTTCGGCGGCGCGCGGCGACGATTTCATCTCCATTGACGTCATACGGAACCTCACGGCGACGGCGACGGCGACGCCGGCGGCAGAAATCTGCTTTGGAGTGTCCATATAATTGCTATCGCAATAATACTTTTACAGATACATGTATACAAAAGGAGGTCCCAGAGGAAAAACTGAATTAGGACCTCCTGTTCATGGCTAACATAAACTTTACAGTGGCAAGAACGGTCGCTGAGTCAGTACAATTACAAAAATGATAAATATTGAGACGCAGGTATAAGTAAATGAAGATATTATTAGACAACAATGTATCGGCAGTAAGTAATATAGTGAAACTAGGTAAAACTAACATAGAAGAGGAGGAAAAATAACGGAGAAATAGAAAGAAATAAAACAAAACTTAAGCAACATGGTGTGTACATAAGACCGGCAGGTCTAAAACAAAATCGGTTTATACAGAATAGTATGTCACATACATATCACATAACAATCATTTTTCCAATTAATGGCAAAATCTATGGGCTTTCTGGAGTTTTATCACAAATAGTAATGTATTCCATGATAACATGGCTGCAAAGTGAACGGTCTGTTTGCCATATTTAGCACGTACTTTGAACAGAATGAAGTTATTATGGAGCACGAAACGGTGTTGAGCTTAAAAAGTTAGTTTGAAGAGAGTGTCAAAGTTGTACTTGACAAATGCGGCAACGTCCAAAATGTTATTTTCTTGTCCTAACTGCTTATCATTAGCGGTGTGCGGACTCGACGTGGTTATTCGAATTGCCTGGTTCTGGATAACTTGTAGCAGTTTCATGATCATCAGTGCCATGAATACGGGAGGATCCCGTTGGCGTGGCGCACCAGGACAGACGACCGAAGGCGGTGCCGGGGGTGGATCGGTAGGACGAGTCTCCTCAAGCATGGGAGACGTGAGAGGGATTGTCCGGCTGCGGAGATCCAGGTTTGCAACAGGCCCAGCACCTCCACCAAATGTTACGAAGCACTTGGGGAATTCAGCGTTCGCGACTGGCACGATAAAGCAGCGAGAGGTAGCACAGCCGATCGAGCACGACACAAGGCTTATCTCTCTCGTCGTTCTCTCTCACAGACACATCCCCACTGCTCCTTATTTCACAGTACATGAGTAGTATACGTGTTACCCCAGGAGGTTGTGCAGTAATTAATGTGAGTGTACAAATGCGAAATAGAGTGAGAGCAACACAGGTTGTGAAAAGAACGGACGTGCCCTAGTGGAGAATTAGTATTTCATGCAATAACTTTGTTATATGAGTTATATGGCCCTGAAATTTCAGGTTACAGTCAAGAATAACACCTATGTGCATTCTTAACTTGCTGATAATAAATGGTTACCAATGGAAAGGGACGTAATGCTTAGCGATTATTTATTTTGGTATGAGAGGAGGAATGAACGTTTATTGTGAGAAACAGCGAGAAAGTGTTCTATCTTCGCCCTAGGGGGGGGGGGGGGGGGGGCTCTTAGTCCAGAAAGCCGTTGGCTAATGCCGCAGCCAGGTCCACTAGACTTCGCTGATCCTCCAGGCTCTGTGCCGTTAACATTGCCTCCCACGTTTCTTCGATGGCTTGTAGGGGTTCTGAGACATCATCTTGACTGTTTTTCTCGCGGTGTGGGCACACCAACAACATGTGTTTTACATCATGTGTTTTACGAAAAAGGGGATTATGCGTCGTTATCATCGGTACTTGATGCGTTTTTTCCTGAGTTTCTTTCACACGGACCGTCTATGAATGTTGATTCCTTCTGGAACTTGTTTAAAACTAAAATCTTATCTCTGACACACACGTTCATCCTGTCCCGCTTCATCTCAGCTAAGCGTCGTGACGATAAGCGTTGGATGAATAGGCAGCTCCGAGTGATGGTCAACCGACGAAAAAGCCTCTTTCATAGATACTGTGATTCGCCGGCACTAAATATGTACTCGGAGTTGAAAAAACAAACCAAAAACCTATCCAAGGAAATACAAAAAGCAAAAATGGCATACTTAAGCACACTTGGGCAGATATTAAAGACAAACCCGAAGGAAGTCTAGAAATATGTTAAAAGCAACACCGGTGTCACTTTACCTGAGATGGAGTTGATTACGGCAAGGATTCAAGGGGAAAAGCGAACTGTTTCAATCTCTATTTCCAATCGGTGTTTTCCAGTCAGAAAACAAGACACGCTCCCTTCCAAACTTCAAGCAACCTGACAAGAATGGATGATATAGAAATTTCTGAACGGGGAATTATGCTGTTATTACAGAAAGTTAAACTTACGTCTGCTCCGGGGCCCGACAAAATTTCAAATTACATTCTGAAAAATTGTGCTGCTTCTGTTGCCCCGTATCTAGTTGTGCTGTTTCAGAAATCTTTAGAGAGTGGTGAACTTCCTCATGACTGGAAAAGTGTCAATGTTCCTATACATAAGAGTGGTGATAGGAGTAAAACATGCAACTATAGGCCTATATCTTTGACGAGCGTGTCGTGAAAAGTACTAGAACATGTCATTTACACTCAGTTTATCAGCCATCTACAAAACAATAATTTTTTCTGTCCAACACAACAGGGATTTAGGTCAGGTTTCTCATTTGAAACACAGCTTGTAGAAATTACCCATGATGTTTCCGCTTCCTTAAACTCTGCCGGTCAGGTGGATTGTATTTTTCTAGATTTTCGGAAAGCCTTCGATTTAGTTGCTCATGACCTATTACTGCAGAAGCTTTCACTTTTGAATATTCCTACTACACTCCTAACCTGGATTGAAGCGTACCTCATGGAAAGAAAACAGTGCGTCGTTTGTGACGGTATCAGTTCAGTAAGTGTGCGTGTGATCTCTGGTGTTCCGCAAGGATCGGTTCTAGGCCCTCTTCTTTTTTTGATATTTATAAACGATCTTATTGACTACATTTCAAGTACCGTTCGACTTTACGCTGACGACTGCTGTGTCTACCGCACCATATCCTCTGAAGCAGATGCAGTTACACTACAGCATGACTTCAACTCCGTGTACTCTTGGTGCCAAAAATGGAATATGGCGCTGAATCTCTCGAAATGTAATCTGGTCCGGTTTACGAAAAAGAAACAATTCCTTCAAGCAGACTACTTCCTTGGTAGCACAGAAATATCTGCTGTCTCAACTTATAAGTACTTACGAGTATTTTTTTCCACTGATTTATCTTGGAATACACACGTCAACTATATCGCCGCGAAAGCCAGCCGCGCATTAAACTTCCTCCGGCGTAACTTTAAGGATGCTCCCGTTAAGCTAAAGGAAACTTTATATATTTCAAGTGTTCGTCCTATACTCCAGTACGCTTGCGCCGCCTGGGACCCGCATACAATGCTCAACGTTGAAGAACTGGAACGCGTCCAAAAACAGGCTGCCAGATTCGTATCTGGCGACTATAATTTTCAAAAGAGGTCTTCTGGTTTGCGCGACAAGTTGGGATGGCCGTTACTTGAAAACAGGTGAAAATACCTCAGACTCTCTTTTATAATGTTCTAAACAATAACACTGGCATTCAAAAAGAGAAATACATAAAGGAGCCCAGCTACATTTCCGCCTGCACTGACCACCCACTAAAGGCACGTGAATACAGTTGCCGAATAAACGCATTAAAATACAGCTTTTTTCCACGAACCGTGCACGACTGGAACGGTCTACCTGCACAAATTGCTACTGCCCCTCCAACATACTTTCTAACGGCTTTACGGAACCACGTGTTAATATGAGTGCAATATCGCTTGTCCTTGTATGTTTTATCCCTTTTGTTGATTATTCCCAACGATGTTAGCCGAGATCGCAATATTTAGATGTTCTTCCTTTGTGTGTGCGTGACATGCTTGTTCATCTTTGTATATTAGTTGTTGTTCTTGCTTTTGACTGAATGTTAGTACTGTATAGTAGTATTTACTGTATATTAGTTTTTGTTGTTGCTTTTTACTGAAATAGTGCATCGGTATTTAGATGCGTTATATGCTGCATCATTTGCCTAACTTATAGTATATGTCTTGTTATTTATTTCTGATGTCCCCCCCCCCTACAATAATGCCCTAGAGGGCGCTGTAGGTATTGTCTATAAATTGTCTATAAAGCGCAGAGCAAGATTAGTTTTGAAGAAAGGCTCAGGAACATGGATAAAAATAAATGGGCGGCTAAAGTGCACAAGTATCTCTACATGAAAAGCGTGGACACAGAATGGCGGAAAAGGTCAAGGAAGTTGGCAACCAAGTACAGGATAATCGAAACTGTAAATAGACAACCAGGGGTCATTAGAAAGAAATTGAGAGAAATAGAGACCGTTAATTGGATGCAAAGAATGGAAACAAAAAGGACAATGGAGATTTACAAGAATGAGAAGAAAGAAATTAGAAGGGAAAATTTGTACGATAACACAAAGGGCAGTGCCTTGCTATTTGAGGCTCGAGCCGGTTGCCTAAGGACGAAAACATATCGGAACAAATATTCGGAACTAGATGAGGCATGTGTATGCTGCAGTGAAGATCATCCTAATGCACATCCTAATGGAATGCGACGGGATCCACCCAGCGAGACTCGTAGTTAACGTGCAACTCCCAGAAGCGCTTGGGTTTAAAGTGGAAGGAAACATCAACAGATCAGCCGTAGAGATCAGCAAGAGACGATTACAGTACTGGTGGAAAAAAAGCAGGGAAAAGATGGATGTGACCTGATCTCTTAAAATCATAGGCAGCAGTACAAGGTAAATTTTTGAAAAATAAAAATAATGAGAGGTATACAAAAATGCTAGATAAAGAACATGTATAGTATACCTGATTAAATCAAGCAGGCTAGGTGACTATTTGTTGCCGCCCCGTTTCAAAGGGGATGCCAATAAATCATCATCATCATCATAAATATAATAAATAAGAAGATGTGAGGTAGCTAGGTAGATCATTAATTTAAAGTAAAAAATGTCACAGTTTCGCCCTAAGGGCGAAGCAATGAATGCGATAGCAACACAGCAATGTCATACGAAGTAAGGTGAGCGGCTTTGGTAGCAACATGAATTTTAGTAAACATGAGCTGATTAAGTAAGCAGGTGTGCTGCGGCGTAAGTAGACCGACATGAAGAGAGACTCGATGACCACGAGAAGGCACGTGTGAAACGGTGGTGGTGATGAGAAGCGCTTCCCGTGGGCAGCGCGCGTGCGAAGGGACACACCTGTAGCGCTGCACTGCCGATCCGGGCAGCATTACATGTGTAGCGTGCGTTGGAAAATGTGGCCCGACTATTACTAACTGAATGAACAAGCGTGGTGTGAGCGCGCACAAACAAACATGAATAGATCACACTGAATGACTGCAGACAACGACTGTCAAAACGCTGGCAGCAAGCCCATACGCTGCAGCGGGCGAAGGTACGTGCGGTCTATCGCTTCAACAGAAACTGAGCGGCGAATGCACAGTGCATAAAGGTCAGAGCCGTGTGGAGATAGGAGACGGTGCGGCGAGCGACGAGCGCGGTTGTTGGCAGAGGAAAAGTGCGCCCCCCCCCCCCCCCCCCCCCGCTCCCTTCGGCGCTGGCTTCCCGCTTCCTTGCTTGCGCGTGGGAGAGATAAGAGACCGTGCGGTCGAGCGACGAGCGCGGTTGTTGGAACAGTAGAAGTGCCCCCCCCCCCCCCCTCTCTCCGGCGCTGGCTTCCCGCTTCATTGCTTGCGCGTGGGAGATTGAGTGCGTTCGCTCTCCGTGATAGCGCGCGTCCCCGCACGCTTCCGCTCGGGCATACGGCGCGCGGTGAAGATTTTATCTATACGGAACCTCACGGCGATGGCGACGGCGACGACGACGGCGACGGCTACGGCGACGGCGACGGCAGAAATCCGGTTGAAGTGTCCATATAATTGCTATCGCAATAAAAGAGTAATGGGCCCAAAATGTATCCTTGTGGTACACCTAAATTAGTCATTTTGGGTTTAGGATAAGCATCGGAAGCGCTAACAACCTGATATCTGCCGAGTAAGTAGCTACGTAATAGTAGTAAATGAGGACCTGTTATACCTATTGAATTTAGTTTACCATTAAGAATCTCATCGTCAATGCTATCAAATGCATTTGAAAAGTCTACAAATGAAGATCCTGCAAATTTGCCGTCATCAATGGCTTTCTTTAATTGGTCAGTAAGAGATACAAGCGCCAACTCCGTAGAGTAACTGGATTGAAATCCAAATTGGTCACATGAAAGAATATTAAATTTGGGTAAGTATATTATCATTCGCTTTTCGGTAATTTCGTCGATGACCTTGCTAAATAAGGGTAAAATACACATAGGCCTACAGTTAGATGGTAATGAGCGATCACGTTTCTTAAAAACCGGAGTAACCTTACCACGTTTAAACTTGCTAGGGAAGGTGCCTGTTTTAAACATCAGGTTAATAATTTCAGACAGAACAAATAATATTGATTGAGAAATTAATTTAACATGACCAGAATGAATGTTGTCCAGCCCAGCGCTTTTTTTTAAATTGTTAATTACTGATACCACCTCATCAGGAGTGGTTGGAAACATAAAATGATTGTGCAAGGTGCATTGGTGCATATAAGTTCTATTTTGCTTGAGTGGAGATACTAGGAAAGGAAAAAGACATCAACGGAAAATCAATACTACCAGAGATACAGAAATCTTTCAATCGGATTTGAATAGAACTTCCACGTGGTGCGGACCTGAAGTATGACTCTTAATATTACCAAATTTTATTACATTCGTTTCACAAGGAAATGTTAAATACGCCTAGTTCATACTGTATTAACAACATAACACTTTCGTGCGTGGTGGCGTGGAGCAGAGGTAGAACACCGGACCTCTAATCTTAAGGTCGTAGGTTCGAATTCGGCGTCAAATTGGGGCTATACCAGTCCAGGTGCAACCAATTTATGAAGGCCCACTAAGCTTCAACAGTCACTCCCTCACCAGAACAGGAATTGGCCTTCCTGGTGCTGTATTCAGCCACTGCCTCCCTCATGACTGCCTACAATTAACCAATGGCCCTCAGTCCCCAGCGGCTGCGGAGCGCCTGACCAAGCCGGCGGTCAGACCTGCGTCGCGGCATAGGGTGCTAAGAATCTCTGGGTCCGGACAGGCCGCCACTGGAGACTGAAACTGGCAACGTTCAACACGCGCACCCTATCGAGTGAGGCTAGCTTAGCAGGGCTATTTGAGGAACTATCAGGCATTGCCTGGGATATTATTGGCCTTAGTGAAGTTAGAAGAACTGGTGAGGCTTATACAGTGCTAACTAACGACCACGTCCTCTGCTACAGAGGCCTTCCAGATAAGAGAGAATTCGGGGTAGCATTTCTACTCCATAAGGACATAACGGGTAACATTGATGAATTCTACTGCATTAACGAGAGGGTAGCAGTCGTCGAAATAAAGCTGAATAGAAGGTATAAAATAAAGGTAGCACAAGCCTACGACCCAACCTCCATTCCCGGTGATGAAGCTAACAGAACAGTTTTATGAAGCTGTTGAATTAGCGATAAGGAAGGTGCAAACTCAGTATACTGTAGTCATGGGCGACTTCAATGCAAAAGTGGGGGGAAAGCAGGCTGGTGAGCAAGCAGTTGGCAACTACGGCATCCATTCTAGAGGAAAGATGTTGGCAGAATTCAAGGTAGGAATAGGCTGCGAATAATGAATACCTTCTTCAAGAAGCGCAGCAACAGGAAGTGGACCAGGGAAAGCCCTAATAGAGAGACAAGGAATTAAATAGATTTCATACTCTCTGCCGATCCCAGCATAGTGCAGGATGTAGAAGTGTTAGCTAGGGTAAAGTGCAGTGACCATAGGTTAGTGAGGTCTAGAATTTCACTCAAATTGAAGAAAGAAAGGGTAAAATTAAGCTAGAAGAAACAGGCCAACCTCGACGCAGTAAAGGCAAAAGCAGACCAATTCATGGTGCTCGCAAACAAATATGCAGCTTTAGAACTGGAAGATGAAGACAACGTAGTGGTAATTAATGGAACCGTAGCTAGGATGATCTCAAAAGAAGCAATTCAAGTGGGAGGTAAGGCACCAAGGCAACCAGTAGGTAAGCTCTTCCAAGTATCAAAGGACCTAATAAAGAAACATGACAAAGCATGAAAGTGGCAAACTCGATAGATGAGACAGAATTCCCTGAACTGTCAAAATTGATAAACAAGAAGGAAGTAAGATATATTCAAAATTATAACGTGGAAAATTCAGGAAGCATAAAATGGCAGCATGATATCAGTGAGAAGAAAACGTAGCATAGGTATATGCACTGAAAGATAAGCAGGGCAATATTGTTACGGGGAAAGAGGCTTAAAATATATTTACACCATATTTACAACGCGGCCACTGGCATACAAAACATACCAGATGGCAAAACCAGTCCACACGACATCAGGGAGCGTCGTCGTCTTCCGTACTGTTCACCGCTTCGTCTCGAGCAGCGCTAGCTAACCTGACTCGCAGCGGTGAAGGCACCGTCCCGGTGCTGGCTATAGATCGTCTGAGTTGTATCGCTTGAGGCGGGTGACGACATCGGTGCAAGGTCGAGACGTGGTGGAATCGAGGGGCGTGGTTTCATATGTGACGTCGGTTACTTGGCGCAACACCCGGTTCGGGCCAGAGTAAGGCGAAGTCAACCTTTCGCAAAGGCCAACTCGCCGTGACGGTGTCCAAAGAAGGACCCTATCACCAGGGTTGCATCGTAGAAGAGTCGTTTCTTGTCCTGCGAAGCAGTAAGGCGCAGGCGTGCAATCTGGCGTGCCTCTACAGCTCTGAAGATAGCGTCACGGGCGTATTCTGACGACGAGTCGAGAACGGCGGGAAGGAGGGTGTCAAATGGCAGCGTGGGATTTCTTCCGGACAAGAGATAAAACAAAGAAAAACCAGCAGAGTCATGTCGGGGGGAATTATAAGCAAATGTTACGAAGGGCAGAGCGGCGTCCCAGTCATGATGGTAGGCGGAAACAGACATAGCGAGCATTTTTTGATAGTTCTAAAGGCCGTTAGTTTGACGGTTTTACGCCGTTGTCAACTTGTGCTTGGTAGCGCAGGAGTGCAATAGGTCCTGGAAAACCTTCGAAATGAAATAGCGGCCCCGGTCTGTGAGGAGCTGTCACGGAGCGCCGTGCAGGAAGTCGGCGACTTCGGTTGCACAGCTTGTTGGAAGCGGTCGAGTGATCGCGTACAGGACCGTGTAGTCGGTAGCGACTGCTATCCACTTATTACATGTGAAGCATTTCTTGGCAAACATTTGCCGCTTTGACAGTATCTATCTAGCCGCCTACGTCTTGGTACTCTCATGGTCGTATCGTTAACTTGCTATGGCTTTGTGCTCTCGTGGTCGTTTCGTTAACTTGGTAGGTACCAAAATTGGCATAGTATGACAAGAGTGTATGACGAACATAAATGATAGGTCATGGCATGAATGTCATCGCAAGCGTGTCATGCAGGTGAGGAAACAGCCGCCTGACGATGAACCAGCGAAAAAAGATTAACATTAAAAAAAAAAAAAACACTGAAATGGGTTTGAACGTGGGTACCCAGTGAAGGAAACACTAAAGCATTGTGGTAGAAGTCACAGTCATGAGCATGACTGGGCAAAAATGACAATTACTCAGCGAAAAATGATTAGTAACAATCAAAAACCAATGGAATGAGTTCGAATGTGAGTACCTAGTGAAGGAAACAATAAACGATGATGGCAGAAGTCACAGTCATGAGCATGACTCAGCAAAAACGACAATGACTCAACGAAAAAAGATTATCACTCAAAAACCAATGAAATGGGTTCCGATGTGGTGCTAAGCCAAGCAAAGGGCTAAAGGATGGTGGTAGGAGTCATACTTATGACCATGACTAAAGGCCGTTTCACATGGCGCGATTTTGACACAGCGACGCCAGCGAATTCCGTCGCTCAGCGACCGCCGCGACGTCGCAGGCTCTACGCGACGGGATTCCAACATGTTGGTAGCTCCGTCGCTGAGTCGCAGCGATCGGCGCGTTGTGGGCGGAGCAACGTCAGGTAACAGCAAGCGCCGTCGAATTAGGCGCTTTCCTGTTTTACCGCGTGTTGGAAGCTCAGCGGAGCAATGTCGCGCACCAGTTTCAATGATGTTTGAAGAAAGCGTACCCACCAGCTCAGGGGCTTCATGAACAATTTTTGTTTTCTCTAGCTCACACAATTCGTTTAAAATCAGAAGCTGCACGCTATCCAGGTCAGGAGCAGACGCCGCCTTCAACATACGGCACGTTCCCCACTTGATCGTCACCGTCGTGAACCTGTTTATCGCTACAAATTATGTCACGTGCTTGCACACTCAAAGGTCGCTTCTTCTGCAGAAGCATATACTCCTCCAGGAGAAGCTTCGATGTATTACCGCAACAACGGGGTCCACCCCACCGACGCCGCACTAGCCGCACGCTCATACTTGTGCAGCGTTTCACTCGCCGCGGTTGCAGACTAAGCGATCGTAAAGTCTGAACGCGTTTAAACATTAAAAAATCGTGTACTCATTCTATTTTCAAGTAATAACAAGAAAATTTTAATATATCGCTAGTTTCCACGTTGTTTTTATTTAGCAATGCAGGCTTGGATGCTTCGTGAACAGGGGGCGACCTTCGGCGTCGCTGCGACGGAAATCGCGCGGTCGCAGACGCATGTGAAAGCTCTCAGCGAAAATCGCTCTGCGACGTACGCGGCAGAACGATTTTTTTCGCCCCAATCGCTCCATGTGCAACAGCCTTAAGGCTTTTGCCTTGAGGTATCTTAGGTGCAACTAAAGCGACACCTGAGGACTCATGACTAGAATTTCATGGAATGCGTGTCATGTAGGTCATGAAACAACCGCCTACGTCTTGGTGCTTTCATGGTCGTTTCGTTAACTTGATAGGCTCCCCGCATACTGCTTCGCATAACGTAGATTCCCACAGAGCGTGGAAACTGCCGGCTTTTTTCCGCAGGCAGACAGTGGGAAAGTGCCAAGAAGGTCAAGACCAACCCTAAAGAATGGCTCCGATGGCACGTCAAGGGGTTGAAGGCGGCCAGCTGGGAGTACTGCTGGTTTCTTGTGGCGCTGGCATTTTTCACAGGATGCAACGTAACGGCAGACGGAACGGTAAATACCGGGCCAAAATAAACGATGCCGAACACGGTCATACGCCCTAGAGACTCCGAGGTGATGAGGAGGCACATCATGTAGCTGGGGGAGGACAGTTTAACGCATATGTGTAGGAATAACCAAGAGCAGTTCACGACCCTCAGGGTGCATGTTGTAGTGGTAGAAGGCGCCATTCTGCAGGGGAAGGTGTCTCAGAAGTCAGCCGAAGAATGACGTCTCGCAAGTAGGGTTCACGGCGTTGCTCATCTCCGATGCTCTGAAACGCAGTAAGCGACAGCACGCAGGTATACCCACAGCTGTCGGGAAGCTCCGGTGGGTCTACTGGATGGCGCGACAAGCAATCGGTATCTTCATGCAATCGGCCGCTCTTATGCACAACGGTGTATGAGTACTCTTGGAGTGCCCACCGACTGAGACGTCCAGTAGGATCTTTTAGGGATGAAAGCCAGCTTAAAGCATGATGGTCGGTGATAACTGCGAATGGCCGGCCGTACAAGTAGGGGCAAAATTTACCCACTGCCGAAACGAGGGCAAGGCACTCGCGTTCAGTAATGGAGTAATTACGCTCCGCTTGAGACAGAAGACGGCTAGCGTACGCAATAACACGGTCGCAACCTTGCTGGCGCTGAGCCAAAACAGCGCCGATTCCACAACCGCTGGCATCGGTTCGAACTTCCGTTGCAGCGGTGACGTCAAAATGGGCTAGAACTGGCGGTGAAGTGAGCCGCACGGTAAGCTCAGCGAACGCAGTAGCTTGTTCCGGGCCCCAGACGAAAACCGCGTCTTTCTTGAGAAGTTCTGTGAGAGGGCGCGCAACGTTAGCGAAATTGCGTACGAACCGGCGGAAATAGGAGCAGAGGCCCAGAAAGCTTCGAACGTCGTTGGCATAGGTCGGCACGGGGAAATTCTTAACAGCGCAAACTTTCTCAGGATCGGGGCGGACACCGGAAGAATCGACGAGATGTCCGAGCACAGTAAGTTGCCGGCGGCCGAAGTGACATTTTGATGAATTGAGCTGAAACCCAGCCTTGCGGCTGGCGGTAAACGATGGATTGTCACAGCTGTAGACCACTTGACACGGTACGCTGGAACAGCCGCACTACCTTCCCGTTCCGCAGCGGAGGTTGCATCCTTTTTCTTGGAAGCCATCTTTTTACGACACGGAGCCCCACGTACCCTTTTGAGTGACCGCGGCCGGACCTTTCTGTCTAAACTTTTCGACGATGTTCCCCGTGCGTCCAATACCATCCATAAAACGACTTCCAGCTACCACCCTCAAACTAATGGCCTCACAGAGCGCTTTCATCGTACGCTGTCCGACATGATTTCAATGTACATCAACCCTGACCACACCAATTGGGATGTTATTCTCCCATTCGTCACTTTCGCTTACAACACCGCCGTCCAACGCACAACGGGGTACTCGCCCTTTTTCCTTGTGTATGGTTGTCAACCTATCACTATCCTCGACGTCTCTTTCTTTGACGTGCCCGTGCCCTCGTCCACATCTATGTGTGAGCAATTTGTTTCGCGCATTGCCCAGTGTCGCCAACACGCCCGCCTCAACACCGACGCCAGTCAACAAGACCGCAAAACTCGCTATGATGCATCCCACCGTGTCGTTTCCTTCCAGCCTGGAGACGAAGTGTTGCTGTGGACTCCAGTTTGCGTTCCTGGCTTATGCGAGAAATTTCAGTCCCGTTTTGTCGGCCCTTACACTGTTCAGGAACAGACTTCGCCAGTTAACTATCGTGTCACGCCTGTTGTCACGCCTTTGGACGGCCGCTGCCGTACCACAGAGATTGTGCATGTTTCATGTTTAAAGCCTTTCATACGGCGTTCGCCGCCATAGCCAGCGGCCAGGTTGGCCGCTTCCATGCGCGGGGGTAATTGTGTGAGCATTATATTACCCCTTCATCTTCTTCATCTGTATATACTCATCATCATGGCCAGCGTTATTCTCTGCAGTGCTCGGCCTGCATAATAAACCGTCGAGGTTGAACAGCTGTCTCGCAATATATATATATATATATATATATATATATATATACACTGGTTGCTCAGTGGCTATGGTGTTGGGCTGCTGAGCACGCGGTCGCGGGATCGAATCCCGGCCACGGCGGCCGCATTTCGATGGGGGCGAAATGCGAAAACACCCGTGTACTTAGATTTGGGTGCGCGTTAAAGAACCCCAGGTGGTCCAGGATCATGCGTGACAGCAGACGTCCGGCCCAGGGAAGGTTGCCCAACATCAAAGAAGAACGAAATTCTTCTAAGATGCGCAGGCGCTGAGAACGCTGAGCTGGGGTGAGACCATTGGCAATAGATGAATCGAACACATCTGTGGCTGTGGGTAAAGGGTCGGACTTAGAGATAGAACCGAGCGTGCTGTAACTGGCTAAGGACGTGTCTTCGGGAGCATCCGTAATTTGTACGGCGTCGATCGCTTCCACCTAGCCAAGACATTCGCCTTGAAGCAGCATCACAGGGTATGGCAAGGGGTTACACACGAAAATAGCAGTAGAGCCCTGTTTCACGTTCACTGTCGCAAAAGGTCCTTTTCGATTATAAATGCGGCCGGATGGAGAAAGTAGTGCGACGGCGTCGGAGAGGCTGCTGCAATGCATAGCGACAATCACTGACGAGTTGGGAGGCACGTTGGTGTCGTGCCTGACGAGTAGTTTGTTCACAAAAGAAGCATTATCGGCAAGCGTCATATCTGACATCGGCGACAGTTCTAGTTCGGCCCGTGCGCAATGAATGACGGCATTGTGGCGGGCAAGGAAGTCCCACCCCAGGATAACTTCGTGGGAGCACGATGAAATCACAATAAATTCGACGGCGTATACAACGTCCTCGATGAGAACACGAGCGGTGCACGCCGCTATCGGGTCAATACGCTTTGCGCCTGCTGTGCGGAGGGAGAATCCAGCAAGGGGGGTCGTGACCTTTCGAAGGAAGCGACAAAGCTTTGCGTCCATAACTGATACAGCGGCTCCGGTGTCTACGAGGGCATATATGCGCACACCGTCAACTAACACTTCTATCACATTGGTCGGGCTACGTTGAGGACTTTCGCGTTTCGACGGCATCGCAGCCCTTGCCTCATGGACTGCGACGACTAGTTTTCCTCTTCCCGAGCTTCGGGACGAGGCCGCATTGGTGATGGGGACCGTCGACGTGGAGAAGGTGAGCGGCGGATGGTGGCAGACCGGCGGAATGGTGGTGACGCAGCACGAGGTTCATCATCGTAATATGCGCGCGGTGAATCCACCATACGACTTGGCGCATATGGTGTAGCGCTAGGCGACTGCACGCGACTACAGTGGCGTGCGACGTGGCCTCTCGTAGCCGCACGCAAAACATATCGGCCGATTGTCCGCTGTACGCCACCGAGTCGCTGCGACAGGTCCCATCCATGTGGGAGGACGGGTTGGACGGGGCGGCTGGTGAAGTGATTGCATGGCAGGTTGTGGTCGAGGCATAGCGAGGGCTTCCGCGTAGGTGAGAGGGCCCCGTTGAGGGAGTTGTTGGGGCTGGGTGACGACTTCCGCGTAGCTGAGTGGTACAGCCGTCGGGATCTGTCGGGGTCTGGCCATGACTTCAGCGTAGCTGTGAGGTGCAGCCGCCGGAACGTGCTGGTGGTGTTCAGGCAAAACGTCGTTGATTTCTTGCGCTATGGCGCGGCGAAGCGGAGGCGCACAACTCGGCGTTGGCGCGTGTACCGGCTGCGGCTGTGCAAAATCCATCAACGAGAGTTGCCGGGCAACTTCCTCGCGGACGAACGCCTTCATCTCTGCGAGCAAAGCTGTCTGGTCGGACATGGCAGCCAAACCAGCGAGGTGTTCGTCCCGTAGAGATCGACGGGTAAGTGATCGCTGCCTGCGGAGTTCTTCATAGCTCTGGCACAGCAGGATAATTTCGGCCACAGAGCGAGGATTTTTGGCCAGCAACATGTTAAAGGCGTCGTCCTCAATGCCCTTCAGTATGTTTTGGAGTCGATCAGACTCCGCCATAGTCGAATTGACTTTCCGGCATAGGTCGAGGACATCTTCAATGTAGCTGGTGAATGTTTCACCTGGCTGTTGAGCTCGTTCTCGCAAACGCTGCTCGGCACGTATCTTGCGAACAGCAGGGCGACCAAATACAGGGCGACCAAATCTTCACCCCAACTCTGGCCAGCTGGTCTGCAGCCTCTACCCTGCCCTAAACGGCCGTTCGGTCGCGTTGGAATCCATCTGTATGGACCACTTCCTTTGACACCAGCTGGTAACCGCTGGGCCATTGTTGCAGTCGATCCCCTCACACGATACGCCGAAACGGCCGCCCTTCCGGCAGCAACAGCGCGCGACGTTGCCACATTCCTGCTTCGCCGATTCATTCTGCGGCATGGTCCACCTGAAGAACTGCTCAGCGATCGCGGACGCGTCTTCCTGTCGGAGGTAGTTGAAGCCATCCTCAAAGAGTGCCACGTTGTTCATCGCACAACTACGGCGTACCACCCTCAAGCGAATGGCCTCACGGAACGCTTCAACCGTACGCTCGGTGATATGCTTTCAATGTACGTCGCCTCCGACCACACGAACTGGGACGCCATCCTACCCTTCGTAACCTACGCGTATAACACCGCTACGCAGACCACCACTGGTTTTTCATCATATTTCTTACTGTATGGTCGGCACCCTTCGCACACCATCGACACAATTCTGCCGTATCGGCCGGATGCATCCGAGTTCGTGCCTATCTCTGCCACGGTCAGACATGCAGAAGAGTGCCGCAACCTCGCTCGGGCATTTACTACCGAAGATCAAGAGCGCCAGCGGAGCACTCGCAGTGACGCCACTTTCACGCTCACCTTCGATCCGGGAGCGCTCGTGTGGCTCTCAGTCCCTTTGACTGCCCCTGGCCTCTCATCAAAACTGGTTCCGAAATATGAAGGCCCTTATCGTGTCATCGAACGCGCATTCATGTGAACTATGTAATAAAACCAGTCGAGCCATCTTCAGACATGCGCCGCCGTGGACGAGACATTGTCCATGTCGACCGTCTAAAGCCTTACTACGACCCGCTCATTGTGACGAACTGTTAGGTCGCCGGACGGCTCCCTTATCGCTCCCGGGGGTGATTGTAGCGAAGAAGAGACGCTAGTGGGTTCAACGCTACTGGATCAAAACGCTAGTGGGTCGAGCGCTCTTGATCGGCAACGGCTCTCGTGCTTGAAAGCTGTTACTGCGCTGACCGTTGACGTTGCGCTGCTCCAAGCTCTGCCGAATAAACACCTTTAGAATATATATATATATATATATATATATATATATATATATATATATATATATATGGTTTGTGGGTGGTGGCACTGGCTAACACTCCCAGGGTGAGTTCTAGTTGTAAACACATAAATACCCCAGAAAGTTGATGGGGAAAACGGCTCCGCGGTAGCTCAACGGTGAGAGCATCGCACGCGTAATGCGAAGACGTGGGTTCGTTCCCCCCCTGCGGACAGTTGTTTTTTCATCCACTTTAATTTCTGTTAATTTATCATTTTCTTTAATTGAATTAGTAAGTACAAGTGATTTCCCCTATGTTGTCCTTGGTGTCATTGTTGGCTTCTTATGATGTATATATATATATATATATATATATATATATATATATATATATTCATATTGAATTACTATTATAAGTAAGTGAAAAAACCTGCAAATGCATCTATCGGGTATTTTTATTTGCAACAATAGACCTATCTCTAAATGACACATGGTGAACCATCGAGCCCGAAAAATTATTTGAATTTGCATTTATTTCTTTCGCTATAAAATCTGTGTGTGATGCACTAACAGATGGTATTGCGCCCAGAGGTCCCTGATCCAACCCAGTAGAAGCAGTGAAGCTCACAAAAAAAATGCACATTTGTTGCAGTCAATTTTACTAATTAAACAAATAGTTTTACTTGGTGTTTAATTCTACAGCATAAATGTATCGCTAGTTAAGGTAATAGTACTGTCGAGGTTATACAGAATGAAGTACAATCAACATAAATTACTCTCAATACTAAAAAGAAAAAGCCGGCAGAGGTGTGCGAACTTGGTGAATTACAACCCGATTTTTAGTGAAGGTGTTTTTCTTTTTCGAACAGTTGCACGAAATGTTTCAGTTTCCTGTAATTACATCGCTACATTGAAAAGTTACCCGTATATTAGTGTTCCGTTTTAAACCTTGTCTCCGTTTAATGCTTTGAAGCACTTCTTGCTGGAAATTAAAAAAAAAACAGTAATTCATCACTACACATCATGCTTCGTCAAAAAATTTCATTATCCCCAGACACAAACAAGATGCCTTGTTTAGCTCACCGAGGACACCGGAGAAGCAACCTATACGCATCCCATTTGGTGCTCGGGAACAAATGGGAAAACAACGGTTTAGTAATTATCTGCAACACCTGTATTTAAAGCAGGAAAGTAAGATTTTCGCAACGCATAGCGCTTAAAATTCTCCCAATTTTCATGGAACTTCAGGTCCATATCTCATGCAATTGTTTTAGGAGTCGGGGAAAGCGGCGGTATGGCACCCTGGAACAGTTACGGAGGAGGCGTGTTTATTTACAGGTGATGGATGAGAGTCTAGGAAAGCAGTCCAGCCGCGGTTTCTTTCTGCGCTCCGCACACCAAAGGATTCGTCGTCCTCCTCTTCTTCCTTTCGCCTCAACCAAAGCGTTACATTCCCCGTTTCGCAGACGAAGCCCACCACGGGAGTTAGGGCTGAGTGCTGGAGTAATATCGCTTGAGGCGCGTAACATGCGCAAGTTGAGTAGCGCTAGAGCGGCGTCCTGGTGACCTTACACGGGCGACCACATACGTTAAATCGCTAATGCGGTCGATGACTGTGAAGGGACCGGTATACTGAGCCAGGAACTTTTGGCATAACCCTCGTCTGCGCTGAGGGGTCCACAGCCACACCAAGTCACCTTTTTCGAATGAAACTGAGTCATGGCGGCGGTCATACCACTCCTTGGAGCGATCTTGTGATGCCAGAGTACGCAGTCGAGCAATTTGTCGGGCTTCTTCAGCACGGCACAAAGTTTCGGCAACTGAGTCCGCTGTATGGAGTGTAAAGGGGAAAATGGTATCCAGACAGCTGCGTGGTGTCCGAGCGTAGAGCAGGTAGAAAGGTGTGAAGTCCGTAGTTTCGTGCTTCGCTGTATTGTAGGCGTAGGTAATAAACGGTAAGATGTCATCCCAGTTCCTGTGATTGGATGATACATACATAGCCAGCATGTTGGTCAGGGTACGGTTGGTACGTTCGACAAGGCCATTCGTCTGGGGATGATATGGTGTTGAGTGGCGGAACTGCGAAGTGCAGAGTCTAAGCAATTCTTCCACGGCGTCAGCGACCAATTGGCGACCACGGTCGCTGATGATAACGCGAGGCGGACCGTGACGAAGGATTACGTAGCGTAATAAGAAGGCAGCGACGCAGGTAGCGGTGGAGGAAGATATCGCAGCTGTTTCCGCGTATCTAGTTAGGTGATCGACACAGACGATGACCCAGCGGTTGTTGTTCGAAGATCGTGGAAACGGTCCTAGCAGATCGATACCAACTTTCTCGAAAAGTGTAGTAGGCGGCGCTACAGGATGAAGAAGGCCTTGCGGAGCACTTGTCGGTCGCTTGTGACGCTGGCACTTGTCACAGCTCGAGACGTATTGCTTAGTGGAATGTCGCATCTTAGGCCAGTAAAACCGCTTCTGTATTCGATGTAAGGTGCGAATGAATCCAAGGTGGCCTGACGTCGGATCATCATGCATGACACGGAGAATGTCACATTGCAGGCTTTGGGGAACAACCAGTAAATACCGCGCGCCACTTGCTGAATAATTTGTCTTGTATAACAGTCCATCGCGAAGGCAAAAGCGACCACTGGCCTTGGGACTGCAGGCATCGGCGAAAAGGGGGTCCAAACATAAGTCGTTGCGCTGTTCCCGCTGGAATACGGTGGCGTCAGGAAACGCGTGAGAGACAGCAGCAAAGCAGGTGTCGAGGTTGTCCGCGTTATCCTCTGTTGTCGACAGTGGAAGGCGAGAAAGGCAGTCAGCGTCGGCATGACGTCTTCCACTTTTGTACGACACATTGAAATCAAATTCTTGGAGCCGCAAAGCCCAGCGTGCTAGACGACCGGAGGGGTCACGGAGGGTAACAAGCCAACACAAGGAATGGTGGTCGGTTACAATTTTGAATGGACGCCCGTAGAGGTAGCAACGAAACTTTTGAACAGCAAAGACAGCCGCTAAGCATTCTTGCTCTGTCACAGTATAGTTTCGTTCAGCCTTGCTGAGAGAACGGCTCGTATAGGCAACCACATACTCTTCATTATTATGGCGCTCAACAAGCACTCCACCGATGTCAATTCCGCTGGCGTCACTGTGCACTTCAGTAGGAGCAGACGGTTCGAAGTGGCGAAGAATGGGTTCTGAAGTCAGCAGGAACTTGAGTTGAGAGAATGCCGCGTCGCATTCAGGTGTCCACTCGTATGGGCTGTCTTTTCGCAATAGGCTTGTCAAAGGATAGACAATGTCCGCGAATCTGGGCACGAACCGTCGAAAGTAGGAGCATAAACCCAGGAAGCTGCGGAGTTCTTTTAGTGACTGAGGTGGTTTAAAGGCACTGGCTGCTTCTATCTTCCGGGGGTCTGGCCGGACACCATCTTTGTCAACCAGGTGACCAAGGACTAATGCTTGTCGTTCGCCAAACCGGCACTTCTTGGAATTCAAAACCAAGCCGGCCTTTTCGACGCAGTCTAAAACGAGGTTTAAACGGGTGCTATGCTCTTCGAAAGTACGTCCGAAAATGACAACGTCATCTAGATAGCACAAACATACCTCCCATTTTAAACCACGAAGAATGGAGTCTATAAATCTTTCAAAAGTAGCGGGGGCATTGCAAAGCCCAAACGGCATAACATTAAATTGATAAAGTCCATCTGGCGTCACGAATGCAGTCTTCTCCTTGTCAGCAGGGTGCATAGGGATCTGCCAATACCCTGATCGTAGATCTAGTGAAGAAAAGTAGGAAGCCGAATGCAGACAATCTATGACATCGTCTATCCGAGGTAGTGGATATACATCTTTTTTTTGTGAGCGCGTTCAATCGTCTATAATCAACGCAAAACCGCCAAGAGCCGTCTTCTTCTTCACCAAAATGACAGGTGCTGCCCAAGGGCTGCACGATTCCTCAATAACGCCCTTCTGCAACATATCCTGAACTTGTTCAGCAATAACTTTCCGCTCCGAAGACGACACTCGGTAAGGTTTTTGTCGGACCGGATGAGCAGAACTTGTATCGATTCTGTGCTGAGCTCGAGAACAGGGTAAAGATGGTCGCTTCTCCTTTTCGCAGAAGTCAAACACAGAAGCATGTCTTTCCAATAGCTCAACCAATCTTTCTCGCTCGTGTGACCGTAGGTTCTTACTAACCATCTTCAGAATCTGCGACTCGTAGGAACAACTGCATTCGTCTACGGCCAAGCGTTTTTGATCGTCGTCGTCAACGGCAGCGATAGAATTTCCGTTGGCACCATCAAAGATGGCGAGCTTCATTCCTCGAGGAAGTATAACAGGCACTGGCGAACAGTTAAGTGCCCACAAGGCACTAAGATGTCTTTCTTAGCACACTGACCGGTGAGAGGTTGAACGATGGCATCAAAGGGAGATACGGCAGAGACGGAAGCGAACACGGCAACTGACCGCATGCACCATGGTGGCACTGTCAGTTCATCGGAAACAACCAGTGTGTCTTCCGCGGGTGGCAGCTCGTCACAGAGGGCAGGAACAACTTCACTGCTGACTGAAAGTTCGCCGGTGCCACAGTCGACGAAAGCGCCACACTCTTGCAGAAAGTCAATACCGAGAATAACGTCGTGTGTACACAACCGTCGTGTCAGTTGCCGTGTTCGCTGCAGAACCAGGAATTCAGTTGGGAACACCTTTCCGGCCAACAAGACGTGAACGACGCAAACTCCCAGAGGATGAAGTATTTATCCGCCGACACCACGAAATCTCGTAGATTCGTGCCAAGAAAACATAACTTTTTGGCCAATGCGATCTTTGAAGGAACGACTCATAACAGAAATGGTTGCACCAGTGTCCACTAAAGCCGTTGCACATACTCCATCTATTAACACCTTTATCTTGTTCCTAAACATCGTAACTGGCGGAGGCATCTGAGGTAAGTCATTTTGTGCGACCTCACCTCCATCGGTCGCGCCGGCTAGTTTCCCGGCGGTGGCGGTGGTGATAGCCGCCGTCGCGGTGAAGGCGAGCGGCGTAGTCGGGCGGACGGAGGTGTCAAACTACGGTCAGAAGCGGGTGAACTATTGCGCCGATTCTCTTGCCGTGAGGTTCTCCTGGAATAGGCGGACCAGGGATCGTTGTTGTGACCATTGCCGGCGCGAAGAAACGTTGATGGCGGATCGTATCGGGATGTTTCCCTGCGCCGACGACAGAACCGAGCTATGTGTCCGGTAGCACCACAACAATAACACACAGGAGGTTGGCGATATGCGTTGTACTCCTGAAAAGCATTGTCGCGACGCTGTGGGACAAATGCATCTTCACGCGGCTCCTGGTGTGTAGCGGCCGGCTGACGAGGATAGCTGAAGCGGCGTTCGTACCGCGACTCTGGGTAGTGATTGGGCTGCGGCCTCGGTGGCGAGCGAGAACTGTAGTTGTAGTCCTCTACGCCCGTTGCAGCGATGGAAACATGATGAGCGGGGGCTGGGATTGGCGCAGCATCATAAGGTGTCGAGTTCACGTGTCGGGTGAGCTCTTCCCGTACTATCTCACGTATTGTAGACGCGAGATCAAGGGACGTGTAGTCGTCAACACTCGCAACGGTAGTCACATTCGGTAACCGACCGAATTTAGGCGTGATACGTCGCATCTTCAGGGTCTCGAATGTACGACAATGCCGTATGACGTCAGCTACTGTAGCAAGGTTCTCTTTGCCGATGAGAAAGTGATATACATCCTCGGCAATTCCTTTTAAGAGGTGGCCGACCTTGTCCTCCTCTGACATGCGAGGGTTGACGTTCTTGCAGAGCTTCAATATATCCTCAATATACGTCATGCACGTCTCGCCTGGCACTTCGGCTCTTTGCAGCAGCGTTTGTTCAGCCTGCTTCTTCTTCGCGACTGAGTCCCCAAAACACTCCGTTATTTCCGACACGAACCGATCCCAAGTCGTGAGGGTGTCCTCATGGTTGTCAAACCACACAAGTGCCGTGTCCGTTAAGAAAAACACGACGTAGGACAGCTGAGTTGCCGCATCCCAATGGTAATAGTTGCTCACCCGTTTGTAGTGAGTGAGCCACTCATCCACGTCCTCGCCCGACTTGCCTCCAAATGTACGAGGCTCTATCAGGTGCTGACGCAGCCAGGGACCAGCCGCGGCTGAAGCAGGTACCGAAGGGGCCGCTGTAACCAGGGCAGGGGCTGCAGCTGTAGGAACTGGTGCAGTCCGGGTTCCGTCTTCACCGCGAGACATCTCGACCACCAGCGGCAACGGCGGCAGTCCAGCAAGGCGGCGACTTCGGCGCAGATCAGGTGGTTGCAGAACCGTGTTGAGTGGTTGAGTACCCAGCACCTTCCACCACAAAACTGTTACGGATGAGGCGTGTTTATTTACAGGTGATGGATGAGAGTCTAGGAAAGCAGTCCAGCCGCGGTTTCTTTCTGATGATGATGATGATGACCTTTTCTTTGGCGCATACCCACTCACGGGGATCGGCCAAGAGTCGGGCAGATTTTATATACGTGCTAAGTGAATAAATTTAGCAAATGTTTAATTTTGGTAAATATAAGAAAGCGAATAAATTCTAATACAATTCAGTGGACAATAAATATATAAAAAGTAGGCATACTAGTACAAGAGGGAATAAGGTAATGATAAATGGATTAATATGATTAACAATGGAACCGGTTTGATTCAACAATGAATTTCTCTATGGCGATGCATACATTCCTGTGTGAGTGTCCAAGCACAGAAGCTCCGAAAGACAGCAGTTCCGGAGAGTTCAATGGCAGGCCGAGCTGTCGCATTGCAATTTGCAATGTTCTTTTTCTTAGGGAGGAGAAACGCCGGCAGTCCAGTAAGTAATGGTCGATCGTTTCGAATTCGTTACAGAAATGGCACAAAGGGGAGATCGCCAGACCAGATCGGTGCATGTAGAAATTTAGGCGGGGGACTCGACATCGCAGTCTTGTTAATGTCACCTCTGTTTGTCTGGATTTGCAAAAGTTCCTGCTCCAAGGGAATTGTAAGTGGTGCAGTTCGGAGGATGATGTTAGTTCTGATTTTGATGCCATAAGGGTGTATCTTCTAAACCTGGCAGACGTTATGAAACCTGTCGTTGGAAGAAGGGAACACACAGGGCCTGTAATAGAAGCCTTTGCCAGGCTATCTGCCGCTTCATTCATAAATATGCCTTTGTGACCAGGTACCCATACTAATCGCAAATTCTGCAAATGACTTGGAACCAATGAGTGCAAATTTTTTACTATATGCGACTCGCCAGGAGCAGTAAGTGAGGTGCACAAGGATAGAGAGTCTGTTAATACTACCGCGGTTGTTGTGGGAGGCTGTAGCTTACGCAAAGCTAAGACAACAGCTAGGAATTCCGCTAGGAATATTGGAGTATAGTCGGGGAGTCGAACAGAAAAAGACCAGTCTAATGCAGATGAAAAAATTCCAACCCCGGCTTTTTCCTCACTCTGCGAAGCATCTGTGGCTATAATTACGTTTGTTTGGAGCTTGTCCAAGTGATCTTGGAGTAAGCCGTTAAGAATATGCCAGGGAAGTTGCTTCGCATGGTTGGGGTATATGTTATCATAAGTAATAACCAATGAATTTTGGATGCTGCTTACCGTGATTATATCATTTAATCGTACATTTAACGGACTTAATAACGATTCTGTTTTATTTACCTGTGGCGTGTGAAACCGAGGCCATGGGACTCCAAAAAATAAAGCGGGTTGACCAATAAATATCGACTGGGATCTTCTTATTGGTGATTCATAGAGCCTTATGAATGTTTGAACAGTGAGTATTTTAAATCTCATTTCTAGGGAAGGAAGTCGTGATTCCTTGTAGAGCACGGCGTTTGCTACAAACTTTGGCAGCCCCAGACAAACGAAGTGCTTCCCTTTCCAGCAAAAGTAGTGGACGTAGTTTGTAAGCAGGGGAGCCAGAGAATAACACACAGCCGAACTCTAGAATTGGCCGGATATACATGCGGTAAATCATTAAAAGTGTGTCCCTGCGCATGCCCCATCGATTATTGCTATCCTTTTCAATATCCCCATTGCACGGGAAGCTTTTGAGGTTATATTTTCAATATGTAGACGCCAGTTAAGGTTTCCATCATAAACAATTCCTAGGTATCTGACTTTTTCCACTTGTGGAATAGTGGAATGGCGGTACGAAAGGGATATCGTAAATGGGTCTTGTACCGGAAAGACAAGAACAGCGCTCTTATTTACATTAAGAGACAAGTGAATACTATCCAGCCAAGCTTCCAACTCGCATAAGTATTCCTGTAAGTACTCGTACAGTGTCTGAATATCATTTGCCGAAGCAAAAAACGCTATATCATCAGCGTAAACGTACGTGCATATATTCTGATGACAAGGAATAGAGCTTAGCAATATATTAAACAAAAGCGGAGATAACACTGAGCCTTGTGGAACCCCGCGTGTTTGTCTGAATTTTCCTGATGCAATTCCACTTTGCGCACAGTAAAACTCCCTGCCCTGCAAGAACTCAGCAGTCCACGTTATGAAGTAATCAGGTAATCTAATTTCCTGCATCCCTTCTGTTAAAATAGGGTATTCCACACTATCGTATGCTTTTGAAATGTCTAATGTAACTAGAGCTGCACATTGGTTGTGGTAGCGAGCCAATTGAATTCTGCTTTCTAGGTCGACGTGTGCGCACCAGATTGACATCCCTGGCCTAAATCCAATTTGACAGGGGCTCAATAATTCTCTTGTTGTCACAAATTCAATCATGCGGGTGTATAATAACCTTTCTATTAATTTTACAAAATTTGATGTTAGAGAGATCGGCCGAATATTGTCTAGTACATACCCTTTGTTTTGGTCTTTGAGCAGTGGAATCACCTTCGCGATTCTCCACACAGGAGGGATCCAAGCATATTGTATTGAGTGATTTACAGTATCTAACAGAACGTTAGGAGCGATGTCAAATAGAAGTTTAAGCATCTTAGTAGTGAGTCCATCAGGACCTGGGGCTGCAGCTGGTAAACATGAAACAGCCTCCGACAATTCCGACAAAGAAATCTCTTCGAAATCTTCAAATGTGCCCAGTCTTTGAGGAGAGGAGGGAAAACAGGTCGAGAATCGGACCTCCAAACCTCTCGCAATTACCTCTAGAGATTCGACTTTATCACTCGTGGTTAAAACTATTGACTCCAAGTTCAAGGGACGCGGAATAAATTTTTGTGATCTTAAAAACCGAAACAGTGCACGCTTATTATTTGACTTTGAAAGAAATTCAAAATGACGAAC
Source organism: Dermacentor silvarum (assembly GCF_013339745.2). Lineage (NCBI taxonomy): Eukaryota > Metazoa > Arthropoda > Arachnida > Ixodida > Ixodidae > Dermacentor > Dermacentor silvarum. The sequence goes on from NC_051159.1 coordinate 22,907,241, forward strand.
ATTGTAATCATCTTTTGCCTGAGATACCGTTCTTTTAAACGTTCCAGCCATAAATTTATAGTTATTCCAGTTTCTCGGAGACTGGTTCTGCATGAGTTGTTTCCACGCAGCTTTCCGTCGCTTGTAAGCCCGCGAGCAGTCGTCATTCCACCAACGCGTAGAAGTACTGTTCTTGCTAGCTTTTAACTGGAATTCTGATCTTTTGCGCGAAGTCTCTAAGATTGAGCAAATATCCTCAGCGTTCAATGCATGATTTTCAATTGTTGATTTGAAAGTGGTTTGCAAACATTTTTTAAATCTATTGTAATCCACAAATGAGTGGATTCGAGCCTCCACGGCGGACTGCGAACCTATGACTTCAAACTTAATTGGAACGAACGTGATCACTATTTGTCCCAACATTCACTGTTTCCCATGCTGATATGGAAAGACCTGGACCCGAAAATGTAAGATCCAGCACAGATCTAAACTGTCCGCGAAGAAATGTAACAGATCCCGAATTTTGACATAGAAAATTATTACTTGTTGCCCAGTCCCACAGACGCTTACCACACTGGTCTGATCTGACTCCCCAGGATATATGATGTGAGTTGAAGTCTCCAGCCAATACAATTTCTTTACCGCATTTTGCCAGAACTAAGTCTAGTGGGCGTGTATCCTGAACACCCGAAGGAAAATATACATTAGCCAACGAGAAGGGCCTACTGCCAGGGAGAGTAATTTCTACCGCTAAAATTTCACATTCTGGAGACATCAGCTGGAATGATATATTTGCCCTGTGGCAAAACTTGCTTGATACCATAATTAATAAGCCCCCTCCTTTAGACGGACGATCTAGGCGAAACGATCTAAAATCACGTAAACAAAATAATTTTTCAGGAGATAACCAAGTTTCTTGCAGTATAATTATATCTGGACAAAGTTGATAAGACAGAACGTTTAAATCGGTAGAAGCAGCGAATATTGATCTGCAGTTCCACTGTAGTACCCTCATCTACCTTCCGGTGATGAGAGCACCGCAGAGGCAACTGCCTCCTCCAAAATATTAGATTTTGAGTTGACTTCAGAGACGATTTTCTTAGATTTACTAATTGAGCGTAAAGTGGTATTCTCCAGTGGAGAAAACCTCCTTTTCTGAGCCCTCACATCAATTTCCATGTTTGAGGTATCCTGTGAATCAGAATTGACTGAGCTAGTAGTGTCTTTGCTTGAGGAACCTGGAATAGGCCTAACTTGTTTTATGAGAGATGTTGCAATAACCTCATCTTCCTGAGCGTGAGGTGTAGTAGCATTCATTTCAGAGTGCATTGGTTGAGCAGTAGCAGTCGGTAATAATTGCACTAGTTGTGAGGATACAAGGCCATTAAAACATTCCGTGACGCTTTCTACAATACGCTCCATGATTTTAGCCATAGACTTTTCAATCGCTTGTGCGATTACCTCTGACAGGGTTCCATCAACGACAGCCTGGTGTCGTGCTGTCACACTCGCATATCCATGAGCTCTTTCCTTTACGGCCACAATGGCATCTCGGCGTGAGCAACGCCTTTTGTCCATAACTTCCAGGATTTGAATTTCTTGATTTCTAGCAGGGCAGTTAGAATAATCAGCCTTGTGGGCTCCATCGCAAAGGCAGCACGTGTCCGATTGAGCCGAGCAGTCACTAGCGGAATGGCTCTCCCCGCATGTACAGCAGCGAAGGCTAGATTTACAACCGCCTATGCTATGTCCGAAGCGCCAACAATTGCGGCATTGTAATGGGCGCGAGGCAAGCGGATCCACTCTGAAGATCAGAGGCCAGACCTTTATCTCAGTGGGGCAAGATGTACCCGCAAACGTGGCAATTACTGATTCTGTGGGTACACGTGCATTGTCCACTAGTCTGTTGCACCGGTAAACAGAAATTGCCCCAGCCGCGGAGAGCTTTTCCAGGGTCTCTGCCGGACTTAAATTCGAGTCCACACCACGAACTATTCCCTTGGTACAGGCAAGATGCGGAGGGATGAAGGCACTTACTTGCAATGATCCAAATGATGAGCACTTAAGTAGGTCATACACGCACGCCTGGTCTGGCGATCGGCAAACAATCCCACCCCTGCCAAACTGTCGTACATCGGTGATGTGCTAGTAGTGATGTGTGGCCGCCTGAAGCTGAGCCTGCACTGCCTTTGGGTTGTTTAGCCGGATGGTTCCTCCATGCAAAGGCACCAGCGCCACAGGAATGCTGCTCACCCCGCTACGGAAGAAAGCTTCAAGAGGCATTTGATCAGGTGGTAGGGAGGCCGACCAAGGCGGAGATCGCCCCGGGCCATCCCCCGGAGAATTTGTCGACATCTGTGGCACTATCTGACTATATAAAAATTAAATTTCTCTCAAAACGATACTTAGCACCCACAATCAGGGAAATAAATCCGCCCGACACTTAGCCGAAACCCCAAGAGCTCACAGTTCGTAGAACCAGGCAGGGACCAGGCAGAACGTGAATCCACCAGGCAGAACGTGAATCGCTGCAGGGGCCTAAGTGTGACGCTTCTTCTACGTCCTCATCTATGTCACAGGAGGCGGAAGACCACTTCTTTCTGCGCTCCGCACACCAAAGGATTCGTCGTCCTCCTCTTCTTCCTTTCGCCTCAACCAAAGCGTTACAATATGTAACTTTCTGCAAAGGCTTGCAATGAACCTACACAGAAAAAAACATTTATCGCTCGTCACACAGGATAATGTTTCGTAATTCGAATAAATATTAACACCGTGCCTCGCATAGTTTACTGAGGATACCGGGATCAACAACTAAATGCCCTGTATAAAGCACAAAAACTGGGGGAAAACGAGTATTCAGTAGCGGTTTTTTGAGTACGTAAGCAACCACCACAGTTCAAATTTTCGGAACACGTCACAATAAGGTGGTCTTCATCTCTTCAAAATATAAAATATCTGCTGTTCTTGCTCCTGCCGGGAAACAAGTATTAGGGTAGCCCTTATTCAGAAACGGCCTGAAAATGAAATCTATAAAAACAGAAATTACATAGGCCTTTAGAAAAAATTTAGTTAAGTGTTCTATTGACACTGAAATGGCTCTGCACGTTCGACCGAGGTCATTTCACGAACATATCACCTCGTAGACCTTCATGTAATGTCCTCTTCTGGGATCTTTGAGGTATCATGAATAAATGAACTTGCATATAAAACCCTAATCCGTTCTAAACTAGAATATGCCAGTGCTATCTATGACAACCACCAGTTTAATATGATTAATCCCCTTGAATCGGTTCAGAACCGTGCTGCCAGGTTCATTCTCTCTGACTACTCCTATAATACAAGTGTCTCAGCCTTAAAATACCGATTGTGTCTTCCCTCGATCACCTCCCGCCGAAAAAGTGCTCGTCTTTTTTTATTTTTTAGGTTCTTTCATCCAGTGCCCACAGGTAACCAAATCATCATTCCAGCGCATCGTTTCTCCCGTCATATATATCCCAATGCTCTGTATCTACCACGGCCCATTCCACTGCGTATCAGCGTTCTTTCTTTGTGCACACAGCCCGACAATGGAATACCCTTCCTTCTGACATCGCCCTCATCACCGCCATTTCCCGTTTCAAAGCTGCTATTGAAGACCATCTTTAAAGTCACGCCACCTAACCTGTCCCGCCATTCTTCTACGTGTCCACGCCTCACGTAATGTCCCGTTCTGGGACCTTGGAGGTATCATGAATAAATGAATAAATAAATAAATACACGATAAGTCATGATTACACAAAGAAATTCGGCAGTTAGACCTGTAAGTGGTTTGATTAGATTTTTTATGGTGATGAGATATATATTAAAACTGCAACGCTACGTAGACTATCTCTGGACGGAGTTTCAGTAGTTCCAGCATTTGACAATCCAACCATTTCATGCAGTAAGGCACCCCCATCGTTGGGCGCGGCTGATTAATATACTTTATCCGGGCCTCTCCCCTCGCCCGAAGTTTAAATATATCAAGCCGATTGTTTTGTTTTTTCAAGTATAGTGTGGCGGTAATTTGTAACTGCGGGAACTGTCCAGCGGCAGGACTTCTGCGCAATGCAAGTGTGTATGGCGGATCTCGCGCGTCGCCCGCTACAGCGCGTCACGAGGAGGCACAATACTCGCTGCCCAAACCGGGGATACGTAGTAAAGAAAAGCATTATTAAGGTGGTGACTTTATTAAGACATAAAATTTAGCTTCAGCTGTGTTTTCTTGGACTTTCCAGTGTGTAGCCGAAAGCGCCGCTTTCGAAAGTGTGTGTGTGTGTGTGGGGGGGGGGGGGCAAATAGCATACTTTGCCCCCCCCCCCCCCCACTTTTGACAGTGGGGGTGCAAGCCCCCCCCCCCCCCCCTGCCCCCCCGTTAGATACACCTATGGCACAAGACCCTCCGAAGTATTGGCGCACATGATTGTGAAGTCGTCGCGCCGGACAGTATTACGCAATAACAGCGGTTCCACGCACCTCCTGAAGTCGTCCACGTAGTATCTTAGTTATACGTGCGCTATAAAGCATTTCTTTGTTACGTTGTTATTTTCTTCACTACGTGTGTTTTACAGCGAAGCTGTTTCTGCGGACCCTGTGCCGTCGGTTCGCTAAAACCACGTGACCTATAGCGGGAGAGAAGAGGAAAAGAAGAGCTCAACCCTGTGAGAGGGTGCAGATGAAAAGGAGAACGGCGAGGGAGGGTTAACGTGAGTGGCGCGCTGGAGAGCGCGCCAAGCAACGCCGGTGTACGAAAAAAGTAGCTCAACGGAGGAGTGGGGTGTGCGAGGAGTTCGCGTGAGCTTCGGTCAAGGACTCTTGTCTGGGAGCGTCGCAGAAAAAGCGTGAGGAACGCGCAAGGAAGGCCGTCCCCCGCAAGTATGACAGCTTCGCTGTCGACTGTCTTCACGGAGTGAAAGGGACGGTGATTTCTTTTCTCTTTCGCTTTTTTGCTGTATTGCAGCAACGGGACGAAGCTGTTTATTAGGGAGGCATTCACACGCGTACTTGTTTGTCTTTTCACGTTGATCCGTTCATTGCCGACAAACAAATTCTGCAAAGTTGTCGCTCAGCGCAAGACGCGCATTCCTGTGTGAGAAGTTTCTCGGGTGTTGTCGCCGATTCGTTGAGTTGCCTATGCTATTGTCACTAAACCTCATGTAATCTGATGTAGTGCGCGACGCAAACAGGGTTGCTAGTACATTTTAGAACGCACGCGAGCAGCAGTGATATACAGTGGCTGTCAACTGAAACACGTGCCCTCCAGGGGGCGCCATAGCGCTCACGTTGTCACAGAATGGAGGAAGAGGTCAAGGAAGTTGGCAACCAAGTACAGGATAACCGAAACAGTAAATAGACAACCAGGAGTCATCAGAAAGAAAGTGAGAGAAATAGACACCGTGAATTGGATGGAAAGAATGGAAACAAAAAGCACAATGGAGATTTACAAGAATCAGAAGAGAGAAATTAGAAGGCAAAATCTGTACGATAACACAAAGGGCAGTGCCTCGCTATTTGAGGCTCGAGCCGGTTGCCTAAGGACCAAAACATGCCGGAGCAAATATTCGGAACTAGATGAGGCATGTGTATGCTGGAGTAAAGATCCAGAGACCACTCAGCACATCCTAATGGGATGCGACGGGATTGACCCAGCGAGAACCGTAGGTAACGTGCAACCCCCAGAAGCGTTTGGGTTTAAAGTGGAAGGAAACATCAACAGATCAGCTGTAGAGATAAGCAAGAGACGATTAGAGTACTGGTGGAAAAAAAAGCAGGGAAAAGATGAATACGACCTGATGTCTTAAAATCATAGGTAGCGGTACAAGGTAAATTTTTGAAAAAGACTGAGAGGTACACAAAAATGCTAAATAAAGAACATGTCGTCGTCATCATCATCATCATCATCATCATCATCATCATCATCATCATCATATATTTTTTGTGTCCACTGCAGGATGAACGCCTCTCCCTGCGATCTCCAATTACCCCAGTCTTGCGCTAGCGTATTCCAACTTGTGCCTGCAAATTTTCTAACTGCATCATCCCATCTTGTTTTCTGCCGACCTCGACTGCGCTTCCCTTCTCTTGGTATCCATTCTGTAACCCTAATGGTCCACCGGTTATCCATCCTATGCATTACATGGCCTGCCCAGCTCCACTTCTTCCGCTTAATGTCAACTAGAATATCGGCTATCCCCGTTTGTTCTCTGATCCACACCGCTCTCTTCCTGTCTCTTAACGTTAGTCCTAAGATTTTTCGTTCCATCGCTCTTTGTGCGGTCCTTAACTTGTTCTCGAGCTTCTTTGTTAACCTCCAAGTTTCTGCCCCATATGTTAGCACTGGTAGAATGCAATGATTGTACACTTTTCTTTTGAACGACAGTGGTAAGCTCCCAGTCAGGATTTGGTAATGCCTGCCGTATGCACTCCAACCTAATTTTATTCTTCTGCAAATTTCTTTCTCGTGATCAGGGTCTCCTGTGAGTAATTGACCTAGATAAACGTACTCGTTTACAGACTCTAGAGGCTGACTGGCGATCCTGAATTCTTGTTCCCTTGCCAGGCTATTGAACATTATCTTTGTCTTCTGCGTATTCATCTTCGACCCAATTCTTACACTTTCTCGATTAAGGTCCTCAATCATTAGTTGTAATTCGTCTCCATTGTTGCTGAATAGGACAATGTCATCTGCAAACCAAACGTTGCTGAGATATTCGCCGCTGATCCTCACTCCTAAGCCTTCCCAGTCAAGGAGCTTGAATGCTTCTAAGCATGCAGTGAATAGCATTGGAGAGACTGTGTCTCCTTGCCTCACCCCTTTCTTGATAGGTAAGTTTCTACTTTTCTTGTGGAGAACCAAGGTAGCTGTAGAATCCTTGTAGATGTTTGTTAAGATATTCACGTATGCCTCCTGTACTCCTTGATTACGCAATGCCTCTATGACTGCTGGTATCTCTACTGAATCAAATGCCTTTTAATAATCTATGAAAGCCATGTAGACAGGTTGATTGTACTCCGCAGATTTCTCAATTACCTGATTTATGACATGGATATGATCCATCGTAGAATATCCCTTCCTGAAGCCAGCCTCTTCTCTTGGCTGGGTGAAGTCAAGCGTTGCCCTGATTCTATTGGAAATTATCTTGGTGAATATTTTATACAATACTGAAAGCAAGCTAATGGTTCTATAATTCTTCAGTTCTTTAACGTCTCCCTTCTTCTGGATTAGTATATTGCTGGCGTTCTTCCAGCTCTCTGGTACACATTAGGTTGTGAGGCATTGCGTATAAAGGGCCGAAAGCTTTTCAAGCATGATATCTCCTCCATCTTTGATTAAATCTACTGTTATTTCATCTTCTCCAGCAGCTTTTCCCCTGGTCATGCCTTTCAAGGTCCTTCTAGCTTCAGCCTTAGTTATAGAAGTAGCCTCTATATCCGGTTGATCACTATTTTGAATGAAAGTAGCTTGGCTGTTTTGGGCACTGTACAGGTCAGTATAGAATTCTTCCGCTGCTTTTACTATATCATCGAAATTGCTGATGATATTACCATGCTTATCTTTCAGTGCATACATCTTGCCTTGTCCTATGCCAAGCTTTCTTTTTACTGATTTAATGCTGCGTCCATATTTTACGGCTTCCTCAATCTTTCCCACGTTATAATTTCGAATATCCCTTACTTTTTTCTTGTTGATTATTTTTGACAGTTCAGCGAATTCTATCTGATCTCTTGAGTTGGACTTTTTCATCTTCTGTAGTTTCTTTATTAGGTCCTTTGTTTCTTGGGAGAGCTTACCTACTGGTTGCCTTCGTGCCCTACCTCCCACTTCAATTGCTGCTTCTGAGATCAACCTAGTTACGGTTTCATTCATTACCTCTATGTTGTCTTTATCTTCCTTTTCTAAAGCTGCATATTTGTTTGCAAGCACCAGCCTGAATTGGTCTGCTTTCACCCTTACTGCGTCAAGGTTGGCCTGTTTCCTCTTGACTAATTTCACTCTCTCTCTCTTCAAATTGAGAGAAATCCTAGACCTCACTAACCTATGGTCACTGCACTTAACCTTACCTAACACTTCTACATCCTGCACTATGCTTGGATCGGCAGAGAGTATGAAATATATTTCATTCCTTGTTTCTCCATTAGGGCTCTTCCAGGCCCACTTGTTGGTGCGCTTCCTGAAGAAGGTATTCATTATTCGGAGCCTATTCCTTCTCGCGAATTCTACTAACATCTCCCCTCTTGCATTCCTAGAATCGATGCCGTAGTTGCCAATTAATTGCTCACCAACCTGCTTTTTCCCCACTTTTGCATTGAAGTCGCCCATGACTAAAGTATACTGAGTTTGCACCTTTCTCATTGCTAGTTCAACATCTTCATAAAACTGTTCTATTTCTTCATCATCGTGACTAGAGGTTGGGGCAGAGGCTTGTACTACCTTCATTTTTTACCTCCTATTCAGCTTTATTACGACGCCTGCTGCCCTCTCATTAATGCTGTAGAATTCATCAATGTTGCCCGCTATGTTGTTATGCACTAGAAATCCTACCCCGGATTCTTTCTTATCTGGAAGACCTCTGTAACAGAGGACGTGGCCGTTAGTCAGCACTGTGTAAGCCTCACCAGTTCTTCTAACCTCACTAAGGCCAATAATATCCCAGGAAATGCCTGTTTATTCTTCAAATAGTCCTGCTAAGCTAGCATAACTGCGAGTCGGCCTAGTTGGAACAGATTCATTTTCTTAAATTTTTGCGCGCAAACAAACAGTGAAGGCTTGTGAAGAATGGTATAGTCATTTCATGTTTCAGATCAGCGTTGTTGAAATCATGTTATCACACTGTAAACATTGCATTTCTTGAACAAGTCAATTGGTTGAGAAATGCTGGGTGCCCACTCGTTGTGATGCTGGCGTCATGCTCTAGATTAATGAAAAAACTAAAACAGGATAAAGAATCATGCACAAGTAATCAAAGACAGAAAGATTTAGCTTCTAAGGTGTCAGTGATTCCGTATGTTCATGGCCTTTCACACAGACTTAAGAAGGTGGCTGGGAGTTACGAAGTAAAAGTGGTGTTTTCAGCAAAAAACAAAATAGGTAGCGTGTGTTCTAAGGTCAAAAGTAAGTTTGAAAGTAAGGATGATGCTAAGGAAGGATGTAGTATAAAACATCCACGTACGAACCAATTTGTCGATTGCGCGATGAACGTTGTTTATCAGATTCCTTTGACGTGTGGTCATGTGTACGTAGGGCAGACTTCGAGATGCGTTAACACGAGACTAAGGGAACACTTGTCTAGTCTCAAAGTACGCATTTGGCGATGCATTGTGAAGAACATGCGTGCTCACCTTGTCTTGAAAGCACCGCCATTTTGTTTAGGCATAGAAATCAAACCGCGAGAGAAATTGTGGAAGCTCACTGGATTGATAAACTAAAAGAAAAATGCATTAGTCATCCTTCTGTTTCATTGTTAGATAAAGAGAATTCGCTGCTGTCATCATATCTTTAACGCGTTTTTGCCTTTTGTGCTTGTTTTATGAACACTGCTGTTTTTTTTTTTTTTTATGCTGACCGCGTAGCGGCATTTTATGGCAAGCGTTATTTTATGCGCTCTTGACATGTTCTATTGACAGGATCGCGCAGATCTGTGGGTATTTAAGCCCGTGCTTCTTCAATAATAAACATCAGTTGTTAGAAAGCGCTCGTCCTTGTGTCTCCTTTTCTTCGTCCCTGTTGCATCAGTCATCCTTCTGTTTCATTGTTAGATAAAGAGAATTCGCTGCTGCCATCATATCTTTAACGCGTTTTTGCCTTTTGTGCTTGTTTTATGAACACTGCTGTTTTTTTTTTATGCTGACCGCGTAGCGGCATTTTATGACAAGCGTTATTTTATGCGCTCTTGACATGTTCTATTGACAGGATCGCGCAGATCTGTGGGTATTTAAGCAGGTGGTTCTTCAATAATAAACATCAGTTGTTAGAAAGCGCTCGTCCTTGTGTCTCCTTTTCTTCGTCCCTGTTTGTTTGCGCGCAAAAATTTAAGCTAAGCTAGCCTCACTCGAGAGGGTGCGCGAGTTGAACGTTGCCAGGTTCAGTTTCCATTGGCGGCCTGTCTTGACCCAGAGATTCTTAGCACCCTCTGCCGCGTAGCAGGTCTGACCGCCGCCTTGGTCAGGTGCTCCGCAGCCACTGGGAACTGAGGGCCATGGGTTAATTGTCGGAGTCATGAGGGAGGTAGTGGCCGAATACTGCACCAGGGAGGCCAATTCCTGTTCTGGTGAGGGAGTGACTTTTGATGAAGCTTAGTGGGCCTTCCTAGGTTGGTTGCACCTGAACTAGTATAGCCCCACTAGCTCTCGGCGATATTTTTTTTTCTTGCCGGTGTCAGGCACCACTCCATGCCTGAAAATGTGGTGGACTGGAGTAGGATTCGAACTTACGACCTTCAGATTTGAAGCCGGGTATTCTACCTCTGCTCCACGCCACCACTAACAAAGAACATGTATACCTGATTAAATCAAGCAGGCTATTGTCGTCGCCCCGCTTCAAAGGGGTTGCCAATAAATCATCATCAGTCATCATCATCATGTCCCTTCCTCCCCTTATGTCGATATGTGCTAAGTCGCTATAGTTATGGTCCGTAACACACTAGTGACATCGCTGGAATCTGCGACTAGTCACGTATATATAGCCGATGTGCTGGACTCACAGATCAGATTCCTATGATCGACGCATGTACTTGTCACTATCGCTCTGCCCGAGTGTAATTTGCTTTAACAGCGAAGCTGTTTGAGCTATCCGTAACTCCGTTAGTCGTCCGCGAAAAAAATTCGCCGTGCTATGACGTCACCTCGCGTTGCCTAGTAATCGCCGGCGCAGGTGCGCGCTTGCTTCGGCCGACATAGACACGGCGCCGCCGAGCTCCCGCCAGCTCCGCGCTAATGGGCATGCGCCGTGACGTCATCCCGGCGCGTCTGCGCTCGGCGCCCGTACACTGTGCATAGCTTTCACCTCAGTTACCCTACGACTTCCCCACCAGCTGTGCATTACTGCGCATGCACCTCGAGTCAGACGTGACGTCATGACCAACTGTGCATGCCCTCCTTCGTTCCGTATGAAAGCCGGTGCGTGGCGGGGGCGCGCCAGACGTAGACATGGAGAGATCAAGGAAGGTTCTCACTGCCGAGGAAGAAGCCGCTTACCAAGAATCGCGGCGCGCTGCTAAGCGAGATTGCCAGCGTCGACGCCTATTGGACCCAGCCCGGTTAGCCGAAGAAGCCGCTGCAAAATGACGACGGCGAGCCGGGGATCCCAAGTACGTCCAGCGAGAGAATGCTAGGGAACGGGAGAGAAAGCGTCGACTTCGAGAAAATCCCGACATGAGAGAAGCCGAGAACGAACGATACCGATCAGCGCCGCTGTGTCTTTAGCCTTGCGCCACTAGTGCAAGCTACCCTGAATTTTTTTGTGGCCACAAAGTTCACAAAAAAAAAATTGCGTAGCTTGCACTGGAGGCGCAATGCTAAAGAGACAGCAGAGTTGATGGGCACCTAGCTAGTCCTGGCTTTCGGGCTAGGGTAAGCACTCCCAAGTTATCCCCAGCATTTCTCAGAATTTATTGATTTGTCAATTATTGATTAGCTATTGATTAGCTATCGCAAGGTATTGGCCACATATTGGGGCTAGGCTAAGCACTACCGAGTCATCACCAGCATTTTCTGCAATTGATTGATTATTGATCAATTATCGATTAGCTATTGATTGGCTGTCGCAAGGTATTGGCCACGTATTTGGGCTAGGCTAAGCACTACCAAGTCATCCCCAGCATTTTCCGGAATTCATTCATTATTTAGCAATTATCAATTAGCTATTTATTGGCTATCGATTGGTTATCGATGGCTAAGCTTAAGTAGTCCCAACCATGCTTAGCTAATCTTGGCTAGGCTCAGCTTCGCTAGTTCACAGGCGTATGTGCCATTGCGCTTGGACCCTTTCTGCACAACCGCCAGGATCGGCCCACATTTTTTGTGGACAACTAACGGAATAGTGGCTGGCCCAAACAGCTCCGCTGTTAAAACTGCTGGCTCTCCCGTAATCGAGAGTAGATGAAATGGCAACCGGCAAAGCAGATTGGTGCCGCGACGCAGGCCTGAAAGCTTATCGAGCCGAAATGTCCGGGCAAGTCTCGTCTCGGCCAAACAACCAATCATCAGCGCCTTGCCGGACGCTGCCAGCCTGCTCACGCAGCGTGGTGGCATCTCTCGAAGGAGGCGGCGCAAAACCCGCGCCGCGGAACTCACGGACCACTGGCGCTGAAAAGAGCACAGGCTCCCTAGCTCTAAAGGATGACAACCATGCGTATGGTGCACTGTATCTGCCTTTTGACCGTCGCTATTGGAAATGACAAATAAACAAAAAATGTCGCAGTTTCACCCGAATTGCGATAGCAACTTAGCAGAGAGCTATACGGAGTAAGGATAGTAGTTTTATCAACTTGGACATGCAGCAGCACCAGCAACGCGCAGAACTGTTGTCGCCGCTGTCGCCGTTTTGCCCGCGTTCGCATCGAACGCGCGCGGCGTTCGTGACTGTTGCCAGTGCCTCTGGGGGCGGCTCGGAGGTTTTCGACAAAATCAGAACGGGAAACTCGTCGAGTAGCGTCCGAAGTCTTTACCACCTTCTCGCCTCGCAACGTTTTTATATAAATACGCATTTAGTGCCGCAGCTAAACGTCGCCTCCCCTATATCTATGCATAACATTAAAGCGAAGCTTTTCACCCCTGTTCACCTTTGGGTGGCGTGCTCATCCAGCTAAAGGTGTTGAAAACATAGAGTTTCACACTATAAAAGCTAGAGGGAAATGTGGCGCTGCTGCGCTGTGGTATGCAAGGGAATGCCGGTATATTGTGGATTTGGATTGGCATCGTTCTTGGAGAGCCAGAACGCCTTGAAGACGCGCCTCGCTAGCACCATTCCGTCTGTCGCAATGATTCATTTCCTGCTAAAACAGGACGTAAAAAACTGCTTTAGCTTTATTATTACGCAAAAACATGTTTTGTTTAGTTTTGAGGACATACTATTGGGTACGTGAAAAAATGTTCCAGAAGCCAGGGGAATTCATATTCAAACGTATAGCTTCACTGGCTTTACTCAACAATAGAACAATAACAAAACATAGACGTTTCGCCACCTATGCGGGTGGCATCGTCAGTACACAAATGGCGTCCCATGAAAGAGTACATCAACTTATATCTTGCCGTAAACATCCGGCAAAGGACCACGATTACTGTTGCATGCATTTTGATTATGACGGATGAACCATGATTCGATGAATTTCCTTGGGCCCCATCGTTGTTCCCGTGCCAGCGTCGTCACATTATCGAAATCGAACACGTGTCCTTTCGTCAGGCAGTGATCGACTAATTCCGTCTTGGCACGTGTTGAATGTGTGGCTTTGGTGACGTCCCTAACGTGTTCCTTGATGCGAGTATGACGTCGTCGCCCGGTCTCACCGATGTAGCAGGCATCACAGTCCGTGCAGTTAACTTTGTACACAACTCCGCTTTGTTCGTCGGAGGGGGTGCGGTCCTTTGGTTTTGGGAACACGTTAGCCAGTGTGCGCATGGGTTTAAACACAGTCCTAACGCCCAGAGGTCGCAAGGCCCTACGCACAGCTTCTGACACGCCGCAGACATACGGGATGCACACAACAGATTTTTCCTTATTAGCCCTGCTCTCGCGAGGTCTTTGCATGCGGCGCCGCGTGTCATCGACAAACCGCTGAGGGTAGCTCCGTTTATTCAGGACAGTGGCAACATTAGCTTCTTCATGCTTCCTCAGGGTCTGTGTCGACGACAGCGCGTCGCAACGTGACAGAAATGTACGGGCAACAGCATATTTGTGCTCCGCAGGGTGGTGCGAGTCAAAACTCAGCACATTGCCACTGTCGCAAGGTTTGCGGTATACGGATGTCGCCAATGAACCGCCCTCGTTCCGACGCACCAGCACATCGAGAAACACCAAAGTTTCACCATCTTCCATTTCACACGTGAATTGAATGGCAGGATGAACACTATTGAGTGCATCATGCATAGCCTGCAGATTGTGATTTTCTACAATGACGAAAGTGTCATCTACATAACGGCAGTACATTTTCACAGGGAAGGGCAAGGTGGACAGGCATATAGTTTCCACGTGTTCCATCAAAAGATCTGCCACGATTACCGACACAGGGCTGCCCATCGGGACACCTTCTATTTGGTGGTAGACAGTTCCGCCAAAAGTGAAATATGTTTGCTTTAAGCAAAACCTCAGTAAAATCATGATATCATCTACAGTCAGCCAAGTTCGACTTATCAAAGTACAATCATCTTGTAGGCGTTTCTCGATTACATCGGTAGCCAGTTTTATCGGCACATTGGTGAATAAAGACGTGACATCAAAAGACGCCATAACATCCGCGTCACCCAGTTGCTGCTGACGTATCGCGGTGACAAATTCTTTGGAATTCTTAACCGTGAACGTATTATCCTCCGCAAGAGGATTTAAGATTTCAACTAAGAACTTTGACAAGTTGTATGTTGGAGATCCAACAAAAGATACAATAGGTCTCAGGGGGCAGCCATCTTTGTGAACTTTTGGCAGTCCGTACGCTCTCGGCGTTGCCCCGTCAGACGAGAAGAGACGGCGGTATAAGGACTGGTCCACCATTCCTTTCGTTTTTAGCCTACGCAAGTAGTCCACTAATTGTCTTTCAGTACTTAAAGTAGGATCGTGCTGCATCTTTTCAAAGTGCAAAGGATCATCCAAAATTTCTTGCATTTTTCCTTCATAGTCCTTTCGGTCCATGACAACAATGCCTTTACCCTTATCGGCTTCCAGGACCACGACAGAAGGGTCGGACCTCAGATCCTCAAGTGCAGCCCGTTCACTACTAGTAAGATTCGAACGAGGCGTTCTGGAATTAGCCAATATGTACACAATGCGGCTACGAGCAAGGGCTACAGCCGCAGTATCTTTCATGTGACGGAAGCATTCCTCCGTTTCTACAATAATGTCACGTTTTGGAATCACCCGCGGTGCTACAGCAAAGTTCATCCCTCTTGAAAGAACACTCACATGGTCCAGGGACAGCTGTTTCCGAGACAGGTTCTGTATGCTGGTGGCCTCAGTGTGTCGTTGCGGAAGACTGGGTAGCAAAACGGACAGTTTCTTGTCATGGGCATGCGTGCATTTCTCTCGTTCAAGAGTTTCCGCCCTTGCTCTTGCTTCGAGAACCTCACTGAAGTCGGCAGCGCGTAGTTTCATGCGGAGATATGCCTCGGATGCATAAACTTTACGTCTTTCCTGGATGATTAGCTGCTTGTTCTCCTGAATTCGGGCGTTTAAGGAACCCCTGCTGAAGTCTCTTGCGAGCTTGCGTCCGTAGGGTGTGTCGACCAGTGGCCGGCAGTGCAGGCTTTTGGGAACCACGTTGTTGTTTTGGGCAACCACGTTGTTAACAACGTGGTTCCCAAAAGCCTGCACTGCCGGCCACTAAACGGAGCTACCCTCAGCGGTTTGTCGATGACACGCGGCGCCGCATGCAAAGACCTCGCGAGAGCAGGGCTAATAAGGAAAAATCTGTTGTGTGCATCCCGTATGTCTGCGGCGTGTCAGAAGCTGTGCGTAGGGCCTTGCGACCTCTGGGCGTTAGGACTGTGTTTAAACCCATGCGCACACTGGCTAACGTGTTCCCAAAACCAAAGGACCGCACCCCCTCCGACGAACAAAGCGGAGTTGTGTACAAAGTTAACTGCACGGACTGTGATGCCTGCTACATCGGTGAGACCGGGCGACGACGTCATACTCGCATCAAGGAACACGTCAGGGACGTCACCAAAGCCACACATTCAACACGTGCCAAGACGGAATTAGTCGATCACTGCCTGACGAAAGGACACGTGTTCGATTTCGATAATGTGACGACGCTGGCACGGGAACAACGATGGGGCCCAAAGAAATTCATCGAATCATGGTTCATCCGTCATAATCAAAATGCATGCAACAGTAATCGTGGTCCTTTGCCGGATGTTTACGGCAAGATATAAGTTGATGTACTCTTTCATGGGACGCCATTTGTGTACTGACGATGCCACCCGCATAGGTGGCGAAACGTCTATGTTTTGTTATTGTTCTATTGTTGAGTAAAGCCAGTGAAGCTATACGTTTGAATATACTATTGGGTGCATAATTATATGAAACGTAAAAAGTATCAGCTGGCCGCTAAAGTTAGAGGGCAGACGACAAGATTCTCGCTCGCTTTGGAACAACTTGTCTGTTCTTGCTTTTCTTCGCTTGATGCTGCATTGTAGGTGAGTAAACTTTATTGAGAGATGTAATATGGCTGAATGAAAGCCTTTTATGTAGATTTGATTTTAAGAACGCGTTATTTATGTAGCCATATCTACGTTTTAGACGAAGCCTCGTACAACACCAGCCAACACAAACCTCGCAGACACATATCCCGTCATTCCCATGAGGGCACGGCAGCCCTTTAAGAAAGTCGCATAGACGGTGGCGCCAGTTTACCCTCTAGGTGTTATAGTGAGGAACTGTATGGTTGAAAAACCAGGAAGCGGCGCCGAAGTAGAGAACGTCTTGTTTATTCGACCCTAGCGAAAAAAAAAAACTAAAAATGCGGGCGCGCGCTCGTGTCCACACTCGCTTCTGACTTCGTCGTCTTCTCTTCTTTTTCGGAGCATAATATTTAACAGCTCCCGGCCGAACAATTTGCGTGTGCTTGCTTCTTTTCAAGACGGAGCTTGTCCAGCAGATTCTAGGTGATACAGCATCTGTATCGGTCTCCGCAACGTGTTTCCATTAGAAGTGCGCACATTAAATTGCATGAGCGAACTTTGCCGTCGCTGCCCAGAAATAATTCTGTCACTTGTCCCATCTTCCACAATTGTCTTGGCGAGTTTAATTATTTTATCAGTACTGTGTCTCCAAGCTTCACTGATTCTGAGTGTCTAGTTTCATTAATGTGAGCTGAACGAAGTTCTTGGAGGTACTCTTGTGGCCACCGGTTCCAGAGATTAACAC